>NC_056734.1:924863542-925061042 GCF_019279795.1 Protopterus annectens
TAATGGATTGAAAATCAGTTTAAATTATTATTTTAAGGTCTGTATTATGTAAGTGAGAGAAAGCACCGCTTTAAGAGCAACTGAGCTTATTTTAAATCAACATTCATCTAAATCATTTCCACACATGAAGAAAATAGCAATCAGAAGTGATCCATATGAAATGCACTTTTAGCTGGCAAAAAAAAAGCCTTCAGGCTGGTGGAAGTGATATATAACTATTTAGCAGCTTCTTCAGGCCTAGTTTGATTCGACCCTGAAAACCACCAGTTATGTGAAAGGGCCTTTGCTTATTTATAAGGATAATTAAACAAGAAGGAAAAATTATCTGAAGTCTCTTCAAAGGCCAGCTGATCCTGAGTTTAATTTATGTATTCATATATTTATTGAATTATCATTACATTTACATATGCTCCTTCTTTTGTTCACTTATTAAGACACATTATACACAGTTTTATTTACCAATAATGTAGAAAGGTTAAGAGTCCCTAGAGTATGTGAGCTGACTATGTAGGAAACAAAGTTAGCATAATGATATAGATAATGCACAAACTTTATGTGCACAAACACAATGATGTGCGGTGCATATATATGCCTACAGAGCTTAAATTATGAGTCTAATGTAATAGCTAGCATTTCCTGTATTCTGTATGTCAAGTTGACATGGTCTGGTTTCTTGACGATAGCACTACAGGACATCATTTGCAAAAGGAAAAAACTTAAAACTCACATTTTAGATTGGTGTTTACTACATTTAAGTAAGACGTCTTTATAGATAGTTGTTCTTTCCATTACAAGTTAGAGTATAGTCTGTCCATTTTAAGAAAAAAATAATACAGAAAATGAACTACCTTTAATATTTTTAAGTTACTCAGTCTTCCCTGGAGCAGGATAACTTAAATCTTATGTTTATTTTTAAAGAAATTTATATAGTTGCTGAAGTGATGGCATGTGGTTCTGAACTTTATCCTTTGAATTTGCCTGAAGGGATCACCATAATATAAAACATTGCTTCAGATGTGAGGAAGGAGGTCTCTAATGTCACCATGTTATTTAACTATAGCATGGCTACCATTCTTGGATTATTTCATAGCGGAGAATTAGGAGTACCTTTCCAAAAATGGATGGAACTTTTTAGAATACTGCCCAGGCTACAAAAAAGTGATAAAGAATGTCTGCTTTCAAAATAATTATTTTAGTAATAGCTATTGGGATAATAAGAGTTATATGTGCCAATACATTGTGCATATACTTTCTATAATATAATTAAACACCTTCTTGATGGTATTATTCTCTCAGCTTCTGATCTCCTTACAGAAAAAGACATATTTTGAAATAGAATAATCTTTAAAAAATGACAAATTTTGAAATACAATAATTTTAAAATTATTCTCATTTGTTGCAGTCACTTGGTTGTGAAGTTTTATATGCAAGACGTATGAATCTCATTAATCTTTGTCTGAGTGCATACATTGTAGAGAAAGCTAAATCAATCTCCAGTGAGATTTTCTTAATAAATTTTACTGAATTGCTGCACTGCAGCTTTTCAGGTACTACTGTGGATGCACAGGCTCCCTATTGAAAGTTTGGCAGTCAAAATACTGAGTACTGACAAGCCAGCACACAATTTGTTGACACCAACACATAAACTCTGATGGCATTTTCAAATATCTCACAATCTACTTGACTTGTTTCTATACTTCTGTCTCATATATTTCATGTTTATCCTTTTAGTCTTTTTTATTTGCTCAAATTTCTGTTTTTTTTTTCATTTCTGTATTATTTATTGGATATATCTGTACAGTGGTTAGGTGATTAGCACTATGAAAAAGATGAAGTTGAAGTTACAGAGGCATATATCTAGGGTTGTAATTACTTAACCATGTCAAAGACTCACATTTTAATATACTGGGACTGTCTGCATTGCTTCTTTAAAAGAAATCCACACCTAAAAATCCCAGAATAGAACAAAACTGTTTAGTTTGTGTCTTTGATGTTGTTTAGGTTAATAATCTGCCAGCATTACACAAAGTAATTGTATTTGTTTCTATCCGGTTTTACGTAAAATAACCCTAGCTGCTTCAACCAGCTACTTCATCCAACATCACACTTTTTGCCCCATAAGATTAATACAGAGAGAGATGAAACATTTCTGCAGCAGTCTTTTCCTTCATTTACAGTGAGAGCAATGTGATTTCCTGTTTTCCTTGACTGTGTGTGGCAAAAATTTATTTACATTTTCAATGACTCCCTTTGATTTTTGTTACTGCCCATACCAAAACAGCACTCAAAGTACTTTTGCATATACGGCTAAAAAGACAAGCAAATGTAGTTACTTTTGTGTTTATCATTCTGCAGTTTCTGGTTGCATTGTAAATATAATCATCTGTGATTGAGAGCTCCAGCTTAAAAACTTAGCAATCAGTATCCATCTTCAGAAGATTTTATAGGCACTGCTGCTAGAATATTGTATTTAGACCAAGTGACCTAATTACATTGTCTTCTTAAATATGAAAGCCGCTGTGGTGCAGCGGTAGTGTGGTTGCCTCACTGCAAGAGGTTCTCCTGTTTGATTCTCGGCTGGAGAGCCTTCTGTATGGAGTCTGCATGTCCTCCCCATGGTCGAATGGCATTCGAAAGACATGTGTAGAATGGGCATGCCTTCGTTGAAGGTTGAGCATCGAGCTAGCACCCGTAAAAAAATCTACTGCCAATCATTAGCAGCCTGGAGTTCCGCTGTGGTGACCCCTAACCGGGAAAAGCTGAAAAGAAGAACTTAAATCTGTAAATATCTTAGATGAAGGCAGCCCAGCCTTACTCAGTGACCTGTCTCAACTAAAGACTAAAAGACTACATATAGATGCTGTGTTAAATATCACAATAGGATTAGCTACTACAGAAAGCCAAAATGGTATGAAGAGAGCACACAGACTGAGATATAGGCAGGAAAGTGGAATCATTAAATCATATTTTCTTTGTATGAGGAGCTGTTTTAGTTAAATTAAAGGAAGCAAAGAAAATTATCATGCAAATTTGACATAGGTTCAATTCTTTTTTCATGCTTTCATTATCTTTGATTATCTACTTTATCCAATTCAGGATTACAGAAAAGTTGGATCCTATTCCAGAGCACTCAGTAGATACAAGAAAGAGAACCCTGTCCTGGATAGGATGCCAGTCTATCTCAGAACACCCTTATACACTCACTCATAGATGATATACTCCTATGGACAGTTTAGAGGATTGGCAGTTCACTTCTAACATGTCTTTTGGATATGGGGCAAAACTGGAACAGATGGAAAAAAACTCACACAGCACACTTTTTAAATTGATCTTGTTACTATTTCTTGTAATCTGTACAAACCTCAAGTATTCTACAGGGATGAGAGTGATCCAGACAAAGAGCAATGGTTACTAGCAACACCTGATTCATAGGGATGACAGCTTGAGTAAAATTTACTTCAGACCACACTACAATCTTCAGTTATCAAATAGTTATGTTCAAAATGTAAGACACAATGTATTTTTTTTTAAAGATTACCTGGGCATTATAGATCTCACACTGAATATCAACTGAGTCTCCAGAAACAACTGAATTGCAGAATCCACGGTGCTGTTAAAATATAAATAGAAGGATTAATTTGGTTTAGAAATAAAAATAAATACAAAATAAATTAGTTTCATTAGCTGTAAGAAGGTAAGTAACTGTTTAAGCTTATGCAATGTTATTTAAAACATGAACTTTTTATATACTGCTATTTAAAATGTTTCAGAATACTGTTATTAACAAATAATATCATTTGATCTTATGCCACTTCAGCAGACCTGGAGTTTTGATGCTCATCTATAAAAGCTTGAAGTTACCTATCCATGGACAATACTAACATATTTTATTAAATACTGACAACAAATATGTATACAGTATACATATAACTTGAAAACACTGACCATTGTAATGTACGGTTTATGCATAATTAGCCTAATTTGCCCATGAAGGCATATTATGGGTTACACTTAACATTGTATTACAGTAATCAGCCTGTGCATTATTCTTTGTTAATGTAGTACTCAGTATTCATGCAGATTACTTAGCTATGCAGGTGTGGACATCCACATACATGCCTATAACATGTGCACCACACTCCCATAGTTACCATTCCTTGTATAAATTTGTTGTATGAAGTAGTCATCTTCTCAACCATAAATCAGCAATGCTTCCATGTCGTATTATTAGTGTGTATGTGTGTGTGTGTGTGTGTGTGTGTGTGTGTGTGTGTGTGTGTGTGTGTGTGTGTGTGTGTGTGTGTGTGTGTGTGTGTGTGTGTGTGTGTGTGTGTGTGTGTGTGTGTGTAGGCACATGTACATGCAACATGTGCAGAGGGGTGGTAAATGACTCTACAAAGGTGACTACAGTTACCATGCATGGGATTGAAGCAAGCCTAGGTAGTGAGGAGTGTATAAATGAGAAGTAACATGGCATAGCCATTATAAAGAGGTATAAATACACTCCAGATAACACTGATGCCACTGGAAGGGATATCATCTGACGGGTTTGTACTGAAAATGCAAAATACTTCTGCCAGCAGGCACATAGTAATATATAATTTTAGAAGGAAGAGTAGCACATGTCACGCCAAGCATGCGAGAAATTAGAATTTGTGGTAAATATTTGGACTATGAGTGACACAGCAAGCAATATTTACATTTAAAAATAAGTGGTGCAGTAATGCACAGATGTGGTGTCACTGCACAGCATGGATCTGTAGCTTTGAGATGTTCTGGAGTGACTTGATAGAAACAAATGAACATTCCATGTGAAAGGGTAATAGATAAGGAATACCACACCTGGTCATTAACTTCATATCTCTTTACATTCACTTAGCTGCTTACTGATTTGCTTTACATAAATATAGGAAGTTAAATATTTTCTGTCAAAAGCATTCAGTTTACTAAAATATTTAACACAACTCTATAATCAGTATCATATTCACTTTTGGGGTGACTTCTGTGTCCGAAGTAAATGTAAATTCAGTACTGATGCACAATAAACAGTCTGTGACTATAAATTACTGGAAGCAGGCATTTACAGGGGCTTCTGATCTAATAAATGACTATACAGAGTGTGTGTGTGTGTGTGTGTGTGTGTGTGTGTGTGTGTGTGTGTGTGTGTGTGTGTGTGTGTGTGTGTGTGTGTACATGCACACTTGTGCGAGAACATGTGTCTGTCTGTGTGTGTTTGTGTGTTGCAAGAACGTGTCTGTTTGTGTGTGTGTATTTGTGTGTTGTGCACACACGTGTGCATGCATGTGCGTGCGTGCTTGCATGTGTGTCTGTGTGTGTGCGTATGTGTGCATATTTAGAAAACTGACTCTGTCTGTCTGTTGAGGAAAGTATTTCAGTAAGTGTCTAACCTGATAGGTACCTAACTATCTTAGAACAAGTGGATACAGTGCGGAAAAGACCATCTGTCCAGCTAAGCAAATCTTACTCATGGAAAAACTCTTTTAATTAACTGCAATACTACACAACATTTACATGACTATGAATCACATTTAGGTGCTGTTGCACAATTTGGCTTGTGTGTGCTGAGTGAGTTGTCCTGCTGCACTTTTCTTTATGAATCCCAGCACTTCTGTCCTGATCAGTAAGACAGGTATTATTGTAAACAAGATATACTTACAGCAGGGATAGCAGTCAGTTCAGCACAGTCAGCGATAACAGAGTTAGGTGTGTTTGCAGGGCAATTAGTTTCCACAATGGCCAGTTCCAAAATAACTGATTTGGCTGGGAAGTTCTAGAGAAAATAAAAGGATGACAAGACATTTGTAAAATTAATCAAACTTTTGAAGCATTCTTCACATTGTTAAATTTAAATGATATCAGTAGTCAAACTGGATTGAAAAATCATGTTAATGAAAGCAGAAGTAAACTAAATGATGGATAGTTTCAGTGTTGATTATATTGTCAGAGTATTTGATAATTACAGTGTGCACATTCCATTCCTTTCTATAGAGACAACCCTCACCTTTAAGTGCCTAGGACAATGGCTCAATCAGTCACGAAACTTCCATTTTACATAGACAAAGTGAGAGCTAAAATAAACTACGTCCTCTTCTGGGCAAAAAAAGATCTCCCCTTTTCTATACTAATCAGCCAGATCAGCCACTAGCAAAAGAGTTCTCCTTCCTCAGTTTGAATATGGGCTTCCAGTTTTTGGTTCTGTCTGAAAGAAAAACATTTCAGCACTCCAGGCTATTGAAGACTGAACCAAGATGGACACTTCAGCTACAAAAATAACAAATATGTGCGGGAAACTGAATCCACAGCCAAAACCGAAGTTTATTCACTTGTAAAAACAATCAGTATAAAGTGCTTTTCATTTGAATTATGATCAAACTTCTTCAGATAAAAACACTCAGTCTCACAACCATTTAAATAGGTTAAAAACAGGTGATTACACTCATTTACATGCTTATTATCTACCAAAAATTAACCCCCTGAAGGCATCTAATTACTTGGAACCACACAACGCCCATGAAAGAAATGTTTTTAAACAAATAATAAAATTCATCTTGACACAACCATTCATTTTTATAAAGACAGAAAGAATATATTAAATTTTTGTATAAAAATCTATTTCTATGTGGAAATTACATGGAATGAAGTCAGAATAAAAGATTTAAAATAAAATAGAATGAAATAAACTTAAGCAGCCATGTAGAGCAACATAGTATTGTTGGAAACTTTAGTACCTATATGGAAATGTCCAAATACACAAGTCTTTAAATTGTGTGTGAACTTAAATCTACTTTTAATGGTACACGATATATATATTACTAAGATGTACTCTCATGTCCCTATATTATTGTATTGCTTGTTTCATGTAATATAGGTTATCTAGTTAAATGTTTTAACTTTAAAAAACACAAGATGGAACAGGTTTCATTTAGGCCAGGGTAAGTGTAAGCAGTTGTGAGTAGTTGCCATAATAACTCTGCTTTTTCTAATAAGATAGGAACTGGACCCCAACTAATTTCTATGTTTATCTGTTCTATAACCTTAAATTTGAAATAATGTGAGGGGAACTGGCTAATGTGTCTTGCCAGTGCATTTTCCATCTTACTTTTGCTTATACAGTACAAATGCTCATACATCCTCTCCCTCAGTTTATGCTCGGTTTTACTGATGTAAAAGGCA
Source organism: Protopterus annectens (assembly GCF_019279795.1). NCBI lineage: Eukaryota > Metazoa > Chordata > Ceratodontiformes > Protopteridae > Protopterus > Protopterus annectens. The sequence continues at coordinate 924,870,737 of NC_056734.1, forward strand.
GGGCAGAGTTGACATTGGGCTAGGTAAACAACTCATTTAGAATTACAATTACATTTTTTTATGTAGATAAAATATATTGTTATGTATCTGAAATTTTTTGCCTACCTCAATATGTTTACAAAAATTACACATTTCACACTTAAACATCCCTACGTTTCGTGTCTGATTAAATAATGGTTTCTCCAACTGATTTTTTTTTTTAATTTGGCTCCTCTCCTAAAGATAACTGAAGGATGGTCTCCTATTTTGTTTAAAATTTCCCTGTCCATACTGATTAAATTCCAGTTTTTCATGATGATTCTTTTAACATCAAGTGATAAAACTTATGTTATACATACAACTCCTTTTTCTGTCCACTTGGTTAACCTTATCTAATATATTTGGACTAGAAAATTCAAGTCCATTTACCAATATGTCCGACTGACTAAAAGGCTGTCGTGTAAGTCCTAGTTTCAAAATTGGTTGATACATACCTGTATCCATTTTAACTTGCATCTCTTTAATTAAATCGAATATAAGTCCATTTGGGTAACCCTTTTTCAAAAACATTACTCTAAGGTATTCACGTTCATCTTTGAAATCATTTTCTAAAGAGACCATTCTAGCTGCTCTCACCAACCATCCTTTAATAACTGATTTTTTTCTGTTGGTAAGGGTGAGAGCATAGTAAAATGCAAGAATGTGTTTGGATAGGTTGTTTTACGGTGGATTTTTGCTCTGTATCCTCCCAAGTTTCTATCTTTTTTCAAGTCAGCATCTAAGTACATTATAGATTCGGTGTTGAAATTACTTGTAAAATACAAGAAATGTGTGGTTTCATTCAGGTATGAAATTAATGTATCCACGGCCTTAAAGTCACCTTTTAGAATTATGAAAATATCATCCAAAAATTGGATGTAGTAATGTATTTGAGTTTTTATGTTGGGTTTGCTAAGAATGTATTCATTTTCCCAATGGGCTAACACCATGTTCACAAAACTTGCCCCACATGCTGAGCTACCCCGACTTTTTGGTGATATATTTCATTGTCAAATGAGACAAAACTGTATGATAAAATAATGTCCAATAATTCTTTAACTAAATAACTTATATTACATGAAACAAACAATACAATAATATAGGGAAATGGGAGATCATCATAGTAATATATACATTGTGTACCATTACAAGTGGATTTAAGTTCACACATAATTTGAAGACTAGTGTATTTGGACATTGCCATATATGTACTACAGTTTCCAACAATACTATGTTGCTCTACATGGCTGCTTAAGTTTATTTAATTCTATTTTATTTTACATATTTTATTCTGACTTCATTCCATGTTATTTCCACATAGAAATAGATTTTTATACAAGAACTGAATATATTCTTTCTGTCTATAAAAATGAATGGTTGTGTCAAGATGAACTTTTTTATTTGTTTAAAAACACTTCTTTCATGGGCGTTGTGTGGTTCCAAGTAATTAGATGCCTTCAGGGGTTAATTTTTGGTAGATAATTAAGCATGTAAATTAGTGTAATCACGTGTTTTTTAACCTATTTAAATGGTTATGAGACTGAGTGTTTTTATCTGAAGAAGTCTGATCATCGATTAAACGAAAAGCGCTTTATATTGATTGTTTTTACAAGTGAATAAACTTCAGTTTTGACTGTGGATTCAGTTTCCAACACTCCAGACTATCTCTAACAGTATCAACTAATTCATTACAAGCTCACCTCTCTGTGAGTTTCACTGTGTCACCCTAGAAGAAGCCAAATGGCTACATATAAGACAAAGTTATAATGTATTTTAGGATCCCAGCTCTACAAACTATGCCATCTCCATACATTTGCTCCCCTTGCAGCTAGATGTCATGAAAAAAACCCTCCTCTTACAACCTGAGACACAACTCACAAGCCACACCCACTCTCATTACCCCTAGAACCAGACTCCACAGCACTGTACATGCTTTGTCCTCTCAGGCAACACACATTCTGACTAGGCTTATAAATGCCTTTGGACAGATAGCCTAGTACCTACCTATGAACCTATAAGATCTACCAATCAGCATTAAGGAAATCAACACTTATTCCAAATACAAAATCCAACTCAAAAAGCACTTCGTCATCCAAGCCAAATGCTCCTGCTTCAACACAGGACATATCACCTACCTAACCTATCTCCTTTCCAAGTCTCTTCTCCTCTCTCACGATTCACTGAAGATTGACCCAGTTTAGAAACTAATACTTGATTGCACATTGCACTGTACTTATTCACCAGAATGTATATATACATTTTAGTAATTAGTCTAAACAGCTGTTATTGCTTATATTTTTTTTTTTTTTTTTTTATGAAATGTTTTGTATTTAACCTAGACTGGCCTGAAGTTGGTCAGTAATGATCAGTGGACTACCCTGGTAAACAAATATAAATAAAATAAAACATATGTCAGTTTTATTACATTTACCAGTAAAGTATACCTTTTCTTTCTCTGAATGTTCAGAGGAATGTTTTCCTGCTCAAGCACAGTTGGTGAACCTATCTCTCAACTGTCCAGATTTTTGTAGAATGTCTATATTTTTACCTCATATTTTTGGTCTGTTCCTCATAAAATTTGTGTTTTTTTTGGTAAATCATTGATGAATAAAGCCACTAAATAATGACATACATTTGAGTTTCAGACTTCATATCATTCAGAAATACAATAATGCAAAATCTGTTATTTTAGATACTTTCTAAGTTTATAAGAAGAATATTTAAAATTTGTCCAGGATTTAGGACCTTTGTCCCCCTATTATTTTCAGTGTTGTCCAGATTCCCTGCATTTAGAGGTTGAGAGGTAGTTGATGTATTCTGCACCTGTGATGACTTCCTCTAAGATACTAAATATTGTTGTGTCATGCAGATTGCAGGGATGCTTCACTTATTTATTCATCTTATAGAGGGAAAACATCTGAAAATGTGATTTTTGTAAGGCTGGTGAGATTATTGAACAGGTTCTACTGTAGATTAAGGAGTACATTTTATGATAAGTGGCAAAGTCACAAGTCAAGAACCAAGTTTTCCAGTCCTAGAGTATAACACAATTCATGTATCACTCACACATCTCCAGTTACCCATTTTTTATCTGTGTCTTTTTTTATTCTTTTTGCTAGGTGATAAGCTATAGCAATTGCCTAACTTTCTACTGAAAAGGGATTTACGTAGTTTGTATAGCCATAGTTTTTTTATGATGAGAATGTCTTCAGAGTAGTTTTTTTTCCTGCTGCTTCTGAGATGATGTTTAAAATTTTTGCAGTAGCTGTTTAGTTTTAATAAATAATTAGGACTATGTTAGGATTTGTTAGCTTTATATTTTAAATATGTTTTTTAAATTAGTTTATATTCATTCTCTAATTTGTTAGTTGCACTCAGTTTTTTTTTCTTTTTGCCTTTTTATTTTATTTTATTTTAACTTGTTTTTTTCTCTAATAAGAACATTTAATTTTTTATACATCTGTATTTTGTGTGAACAGTGTGTGAAATTTTAATGCAGTTTTAGCAATAGTATAATGTCTGAGGATTTAGAAGAACACTAATTGATGTGATGATTCACTGGGAATGCAGATTGATGACAAGCCATGACTATAAATCAAAATGACACACAGATATGTACCAGATATGCGCTTTATTGCATCCTTTATCTGGAGTCTACTATTAGGTTTATAGGTTCATAAATTTGTATTAGGTTAAATGCCCTTGATGGTCATTTTAAGCCTAGCCAATTATCTAATTTGGTGATTAAACTTTAATCTATTCTATTCAAGTTTAAATTCACCTTACCCTTTCCATGATCTATATTTACTATATAAAACTGTAGGATACATACTGTCAATGGCTACTCGCTAAACATTGACATGTTAATGTAAAAAATGTAGACAGTGACAAGCAGCCTTTGTGCATGCAAAAATCAAAAACAATAAAACAACCATTTCCACAGGAAGGCTGTACATTGAGGCTACACTGCAGGTGGCCAAGCAGAAAAGTATGGTATGTATGTATGTGTGACAGAGTCCCACATTAGGGGCTGCTGGGTCACTGATCCTCGGCTGCACCATACAATAACAAGTGGAGAGTTAGGCACTGAGGATTTGAGCATCACCATATGTGCCTACCTGCTCCTATTAATGGCACATGTGACATACCTCTCTAACCACTTGATATCTGTCAGGTACAATAACATTCCCACATGAACTTCCCTATAAATTGCTGAGCCTTATCACCTTGACAGTCTTTCAACTTCTGAGTCTGTTGTTTAAACTTATGTTACCAATGTCATGTATAAATGTTGATTTTTTAATAATATGACATGCTTAATATTTGGAGTGTTATGGTATTTAGAATACTAAACTCATTTTAAAATGGTGTAAATATCAATGACTACATAAGTCCTTATTAACATTATGAAATGCACAGATATTCAAGTTTTAAACTTGTATAATCCTCTTGTCCCTCACACCAGTCAATGAGAAAATACCTTTAATCAGTGTGACTCATCCTTTCAAATGTCTTGCCTTTATTTGTTTTAAGCCTTTGCCTAAGCTATATTCAACATTTCAACAAATAAAAAGACAAGAGTGCTACTATTATGCTTGTGTTCTTTTAATGAGCACAAATAACTTAAAGAGTGAACTTTTATTAATTCCTTCATTATTTGCATTGAAGTATATATAAAACCACATCTTCGCAAACTACTTGGTGACATCTCAACTGTTAATTGCAGGTCTATATTGTTTCACTGAATGACAAAATTGTCAAATGGCATTTTATCAGAAATGCCATTCATCGAGCTGCCCCCCCACACACCACTAATTAAATATACCAACTACAGTGGAGAAAGGGCAAATTTCCTGATCCCTTCTGTAATGCGACCACAGTCAGAATGGTTTGACAAATAATATTTCCAATGAAATACCATTCGACAATGTGGCCGTTCGATGAAATAATAGGGACCCATGTGTTGCACACAAAGTTAGACTCTGGCTCAACTTTTGGCCTTTATTATATTGCCTTCTAAAGAGAACTTACAAAAGTCTTCTATTCTGACTGCCCCTTAGATGTATATTATTAGGAAGTAACCAGCAGAAAAATTCTGATAGCCTGGAGACATGACTTGAAAGAAATCTGCAGGTGACTCCTCCATTTCTGTAATGATTTGTGCTGCCCTTATTGGTGATTTTTTTTTTTAATAGACACAATGCCATCTGTCTCATAAGGCTTCCAGGATTGCACATAGTAGGGAAGTGTGGCATCATCAGTGTCATTTACAGTGCCCGTGTAATATCTGTTCCGAGATCATTAACACTTTTTGGAAAATGTCTGTGTCTAACTGTTCACGACAATTGATAGAAGGATTCCAAGGTACTTCTCTTGTATAGCAGCCTCTGGTGTTGTTTTCCATAACTTGTACAAAACCCTTAGATTATCTTGTTAAATTTCATCACACTGCATGTCTTAGTACTAAAGGCCAACTAACACTACTGATTCCACTGTCACATGATGTATACAAGTCCTTCTTTAGACTGCTGTCATTACCCTACGCCATCACACGCTTCTTCATGTAATCACTGGATGGATTATTTTTTCCCTTTGTCATTATCATGCTATGTGAGTTTCAAATGTGGTTAGTAATACTGAACCAGCAGCAGTGAACTGAGAAATAGAGCTCATTATCTTCCCTCAGTGAATATGGCACACCCCACCGCCTTAGCAATCACTCACTGTATCCCATCTCAACTATTTTCTATTACATTTTGGTATGTTTACCATCACCCTCATTATGTGAACTGCTGAGGGCTTTAATTAAAATTCAGAAGCATCAAAATTCACTGATGAGTCCTTGCCCATTTCTGCTACTGTAAAGTCATAAGAATGGATCACATCAGTCTAACGTAATGTTTTCTTTGTTACTCTGTGTAGACTTACAAGCTTTTTTCAAACTGGTTCACACTATATTTTTCTTCTTTTTTTTATTGAGGGATGGTTTACTCCTGATTTAATTTGTTTTTTATTCTGCATGCTATGTTGCAATACTTTATATGCCACTGTCTTAGTAAATAATAATCTTAAAAACTGTTTAATAATAAAGAAAAGATTAGATTGTATAACTGACAAAACACATGAAGTTATGTGTGTCTCAAAACTGCCTTTGATTTTAAAGGCTTAAGCCTTCAAGCTTTGCTCTTGTGCATTGTGTATCAGTAATCAAAACCCATCTATCAGAATTGGATAATTGACATGAAAATTGTATTTATTTATTTGTTTGTTTCTGTCTATATTGTGTAAGTGGGATGCAGTCATAATCTAAGCTACAAGCCAACGATATACATTTTAATACAGAGTCAAAGAACAAGTAAATAAGAACAACTGAGGCAATGCAATTTACAATGTTTGTTATAATGTGCATAATGCAGTTATAATGAAAAATAAAAGACAGCCAAAAACAATGTAAAGACCAGATATAATGAACAGAGTCTAGTCTTCAGATATTCAGTAGAAAGAAGCAATGAGGAAAATAGCTGAAACAAGTAGAGTTTACCATCACTAAGAAGAAATTAATCTTGCAGAAAATTTGAACGGTCCACAGCAGTCTTGAGAAATAAAACACTTGCCTAATTATAATACTGGCCCCAGATAACTGATGAACTGACAGCTGCAGGTGGCTAAAGCATATCTTAAAATTGCATGCAGCAATATATAGTGTTTGCTGTTGTAAAAGAAAACAAACCTGGATTTTAGCTCTTCCAACCTCAGCAAGTTTGAATAAGTGTGCTTGATTTCCAACTTGATTGAATTTCAGGAGAGCAGCATCAACAGCCTGCACTACACTGCTCTCATTCAGTGGGGCAAGAAGGGCACAGCCGGGGCAGACATCTGTTACATCCTCAGCAGATTCTAGAAAAGAGGGGCAGAGCAGTACATCATTCATGGTTCATAGAAAAATGAAAACAATTAACTTAAAGACACATTTCAGTAGGAATAATACACCAGAACTGAATAATCCGAGTCTTGACTAATACAAATGGTCATGGTACATTCCTTGTGGAGTTCACACATCCTCTCTTTGCCTGTAAGGGTTTTTGTCAGGCATTTCCTTCTGCTTCACATATAGCTACTTACAGATGGGTTTGCAGTACGTCTGTAAATGTGTGTTTGTGTGTGTGTGTCTGTGTGTGTGTGTGTGTGTGTGTGTGTGTGTGTGTGTGTGTGTTTGTTTACAAAATGGGAAGGGCTTGTTTCAATGTTTTAAACTTACACACTTCGGCACCCCTACAACTGTGAATTGAAAAACTATTGTTGACAGAGTGAATGAATAATTTAAACATAATTCAATGCAATGTCAGTGTAGGGTGTATTATCCTGTGTGCTAATGAAGACTTTAAGGAAGAAATAGTTCTTGTAATTTGTCTAACAATTTTAGGAACTTTTTTGAAAATGTTTACTAGTAAATCACCTTTATTGTTGCAGTGGACGACACAGATGAGACATTAAGCCAAGATCCCATCTGCTTGAGTTAGTGGTAGTTCTGGTGGATGTAAAAAAATCCAACGGCACCTATTGAAAACCTATCAAAAAGAGTAGAGAAAGTTTCCTGATGCCATGGCTACATAAATACCATCTCAGGTCTCCCATAAAGAAAGGCTACTAGCCTAGTAGAACTAACTCAGTCAACAAAGTGTAAATAATTAAAAATAAACATACTCTAATACCTAACTTTAAGTTTCAACTTGTGTCATTATCTGAACAGAGCAGATAAGTACAAAAGACTGTGCAAACTGAATCGATGTTTTCATTGATTCTTTTTTTTCAGTAGTACAGAAAATATATTCTTATGCCTCTACTAACTTGGCTTCACTGTGAACTACACTAGTTATAAATGTAAAATATGCTCTTTCCCTTATTTCATACTTACCTTCTTCCATCCATGCAAGGTTGTCCTATCCACTTTTACATCTACTGCTGGCTCTGTTACCTGTTTATACCCTTCCCCTCCCATGGCACCTGACTTCTAATGCCAGGAATATGTCAAGTGTTTACATGCTTTTATATGTCTGCCTTCCTGTAGATGTATCTGTGACTTCTCACTTGCCTACCTGGGGTTGACCTTCCAGACATCCACTTCAGTAGAAACTGCCAGACAGTTAAAAAACACAAACCTATGCTCCAGAAAAGAAGACCTTTTCATTAACCACTCAACTATCATACCTCACTTCCTTGGCTAATCTCTGGCAACTGTGAGACTAATCAAATCTGGGGCAGTAAAATCAGAAACAAGAATGCTCTCTTTCTCTTTCTGTTTCTCTGTGTTACTGAGGGAACAATATGCTAGTAGTTTAGAACTGCCACTATTAATTATTTATAACTAAAGATGCTGGTAAAGATAAGGTGAATATGATAAAACAGATGCCACTCAAGAAATTGGAAGAATGGATTTTAGTATGGCAAACAACTGAACTAACAGGAATCAATATCTTCTTCTGGCTTTTCCCGATTAGGGGTCACCACAGTGGATCACCTGCCCACTCATGATTGGCAGTGGAGTTTTACAGTGTTGAGTTGCCAGCCCGGCACCCAACCTTCCACAGAAGGCACACACACACACATATGCACTCACACCCAGGGCCAATTTAGAGTGTCCACTCCACCTGCAGCATGTCATTGGGATGTGGGAGGAAACCAGAGCACCCGGAGAAAACTCACGCGACCACAGGGAGGACATGCCGACGCTGCACAGAAGGCACCGCAGCTGAGGATTGAACCAGAGAGCCCCTTGCTGTGAGGCAACAATGCTAACCACTACACTACCATGACCGCCCATGAACAGGAATCAATATCACATAATAGAATACTACAATAAAACCTAAAAACACACTACTATCTTAAAACTGAGAAAACAAATCATTGATATCATCTGAAGTTCTACAATAATCATGGACAGAATTGAACAGTTATTCTGAGTTCGGAGTGATTTAGACGAGACTAGAAAACATCCACTCCTGTAAAAAAAAAAAACAAAAAGCAGAAACATTCCACGCATCTTGTACATTTAGAGCTTTAAGTATCTAGATTGCAACTTAATAAGTCCTTGTCTACCTTTAGGTCTGATAAAAATTTCAAATTTCAAGCTTGCAGTAAGGGATAAACTAAAAAGTGATGTTACATATATTTCATATTTTAAACAGCAACTATAAAAACATGCAAATGCAGGTGGCATACATACATCACCATTCAGAAATGGAAATACCTAGAAAGAGTCTTTGCTCTGACCACAGATAACTGATATGTGATTTCACCAGTGAATGTAAACAGTGAGTCACTTATGTTTGCAACCCATCTTACATGTCAGCCCTGCCTTCTCAGTACTTGTTTATCTGCCAAATGTCCCATACGAGACTGAAGGTCTTCAGCCTATTAGTAGTGCCACTGGTAGTTAATTCTTTGGTTCTACCACCCTCTCATTAAAGAAGGAATACCTTGCAGTATGATTCAAATATATTCCTCTTGATTCTTTTCCATTTCAAATGACTGTATCTTATTTATTGTACAGCAGTAATGCCCTAGGTGCAAATCATGTCTAATCATGTGCTGCCAGCATAACTATGTAACTGTTGCTCATATTAGACTGTTAAGCCGTTATTTATCTTGGTTGACTTCTTCCAGATTCTTTCTATTTATGTTGTGTCACCTGCGCAATAAGGACCTCCAGAAATGATTGACAAAGGATGAACAAAGCCCTTCAGTCCATGTTAGATTTTTTTTTCCATTTCTACCAGCTGACTTTTACATTTCAATCTGTTTTGGACAGGACTAACAAGGCAACTAGGGCTGTCCTTTGGAATGCTGAAATTGAAGTGGACTATTTGTTTGTGTTCAGTTTTATTTTGCTTGTTCATGTGAGTATCCCATGTTACAGTTTTCAGTGGTTTCTAATATTTAGAAAATCATAGTTCATGCTTAGTAACCATTTTGTTTCTCTGTTTAGAGTTTTATCCAGACTGATTCCAGTGTAATCTTTACATTTTTTTTGTTTCTGCAAAACCATTTTGTTTTCCTGATAGGTTTAATATACTAGGTCCAGCACACTAATCTGTTGACCCATACAGATTGACAGGCTTTTTACCTATGGTCAGTGACCTAGATGAAGAGTAAGCACTCCCATTATCAATGTTAGGTTCTCTCCAGCTGTGGTCTGTGTTTTGCTCAACAGATGGGCGCACTCCAACATAACCATTACCACAGCCAGGGAGAAGACCCAGTAGATAATACCTCTCTTTATCCCCAGGAAGGGAGCAGTAGCAGTATGCAAAGCCAGTACCTCATTAGTGAATAGTAGTGTTCAAAACCATTACCTTTATATGATTGTTAGAATTATCTTGGCCTAAATCAAGCTGAACAACACATGCACCCTCAACAGAATTTGATCTCCGCAATATTTAGAAAGTTTAGTTAAAAACAAGGATCTGATGAAGCTCATCTAGCACATGAGCAAACATACTTCAAGTTTCAGGTTTAATTAATCACTATTGCTTTGCTAAGATAGGTCTGACATGGGATAACATTTTTTAAAGCCCCAAAAAAGTGGGTTCTACTATTTTCATGGTCCTAACCAGCCAATGTTTTGAGTTTTATTAGTTTTTCTGTTTTTCATCGCAGTTAGCCCCAAAAAAGCAGGCACTGTCCAATTTCTGATAAAAGATTACAATACAATTGTTAACCATATTAGCCTGCAAGAGTGTGCTCTAATGAAATAACAAGAGACGACTGAAACACAAACAGGGTGAAACACAAAGAATCTGAATTCACCCACTTGACCCTAAACCCATAAAATAATTTTTAAAGAATTAATTATGTATGTATAACAGCTTCTGAAATGGGGGCAATCTTGAATATACAAAAATTGTAAAAAGGCAGGCCTATTTATCATTGGAATGATACACACAATAAGATTGGTATTGCTTGTGGATTAAGAGAAAAAAAATGGTTATTATTTTTGTATTCATTTGAAAACCAAGTACAAAGTTAGATATACACCAATGTAAAGCAAAGGAGCTAGGGACATAGTTGTGGTGTGGAAAAACTCATCAAATTGGAAGGATTCTGAAAACCTTATGCAAATTAGTCATAAGTAAGCACAGCCAACCCAGGCACTCCAATTACAGCCAATTAAAAGGGTAATTCTGAAATCTGTATGCAAATGAGTAGCACAGACAATCAGTTGCAGCTAATTAAATGGCTAATATGAAAATCAATCACAACTGCTCCTTCCACACCCCTTTACTGAAAGTAGGATAAAAGAGCAATGCCTTAGCTAGTATTTCCTGATCTGATGAAGTCTATAAGATGAAAGCACTAATCTAAATAAAGCTTCTTTAAATGAATACTGACTTAAGATGATTTGTTTTGAAAATGTTAGGGAATTTAACACAAACATTTTGGACTTCCTGATAGAAGCTAAGGTTCACTCTCCTTCCTGAACCACAATCTTATGAGACAGTACAGTAGCTTTCCAGTCTTTTGGGATCTGGTAATGGTGAGTCATATTTTAATGAAGGTGGCAAGAACACTCTAAAGGAAGATGAGTCAGCTAAGAAAATAACTGCTTCTAGTGATTTAAGAGGTCTCCTAGGACCAGAATCCAGCCTACAGTAGGCTGAAAACACTGATAAAATTACCTCATGACCTCATCAAAGATGATATAATAAAAGTCAGCCCAGGACATTTCGAGAACATTTGCAAAGGACTCAGCAGTATTCCCAGGATGCATCATGGTTGAAGGACTGCCTTACAAGCTTATCAGCAGGGAAATGCCTGGGTACACTATGTTGTACAGAAGGAAAACTGAGTGAATAGTCAGATGGATGAGCTACACAGCCTGCCCATCACTCAAAAATGTACACTCAACTCACTTAGTGTAGCAGAACTATCACTATACATAAAACATGTCTTCTTAAATGACATTTCTATGTGGTGTGCAACACAATGTCTGTCCTGAAGCAGGCAAGTCTTTTTGCACTTTGTTAAGAAAATGTATATCTGCAATGTGCAAGCTTAGATGCATTTAGGGTTAAAGAGAAATTAATATGTTTATTCTGCTTATTCTGTGTGAAATATGTGCAGCTGCAGAAAACCTAGATAAGAGAACAATTCACACTTGAAAGTCTACCACGGTCAGCAGAATGTGTATTCAGGCCAGGGTTGTATCTTGACCCTGGGCAAATGTATCATACCAAGAACTGAACAGCTGAAGAAATGTAAGAAACAAAGGAGGGCTGAAATTAGCCCAAGGCCAGGTTGTTTTTCTCAAACATGTTTTGCAAGACAGCAATTTTCTGACCATGTTAGTTTTAAATCTAACAATGTCTTCTTTTCTGACCATGTCAGCAGTAAATCTAACAATGTCTTCCTTTCTGACCAGCAGTTAAACTAACAATATTTTCTTGTGTACATGCAGAGAACTGTATAAGAATAGCATGCTGAACCATGGAAAGTCAGACAAAACCTTGTATCTACATGCTTTGTCTCCTTGCTGCAAGTAATAAAAGGTGCCTTACTTGAACCTTACGTGCTTTGATCTTAGTGTTTTCTTTAACAGACTGGTCCTTCGAGCCAGAACCCTCTCTTCACCATGGATCAGATGGCCAGGTGGCTGAAACCGTATGGGGAAGAAACCAAATTGGTTCTTCTACAGCATAAAGACCTCCAACTGAATTGTTGTCAAAAGAGTCCAGTCACCTTCTGATCTGTGACTGAAGGACGGGTTTTCCGCAAATCATTGATCAATCACGTGGGCTCAGGTAAGGTGAATCTACTTTTTCTGTTTCAAGATCAGGGAATAAATATGTATTGTTTCTGTCAGATTGTATTTTCTTACAGTCAGGGATAGAAAAAGGTACAGTCTTGTCATAGATCAAGTGAAATAGATCAGTAGGCTTTAGACAGTCATTCTGAAGAGACTATAACAAAATCCGTGGTACACGTAAAATTTGAAGGCATCAGATAATATTTTCTGTACAGTCTACGTAGCAAACAAAAATAGGGAAAAATGGGTAATAATTGTACAAAGACACCCGGAAACCCACCACTGACGGAAGATGCAAAATGCATGCAGTCGCAGCGCGCAGACAACTTTAGATATTTTTCAAAATGGGTTATTAAGTATGACTTTGATGGGAAATTAGAAAAGTCCTCACTTATCAAGCTTATCAAGCAACTCAAAACCAATTCTAAGGGTCATAAAAAAGCAACGACAGTTAGGAATTCCCCTGGCACACAGGTGGCTCGAGGAAGCAAACCATAGAGACCAAAAGAACAAAGATTCGAAGGCAATGTTTTTAGATAAGGAAGACAATTACTTGCTAATGGCATCGGCACCTCCGCCTCCCCCTCCTTTACCAGAATATGGAGCGAGTGGCCAGGTTGATCCACCTCCATTATATCCTATGCTTACTGAAGATGGGGACAGCTTAAAACTGAAATTAGTTAAAGTTAGGGATCCCATCGAAACTAGGTCCCGAACAAAGGCAAATAATCAAGAAAAAGGCTCTGAATTATGGCAGGTAGTTAGGGATACACGACCTATAGAGGAAGAAGAAATATGCCCACTCATAGAAGTTCCGAACCCTCAGGCAGGACAGGAAGATCAGACTCCAACTATCCTGGTGTATAGACCTTGGACTCCGGAAGATATCTGGAAAGCTACAGAAGGGATTCCCCATCCGAAACTTAACTTCAGAAAATTTTCTGAAGATTTACAAGGAATGAGGCTGAGTTATAACTTGAATGGGGAAGAAATAGAAAAAGTAGTTCGACAGATTGTAGGACCAGATTGGTACATGATTTGTGGCAACTGGAATCCTTGTGACGCTGCATAAAAAACCCTCCCACATAGCAGTGCAGAATTAGACACTAGAGTGAAGGGACTTACAGACCGCATCTCTGAGAAATGGAAACCTAGAGCAGACTGGACTTGCATTAATTAATGTGTCCAGCAGGAGGGTGAATCAGTTGACCGATACTTTGCTAGGCCATGTCTAGTACTTCTTCTACATCGTCATTAATTTCCTGTACTTCCTCCATTTCCCTGGATTGTTTTAACAACCACTGTGGAATGCAGGTTCCTGAAGATCAAAAACAAGATTCCCCATATGAACAGCAACTGAAGAATGCATTTCTAAAAGGTAGTAGTACACCTATAAGCAGTTTCATCACAAAACACATGGTCGACCATCGAACGAGCAGATTACACTCACTACTTGAATATGCTAGACGTGCTGAAAGGCATTTTAATAGCAAAAGAAAAAGAAAACTCAGGTATTTTCCGTAGAAGATGGAGCAGAAGTTTATGTAGTGCACCCCGGGAAAAAGGGCAGGAAAAACACACAGGGAGGTAAGCAGTCTGATCAACGACCAGAAGACTTTGAAGGACATAAGAAAAGGGGAGAATGTTTTAAATGTGGTAAAAAGGGACATTTAGCAAGGGATTGCAGGAAAAATAAGAAGGTTACAACGGAAGACAAGGAAGGTAAGGAATGACTATATGATAGTCAGGAATCACTAGAAAAAACTGATACAGAAAGACCAAACAAGGATGTGAAAAGGGAAATGGAGGAAGTACAGGAAATTAATGATGATGTAGAAGAAGTACTAGACTTGGCTTTATTGAGCTTGGAGCTCTATTTAGCAGATACAAAACCAGAAGTTACACTTTTGGTAGGAGGTAGTGAGGTTAAATTTTTGTGTGATTCAGGGGCATCACGGACCCTGATACACCCCTCCAAATTGCCAGACAATTCAGAGTCATCTGATTACATATTGGTCAAAGCAGCAAATGAGCAGCTATACCGGGAGCCCCTCTCCCGCACTATCACCATAACAGATCCTGTTTCAGGATTAACACAAATAAGTAAGATTGTAGTTTCTGCGAAATGGGCAGTAAATCTCTTGGGCAGGGATCTTATGCAGTTGTTTGGCATAGCGGTGGTTCCAACTACGCAGGGTATGGAAGCGCAGCGACAAACTGACACCTTTATGGTTCAATCGGGGAGTGAAACATTTTATTGGTACAGTCAGGACCTGGTTACGACTGGTCCAGGGACTGTGACCAAAGAACTGATGAACGTAGCCGTCAGTAAGTTTCCCTCCCAGGACATTGATAAACAGCACCTGCTGCATTGCACCCTGTATTTTTGTAACACACCAGGGCCTGATAATGAGTATGAAAAAGAATTATTTAAGCATCGTACAAACAGGTTGGTACTGAGGAACTTATACTGGGACGCAGAAGGGAATAGTGTAGCCAGCTGTTCACTGCCCCAGGAGTTTTTGACACTTTATAAATCCAATCGACTGCCACATGTAAGCTTAACCAAGAATAAAAACATACGGTGGGCAGACCTAGGGGAGAAAGTTACAAGATGGGAAAAACAAACAGAGCTGGAGTTGTCAGGACAGGGAATACAAGTACAAAAATTGAATTGGGTAACTCAAGCTAACCCATCTGTACATTTGCAGTCTCACAAAGACAGCTGATTGGTACTCCTTTTGACGGAAGAAGAAAACGCCTTGCGCGGTATACCAGAGACTCTCTGGTCAACAGGGAAATCAGATGTAGGACTTATCCATATGGCAGGACCAGTTAGTATCACACCAAAGTCAGCGTTTAGACCACAAAAGAAACAGTATCCCTTAAGAAAAGATGCAGAGGCAGGAATAGAACCCATCATACCAGCATTACTTAAGGGAGGGGTGATAGTGGAATCTCCCTATTCCCCGTGTAATACACCTTTATTTCCAGTTAGAAAAGCCAATGGAGAGTGGCATATGGTCCAGGATTTACAAGCTGTAAATGATGCCGTAATACCAAGGGCACCTATAGTGCCAGATCCACACACCCTGTTAAATGATTGAAAATCTGAGCATAAGTATTTTTCTGTAGTAGATATCAGTAATGCATTATTTTCAATACCAATACACCCAGGTAGCCAGTATTGGTTTGCATTCACATTTCAGGGAAAAAGATACACATACACAAGACTGCCACAGGGATATTGTGAGAGCCCTACAGTATTCTCGCAAGAAATGTCAAGCAACGTGGCAAGGTTTAATCCGCCAAAGGGTAGTCAGGTCTTACTTTATGTTGATGACATTTTGTTAGCGGCCCCCAACCTGCAGGATTATAGGGAAGATACCATAGCACTTCTACGATTCTTAGCTGCTGAGGGACATAAAGTAAACAAGGACAAACTGCAGCTATGGAAAAGACAGGTAAGGTACTTGGGATATGTAATATCCAAGGGAGGTAGAACTTTAAATGAGGACAGAAAAGTGGCAATCTTGCAGGCACCAAAGCCTACCACCAAGAAGGAAATGATGTCCTTCTTGGGAACGACAAATTTCTGTCGAAGCTGGATTCCAAACTATGCCTTGGAATCTGCACCCTTAACTGACCTCATATATAAGACACTGATGGCAGCGCAGGATTCGTTACAATGGACATCAGAGGCAGAATTTACTTTTTGTAAACTGAACCAATTGATAGCATCCTCTCTAGTTCTGGGATTGCCAAACTATCATAAACGTTTTTTCCAGACTGTAGATTGCAAGCAGGGTTATATGACATCAGTACTAACACAGCAACATGGGGATAAGCAATGTCCCATAGCTTACTATTCATCACAATTAGACCCAGTAGCATGATCCTTGCCACACTGTGTACAGGCAGTAGTCGCAGCAGCAATGGCAGTGCAGGCTTCAGCTTCAGTAGTCTTGTTTCATCCACTCACTCTAAGGGTACCTCATGCAGTCACGATTATTTTATTACAAGAAAAAGTAGCATATCTCTCTCCTGCTAGGCATCTCTCCTGCATGACCATATTGTTGAGACAACCTCATATGACAATTGAATAATGCATGACTTTAAACCCTTCTACCCTGCTCCCAACTCCTGCAGACAACACACCACATCGCTGCCTGCAAATAATCGTGCAGAAGACATTACCTAGGAAAGACCTCACGGATGTCCCCTTGGATAATGCCGAGGTGACATAATACGTGGATGACTCGTGCAAAAGGGGCCCTGCAGGACAGAACCTAGTAGGATATGCAGTAGTCTCTGATAGTGAAGTTATAGAAGCAAAATCTTTACCATATCATTTATCTGCACAGGCAGCAGAATTGATTGCTCTGACATGTGCATGTACCTTAGCAGAGAATCAGTGTGTAAACATCTTCACTGATAGTCAATACGCTTTTTCCACTGTACATGTGTTTGCACAACAGTGGAAAAACCGAGGAATGATAAAATCTACTGGCAAACCTATAAATCATGCGCAGCTTATTTTAGATCTCTTAGAATCCATTCAATTGCCTCAAAGGGTAGCTATTTGCAAATGTACAGCTTATACTAAACAACAGGACATAATTTCAAAAGGTAATGCAAGAGCTGATGCAGCTGCAAAACAGGCAGCTACAGAGGTATTCCTTCTAGATAAGGAATTACAACACTCTGAAACATTGAATTTAGATATGTTAAAAACAATGCAGACACTCACTATGCAAGCAGAAAAACAGCGATGGATAAGACGAGGAGCATCCTCGAGAAGGGGCTGTACATCTCTAAGGAGGGAAAACCAATATTACCCTCTAACGTGTTCCACTATACGGCATTGTTGAGCCATGGGCAGTGCCATGTCTCAACAGGGGGGATGGTACAGCTGGTGAACCAGGTGTTCACAATGTACGGATTTACAAACTATTCTAAAAATTTTTGTTTAATGTGTCAAATCTGTAACAAACATCATGCACAGGGGGTGATAAAGCCTAAGCAAGGGAGTTTTCCCACACCACCATATCTGTTTCACACTATCTGTATGGATTTCATAGAACTAAACAAATGTGAAAACAAGAAGTACTGCCTTGTCATTATAGATATGTTCTCTAGGTGGGTGGAAGCTTTTCCAACCAAAAATACAGATGCAGCTACAGTAGCAAAGGTACTTGTTAAGGAAATTATTCCTAGGTTTGGCATTCTGGAGAGAATATATAGTGACAACGGAACGCACTTTGTAAATCAAACCATACAGCAGCTGAGTACGTTTTTTGGTATCTCTCTAAAAAAATCATTGTGCATATCATCTGCAGTCTGCAGGGCTGGTTGAAAGGCATAATGGTTTGCTAAAAAGCAAACTGAGGAAATTGATAGCTGAAACTGGGAAAACCTGGCTGTATTGTTTGCCCCTAGCACTATTAAACATGAGAACAGTTCCCTCAGTAAAGGGCCTGACCCCATATGAAAGTTGTATGAGAGAGCATACTATACACCCCAGTGGAAACCTCTCATATCCCTAAGTCAGGAAGCTGATTTTGTGTTAGCTGAATACATGAAAAAACTGTTAAATTCTAAACATCTGTTGCAGTCTAATTCTGATTTAGGTTCAGAACAAACTAGGACACCAGAAGTAGCAGTGACACCAGGAGATTGGGTGTGGATCAAGATTGTGAAGAGAAAAAACTGGGCGTCACCAAAGTGGGAAGGTCCCTACCAGGTACTTCTGTCAACACTGACTGCAGTTAAAATCACAGAGCGGGCTTCGTGGATCCATCTGACACACTGCAAGCTAGTAAAAGACTTTATGCTGGGTAAAGATCTTACCTCTCCACTGGGACCCTAAGCACAAAGTCTGGCTACAAAGGGGGGTCAGATCAACAGGACTGGCTCGTCTCAACCCCAGTGAAGCAACCATCGGTGCTGAAGGTCCTATTAGGGAAGAGAGTAAGATCAACAGAACCTAAAATGAAGACTGATTTCCATCCCTTTGGGAAGAATGGAGAAAATAAGAGCAATATGGAGCAACCATTCCTGCAGAAATATTGCACGACCATTCTATTGGCCATCATGGTAATAGTAATCTTTTTGTTATGGCCGTTTCTCTTCTCTGCTACACAAGTAGAACTAAGTAAGCATGCAGAGTGGCACCCGAATTTCAATACTTACCAGGCAATCAAATACGTGTATGCTGAAACTTTCAATATATCGAATTGCTGGGTCTGCACAACCCTACCTATGGCATATGGGGGATTGCTGCTAACGTCTGTTCCCCTAGGGGCTAATAAGACCTGGAAAAATCTAATTCATGATACATCAGATGTCACGTCTAAAGATAAGGTAGCATTACACTTGGCTATTCGTCAAAATGGAACTGTGTGTTTTCATAAAAACGATACAGTCAAGGTAGGATGGAGCTATTGCAATGCAACAGTTCCCTATGGATTCTACACTAAACCTAATAACACCGGATCTTATTGCAACACGAACTATGACACATTTTGTGAATTGATGCATAGAACAATCGAGGAAGTAAAATATGATTTTGTTCTATACAAACAACTGTCCATAATTGACAAAAAATTGTTCATGCAGGACAAGGGTATATTCATAGTAAAGTTACCACCAAAGTAGAAAATTGCTACTTCATATGTGGAAAAAAGGCATATAAATGGCTACCTGAGAACTGGTCCAGTAGCTGTTTTTTGGGGTACCTGGTTCCGGCCATACGACACACGGCAGTTTTACCTCAAGGGAAAATTCGGAATGTTTGAGAAATTAAGAAACCTGCTAATCCAGTGGGGCAAATCAATGCACCTTGGAAACACCATCATGACTTAGGCCCTGGAAACAACAAAGAGCTATCGCACATGGATCTGGGTGATGATGTCATATCGTGGGAAGGCATATTACCAGCATATGGAGCAACTAAATCGATCTGGGAGCTGAAAAAACTATCTAAACTTCTTGAAATAATGAGTAATGCAACCTTTTCTGCCCTAGAATTGGTAACCAATGAACTGACTGCCACGAGAACAGCGGTGCTTCAAAATCACATGGCTCTTGACTTCACCCTAGCGGCGAAAGGAGCTATGTGCGCTTTAATCCAGGAGGAGCACTGTTCATACATTCCTGACAACAAACATGAGATAGACAACCATCTTGAAGTAATTCAGCAGGTGTCGGCCATGACCAAACCAAGACCAAACCCATTGACGGACTTTTTCCAAAAATGGCTTGGGGGTTGGGGCAGCATCTTGATGAACATTCTGATTGCCATCTGTGTGGGAATAGCCTTACTGATGGTGTGTGGATGTTGCTGCATCCCCTGTATGAAAGGACTAGTTAAGAATATAGTAGACGTTTCAGTTTCAGAAACTTTATACCAAGATACTGAATTTGAGGAATTACTTAAAACTGAAAAAAAAAAAAAAAACAAATGCTTTCACAGGCTTAAACTGAATGACTCTCTAACTGTAAATCCTAAGTAGGAGATGGTTATGAGAAGAAAAACTGTTTATGTTTGTTTTGAAGGTAGAATAAAGTATTAAAAGGGGGGAAATGTTAAGAAAATGTATAACTGCAATGTTCAAGCTTAGATGCATTTAGGGTTAAAAAGAAATTAATTTGTTTATTCAGCTTATTCTGTGTGAAATATGTGCAGCTGCAGAAAACCTAGATAAAAGAACAATTGATGCTTGAAAGTCTACCACAGTCAGCAGAATGTGTATTGAGGCCAGGGTTGTATCTTGACCCTGGGCAAATGCATCATACCAAGAACTGAACAGCTGAAGAAATGTAAGAAACAAAGGAGGGCTGAAATTAGCCCAAGGCCAGGTTGTTTTTCTCAAACATGTTTTGCAAGACAGCAATTTTCTGACCATGTCAGCGGTAAATCTAACAATGTCTTCTTTTCTGACCATGTCAGCAGTAAATCTAACAATGTCTTCCTTTCTGACCAGCAGTTAAACTAACAATATTTTCTTGTGTACATGCAGAGAACTGTATAAGAATAGCATGCTGAACCATGGAAAGTCAGACAAAACCTTGTATCTACATGCTTTGTCTCCTTGCTGCAAGTAATAAAAGGTGCCTTACTTGAACCTTACATGCTTTGATCTTAGTGTTTTCTTTAACACACTTACTTTCCAAAATTCATCCCATTCATCACTACACTTGTGGTCAAATCATGGGTCACTATAAAAATGGTAGATCTGAGATGTGTGCAAACTGTGTTGACAGCATCCATGATACTATTTACAACCCTGCTGTTGTTTTCAATTTGGGTACATGGATTATCAGCACTGACCTCCTCCAAGAGTTGATATTTTATAAGTAAAGAAAATACCACTGTTAATTTGACATCATTTTCTATAATGGACTAGCTCAGTATCAAGTAGCCCTATTGGTAGGAGCCCTAGCCTGAAGTCATCCAAGTGATGATCAGATGACAGTACTTCTTCCATCAACAAGTCACTAGTTTCTATATGCTGGAAGACAAACGTAAGTCCAGATATTGGGGATCACTAAGGAGTGCCATAGTGAATTCATTGGTTTCATTATCCATCAAGGATTAACCACCTAGTGCACTCATGCACATGTCTGATGAAGACATCCTAAAATCTTGTATAGAAGTTCCTAAGTAAACATGATGGATAGTACTTAAGAAGGAATATGAAATGAAATTCACTCCTGTTCCAAGGATGTTTGAACTTTCAGCATTCAGCTAGGGTACCCAGAGCCAGAATGATATACAGATAGCTACACCAACACTGTTGCTACTATGTCTAAGGTTGTGAAGGGAAACTTACAGGAATGTTTGCACCTGGATAAGATCAAGAATTATTTTCCAGGTCTCCATGATAAATGACAGGCCAGCCAATTAGATCATGCCAGTGGCAATGGCCAGCTTGTTCCAAATCACCTAGGGATTAATACATTCCTAAGTAGGGTTTCAGGGGATAGGTCCAATGTAATATCACCAGTAGATAAGGTGAACCCTTTTCCAAGTGTAGTTTTACTCTCAGAAGGTGATAAATGGCCCTAACTCTGGAATGACCTCCCAGGTCAAGACATGTAAAGACTCTCTCTTGGGTGCCATCAGTTTCCTAAATATCAGGAAAATTAGTGGTTTAACTAGCACAGAGAGTCAAATGGTCAGTAGATAAGTAGTAGGGTCTTGGAATACAAGTCTCACATTAGCAAAAAATAATTTAAACAATAATGTACATTCATCAATGCCACAAAATCTTAAAGCAGCATGATATAAAACAAGAATACACTAGATATAATAAACAAAAAAGTGGAGAAAAGCATCAACTAAACTGGAAGAAGGATAAACCTACTAGTATTGTAAGTTGTATGCTTAAAGACATTCATACAAAGCAAGGCAAGATGTTGACATTGCTGCTTGAGTTTCAAAAGACTCAAGTTTTGTACTATTTTAAATCTGTTGGGGAAGAACACCACAGTAGAGAGTATGAAACAGTCCATGGCAGCTTGTAAATTCCTCCCATGCTAAATGGCTGACAACTTGTTTTAATAGGATACAAGTAATATCTGTCAATATTAGACCACAAATATAGCCACTCTTCAAATAGTTGTGCATTCAAAAGTAAAGTGGGCAAAGTCACAAATGATGAGTGGTAGAACCAATCCCAGTAACCCACAATTTGACACAACTAGTAAGCTGAAGAAAAAACCTCAAGCTGGAGGAAGTAGAACAACCCAAAAAGGACAAGATAGACTACTAATGCAAAAACATCTTACCAACACACAATGGTAATAGATGAAAATAGACATGCCTTTAAACACAGGGCAGTTACCTCTCATCCAGCAATGACATCTGCTGTCACTGGGAAACAATTAGGATACCAAAAGTGTGACTGCTGTTATAAGGCAATAAAGATCACAGTCAATGATCTTCTATGCTTGTTAACACATACAAGTCCCAGAAACATAAAAACAAAATTTATCTGCAGTAAGAAAATAAAGAACAATACAGTAGTTCTACAACTACTTTGAGGATTCTGCATTTGCATGTTACCTGACAAGTATCTGGAATAATCAACATTTCCTACTAAGGGAAGCCATATTCTTCTCACATTTCAAGGGCCTCATCCAATCCCACATGAAATGCTTCTGGTCCTGCTGAAAGTGCAAGACCACATTTATTGTCATGTGAAATGTTCCTGGCAAAGGCCACATCTGTTGTCCTGTGAAATGTTCTTGATCCTGTTCAGAGGACAAGGCCTTATCCACTGCCTTGTGAAATGTAGGCTGGACATGAGTAGAAGAGATGTTCTGCCCCTTTGATTACAAATACAATAATTCATTGCAGAATATCCCCAGATGAATATCATTATTTAAAACAGTACTGCAATGAATTTAAAATAATGATCTATGTTCCAGTTGTTTCCTGGCAAAGCCATTGGATCATAAACTAATGATATTGCCAGGAAGGACCTTTTTGTTATGTTCAGAAGCAGCAGCTGTAGTAGGTATGAGTAAATAAAGGAAGAAATGTTAGACAACCTAACACAGGTAGAAGTGTTCAGTTACAATTGTTTTTGTACTAGCACCATAGCTAATACTGCATATCTAGCTCACTTTTAGCAGTAAGAAAACTGAGTTACCACTACGAAAAAGGATATAAGACCATTAATATGATATTAGAAGGTGAAATACTACTTCTACAACTACTACTATTAATAATAATATAGTAAGTATATAAATCAAGTTTATTATTTTAAATTCCTTGGTATTAAAGCAATGGACTGTTATATTTGTTGTTTTTCTTCAGGTGAGATGTTGTAGTATTTTGTTGTTACCTGAAACTTCTTTGCATGAGGGCTGCTAAATTAACTACCCGGTGATGATAGCTACTGCTGTCCAGCAAGAATGTCATCTCGAACTGCCATTATTATCAGACTGTTATAATATTGGCTATGGCATGCCTACTCAGCTTGCCTTAATCTGTGGTCAAGACCACTAAGCAATGTTATAAACTGCTGCATAAGCCACTGTTGTATGTTAATACTATACTCCTAGCAGAAACAGCATCCTACATACATTTAAACTTGGTAGCTTTACATGTTTTAAATATCTTAACCTAAGTTAATATTATGGAATTTCTTGCCCATGTATTACTTATGGTAAGCAGCTAAGTATCTCTCATTTTATTATAAGTGATCTCTTTCATCACATTTTAAGCTTTGGAGTAGTAGTTGTAGAAGTAGTATTTCATCTTCTAATATCATATTAACAAATGCAAAATAAATAAATAAAATACATTTTCTTCCCAAGCTTCCATTGCAAATAAGCTCCAAAACAATGATAAAAATAAATCAAATTTTGCATAGTGCCTTGAATCCAATTAAACATGTATCTATGTCCAGTCTTTACCCTTACATTCTTATCTTGTTTTTCATTTCACCCAATACTACTATTTCCCTCGTACTCCCGTGTGTTACTCATTTATCACTTACGCTGTCCTTCCCAGTTCTGTCGGTTGCCTTTCCACTTCCTCTGTATTGTAATGAACAGTTTTTGAGTCACTTTATTAAAATCACATTTGCATACTTATTTTTATCATAATGATGACCTTGTATCCCATTTCTTAGTTTATGATGTTTCCAGTGGTTGCACATGCGATTAAATATTTTATTTAAAAGCCCATTCAAACATTCATTCATTTATTCTCTGATACCTACTGAATGCAGGTAAGGAAGGCAGGAAGCTGGAACCTATTCTTGCAGACAGTAGGGGCAAGGCAGATAAACTAATACAGGACAGGATGCTAATCTGCCGCAGGATGCACAGAGCATTCACACCTATTTGGAGAAATAGATGCTCATGAATGCATGTATTCAGAATGTTAAAGGAAATGCATGCAGTCAGAGAAAACCCAAACAGACATAGGGAGGTTACATAGTCTCTGCCAAAAAATGTAACCCAGCCCAGACCCGAACTGGAGAACAAAACATGGTGAGACAGTAGTGCTAACCACCGCGCTAGTCTGCCACCATTAAAAAACATCTGATTGTCAACTAAACAATCAAGATTATGGAGAAGAGCCTTTGCATTTGGCATAGAGGGATAAAGCTCTGCCTATAACCCAGATGACCTTAGATTAACTAGTTGCTCTGGCCCTGGAAGGACAAAAGGGGGGGTGAGGGAGTAGCTGTTATCAATTCACTCATCCTGGTGGAACAGAGGCTGTGTGACCTGCTGTACCACTGACCCTAAATGGACAGATGGGTTGTAAGAGTTAGCAGCTACTGGGATGGAAGAATAGTACCACAAGGCAGGGAATGTCCTGTGCATGTGAAGGCTTGCAATGGGAACTTCCCCCAGAGCACTGGCATTTAATAAAACCATCAACCAGTGAGGGAAGAATTAGGAAGGGAGACACTCTCATCAAGGATGGTCTGATAACTTTTGACTCTGGCTAATAAAGGAGAATTAATGGCTTGATAGGTTCTCACCCAAGGCAGGAAATGAATGGGTCAATGGAGCATGTATGCTCCAGGTATGTTGTTACCAGAGGACCAATAAATAGATTTGTAGGCAGTTGTCCTGGGTGGTCCAAAACTAGGGGGAATAATTAGAAAAATATATTATGCAAAATAAATATCTCTGTAAGTTAGTACACTAAAGTTCCTTAAATGTAACCCGGATTGTTTTTTTTTTTTTCCTTATAGTAAATTATATTAATTTGCTTTGTTTTGTAATTCTTGTTGTTTAGTTTCCTAATTGTGTGAGAATGGATGCTGTCTTTCCATAGCTTTAGTTTCTGCCTGGATTCATTAACTCCTACACTAAGTGCACTAACTGAACAGACAACATGAGCATAACTCACACCTTCTTCTTCTTCCTAATTTTAGTTTTCCTATTGATTTTCTTGCAGTCTTAAATAATAAGGGAGATTTATAAAAGTTACCACAAAGTGTAGACTACATGTACACTTTCTGTAATCTTTCTGAGTGATTAGAAAGCACAAAACATGTGGTAGGGGTGTTCCTGAATACAGATCTTGTACACTTAGTGTAGGCATTAATGAATCTTGCCCAATATCTATTTTAATCTGGAAAACTCACACTCCTTAATGTTTTCCTAGATATACCATAAGCACCTCATCAAAATGGATATGCTTTTCTGGATTACTATCTAAGTATACCACATTCTATTTCATGTCATGTAATATGTCACCTACATGTTCGTGTCCTTCTTGAATATGCTTATTATATGTTGCATCTGTCTGAAAGAGATGCAGTACCCACAGTACACCTAGTTATTTAACCAAAGCAAATAAGTGTATTAAGAAACACATTTAAAATTTGGGTTCAGTTTCAGTACTTTGTATCCTGCAATATTAACATTCACCATAGGGAAGCAATGTGGACTTCGTATTTACATATCTGTAAAGTCATTGCATTTCTTTGCATTAAATTAATTTTAAATAATGGTTTCATACCTGCAACTGTTTTGCAGATGTGATTCATCACCTGGAAAGCACCATTTGCTTTTGACATATGCACCTCACAGTCACTTTCGACAGGCTGAAAAAAACATATATTTTATTCGATAAGTATGGTCGATATCCAAAGCTGGAAACACTCTAGCTATGAAAGAGAAGAAGTTAAAGAAAGCATAATAAAGTCTGCCATGCAGTATTGATACATATGCATCCTGGCATATCTGAAACAGATTCACTGCACAATAATAGACTTGGGTTTTGGAAGGATGTTCTCTTTTATAGACTAGCATTTCAGGACTGTCTCTGCCTGTCTAATATTTGCCACAGCAATGAGTCAGCTTTTTATCCATATCTCAAATGCATTAAAAAATCAGGGGAATGCATGTGCGTTATGATATGCACTCCACATCTGTGTCATTCAGGTTATGTTAATACTCCCTCTCATAATCCAGGAGTAAGAGCAAGCCTTGCAATGTGAAGGCAGGCCATGGCATAATCATCGAGTAAATCTAACCATATTCCCTTCTATCCCTCTCTACTTTCAGTGTATCGCCTTTCCTCCTGCAAAGTATCTATCTTAACCTCAGTTAAGCTTTTAATTTCTAGTTACACGTATCAAGTTTAAACACAGTGAAGCAAAATTTCTTCCTAATTTCAAAAACAAATTAACGTCATTACTCCAAATATTAATTTGCTTAACTTCTTCTGTCTGGTTATAAATAACCAATCCTTCTTCAGTAATATTCACTACCTTGGTACTCTTGCAATCCATGCCTACTCTTATATATTGCCGTCTATATGTTCTTTTCAAGCTTATATTTCTTATTTGATTATAGACAACTGCAGTTAAACTGTCAAGGTAGGATTCACTACATGCTTTTCATAAAATCATTTGTACACTGAAAAAAAAATAATTGGGGTTGACGTAAGGTCACAGCACATCAACATACACTCGATCTACCAAGCAAATTTTTGATGTTTGCTTGGTTCAGCAGAATGGAAACAATAAAATCCTCAGTTATAGAATTTAACTTTGGGATTTGTTGTGTTACTGTTTTTACCAGATATTTCACTATACAGTTTAAAGAAATGTATCATGAATAGAAGATGAAAAGTTGATCTTCCATTTCTTACTCTCAGATAGGGGTCAAATCTGAAAACAAGAAGAGGATCTTAGAAACTATCCAGTTTTACTAACCCCAATGAATGTGCCACAGTATTACCCAGGAGGATATGCATGTGTTCTTATTTAATGTCATATGTCAGCATAACATACTTGAAGGAGTTGTCAGATTATCAACATATATTTTATAAGCACTCTGATGCATTTCAGGCAGAGGGTGCTTAGAAAATGGTGAGGGGCGCTGGTCACTCGCAGATGGTCCAGCTGTGTGAGTCACAAAAAAAATGTTATTTAGTAAGGAGCTCAGTTGGTGTAGGAAAATACTGCTTCTACTCTATCGTCAAGTCAAACCTTATAATTATTTTATCCACAATTTATTGGGAGCATCCTGTCAATGAAACAGGACCCAGATAAATCACCTACATGCAAAGAAAACACCCACATTCCCACAGATTTTGAAGTGCATTCTAGGAATATCCATCAAACTGTTGTTGATGGTCAAAGCAGCCTAACTGGATTTTACAACTGAAGCATGTCTTTCACATATCGAGAAACTTCAGCTGTGAAGGATAACATTGCTTAGCAGCAGTAATATCTTATATTTAAATGTTCACTGGTCAGAAAGCCAGAGTAAAGGATACAGAATAGGAAAATCCTTGCTGCATGGTGTGCTGTTGGCAGATACTTTTTTGTACCAGTGTTTTTAGTTTCTAGCCATACCAGGTAGCTTCATATAGCTTATTTATTTATTTATTATTATTTATTATTTTTTATTTATTATTCATTGACATTTGTTTACTGGGAAAGTCCAAATGATTGGTGCCTTTTTTCAGTGGAGGCCCAAGGCGAGAAGCTCCATTATACAGACATCATGGACAGCATTTGCATTATTTCATCATTTACAGTCAGTTTTACTCATGAGCAACAGCTGCATTATTCAAGCATCCTTGACATAAGTTACATCCTTTACAAACAGTTTTGATTAAAAATAACAGTTGCATGGGTTTTGTATGAATAAAAGTTTTTATTATAAACACTTAGAGCAGCCCAAAGAAAGGAAGGTGGGAAGGAGGCACAAGAAAGATAAAGGAGGTAAGATGACAGAGGAGAGTATAGTTGTGATAATAGTTCATAGGTTCATAGATTCATACTAGGCTATCTGCCCTGGGGCATTTATAAGCCTAGCCCGATTGTGTTTGGCTTACGCCACCCCTTGATTTGAGTATACTGTGCCCTTTTTAAAGTTTAGTTTACTGTGCCTCTGTCTAATAGTGACATGGAAGTAATCCCCGGGACAAACCTACAATCCCCCATCCACTCATCAAGATTCTTTTTGAAGAGAGTCAGTGAGGTGCTCTGCCTAACATGAATTGGAATTCTATTCCAGAACGAAGGGAGCCTCTGGGTTATGAATCTGTCCCTCCAGCGTGCTCTATTTATTTCTGTGCTGAGGTTCAAGTCCCTCGAGCGCGTGGCTCTAAGGGATTTAGATTTACTGAGGTGGAGCATGTCCATTAATTCTGGGTTGGACATAACTTTATATGTCAGGCATAGATCGCCTCGAAGTAGGCGGTATGCAACTGAGTAGAGCTGGAGTTTTTTTAACCGAGCAGCATATAGCATCTGTTTGAGTCCCTTGATCCTCCTGGTGAGGTACTTTTGGGGTCTTTCTAATTGCTGCGGGTGTCGGGTAAGGTACATCCCAAAGGGGGCATTGTATTCTATGATGGGCCTGATGAGGTATGAATAAAGGGGCAAGATTACCTCTCTTGATCTAGATGTGAATCCTTTCATGATGAGGTGGGCTATGTAGAAGGTCTTTCTAACCACTTTGGCAATGTGGTTGTCAAAGAGAGATTGCTAACAACTTGGGTCCCCAGATCCCTAACTACTTTCTCTGTACTTAATGGGTTACCACCTATGTGGTAATTTGTGGGCACATTGTTTTTGCCAAAGGATATGACTATACACTTTTTGGCATTTAGCTTTAGACCATGGCCCTGGCACCAGTTATCCATCTCTCTGAGACCTTTTTGAAGGATGTTTGTGTCAGCTGGAGAGTCGATTATGCTGCCCAGTTTGCAGTCATCTGCGAACTTGGTAAGCCATAGTCCTCCCACATTGGCCTGTACCTCAGAAAAGTAAATACCAAACAAGAGAGGTCCCAGGACAGAACTTTGTGGGACGCCACTTGTGACCGGTTTCGAGTCTGACATGGCTCCAGCAACTCTGACTCTGTGGGTTCTGTCTTTGAGCCAGTTTGCGACCCATCTTGTGACATAGGGGGTTATATTTAGGCTGGATAGCTTATCTATGATGCCCAAGTGGAGTATTGTGTCAAATGCCTTTGCGAGGTCCAGATAGGCTGTGTGGACTACCTTCCCTTCATCTATGGCCTTGTTGACTGTTTCAAAGAAGTCGACCAGGTTCAAAAGGCAGGATCTGCCCTTGATGAAGCCAAATTGGGTAGGATCTAGTGTCTGTAGGTCCCCAATGTCTTTGTTTATGAGTTCCATGATGATCCTCTCCATAGCCTTGCAGACTAGGCTAGTCAGGCTTATGGGGCGATAGTTTCCAGGGTCCGCAGAGGCGCCACCTTTGTGGAGTGGGACCACTGTTGCTGTACACCATTCTTTGGGCACATATCCTGTAGTGAGGCTGAGATTGTACAGCAATTTTACTTGAGGGATTAGTTCTTCTTGGAGTTCATGTAGGACGCAACTCGGGACGCCATCTGGTCCCATGGAAGCAGTGTTTTTTGCTTTGGAGAGAGCGGCCTTCACCTGAGCATCAGAGATGTTTGGGAGGCTGCACTCTGCCAGGATAGATACTTGCTCTTTTGGGGGGGGGAGTTTGCACTGAACCTGTCTGCCAGGATATTGGCGATGTCTGTGGGTTCAGTGTATTTTTTGTCATTTAGAATCAACTCAGAACAAGTCTGGGAGTTGCATCCCAGGTTCCTAACATAACTGAAAAAAGCCTTATGATTGTCTTTAGTGTCCTGTGCAATTTTTCTCTCGAAGCTGGCCTTAGAGGATTTTATGAGGGATCGTAATTTTTTGCTAGTACTGATCAGAGATGCCTTCCCTTTTAGGGATTTTGCTCTATCATGTAGTAGCTTCCTCCTTCTGTTGTACAGTTTATTTATGGTTGGGGTCCACCAGACTGGACACCTGCCTTTGGATGATTGGGTCTTGATTTTGTTTGGGATAGCATGATCCATGCATTCCTGGAGATGTCCGTAGAATGCGTTTATATAGGATTCTGCAGTTTGGGCCGTAGTTTCCACTGGCCCTGGGGCCTTGAAGGATTCCACTTCGGTTTTGAGAAGTGTGAAGTTCGCTTTTGAGAAGTTTTTCACTGTGGTTTCCTGGGCTGGGGGTGGGGTTGGGATGTGGATATCCAGTGAAATTAATTTATGGTCTGATCTTACCAATGAGGGATATACTTCTGGTATGGAGCATAGAGTCCCCATGTTGCTAATGATCAGGTCTAGTATGTTTTCCCCTCTTGTGGGAGTGGTGACTAGTTGTTCCATAGCATTTGAGTTTATAAATTCCAGGAACCTTTGGGCTAAGGTGCTGGGGCTTGAGTAATGCTCCCAGTCTATGTTTGGGTAGTTGAAGTCGCCCAATATAATGGTGTTCGGAGAGATCTTCATGTTCTCCAATGTTTTCAGGAAAGCCGAGTGGGATTCCTGACTTTGAGAGGGTGGTCTGTAGGATGCTATAAACTGAAAAGCAGTCTTGCCCACTGTCAGTTGCACATGGATGGTCTCCGATACTGTGCAATGCCACTAACCTGGAGGTGTGGATATCCTTGATAAATATGGAAACTCCCCCTCCTTTTGTGGTTCGGTCCGGGTTTTGGGGCCGAAAAGCATGATATGAGGTATAACCTGGTAGTGCTGGGGTGCTCTCTGGAGCCTTGAACCAGGTTTCTGTCACTGCACAGATATCGATGTTCTCCATACTGAGGAGAGCTTCGAGTGCATGCATCTTGAGTTTAAGACTTCTGGCGTTTAGCAGCATTACCCTTAGTTTCTTGTTCCTTGTGCTGTCTATGGAGGTGGGTTTGACTTTTGAGCCTTGCCTAAAAAAGGCACTATGGGGGTGGCAAGAGCCTTTGCCAATATCCGAAAGCCCAGGGGTGACAGGTGCAAGCCGTCCCTAGTGAAGCAACGTGGCTTGTCGAGTACATTATTTTTGTCCAGAAAAGAGTTATGGTACAAATGCAAAAAATATATATTAGTACCAGTTTATCCAGGGGGGGGGGGTTGCAGAGACATTTATCTACCAGGTGTTGCTTTAGTAGTCATTTGAAGTCTTTACATTTGCAGACCGTTCTTAAGTGGAGTGGGATGGTATTCCAGTTATTAGCAATGCACTGTGAATGCAGGGAGTATCCTGCATTGTTGTTAGGTTTAGTTACAGAGAGTAATGATTTGTCAGTGGAGTGTAGAGGTCTCTTACTAGTGTAAAGCTGATTGATGGAGTGAAGAGATGGGCATTTTTCAGGGCTGTGCAGTAGTTTGAAGGTTGTAATTAATTGTTAGTTTAGTAGAGATTTATTTAGTTCAAGCAAGTTTAGTTGGTTGAGAGAGAGGCCGGTAGGTGATTTATTTTGCTGGTTGTATCCCTCATTATGCAGGATCTGGGTAAGGTGAAACTAGTGGCCTTTACTGTCAACTTCTTGGGAACCTTGTTTACTAATTCCTTCCTGTACATCTCCACTCAACGCACCTCTAGTATTGCACACCCACACTGATCTTGAGACTGGTTCCATTTTCACATTATTCATTTCTATACTTTTTAGTTTTAATTTTCCCACATGTATTGAACAGTGTCAAGAACTTAATGATATCCATTAAGCTCCCATTTGTCTGCATCACCTGGGACTGTACAGCAGATGACTCTCACTAATGGACTGAAGTAACCTACATCAGCAAGACTTTTCTTCCACTTTCCTGTGCCATTCTACTATCATTGAGGAAATTATGTACCATGGAAGGACTAATCTAGCACACCTTGAAGAATCCATTCCTCATGTTCCTAAGAATAGAAGAAGTAACCAACAGGCATATAACTGACAAACACCTAATGAGTACTCTCTTTATGCAGTGAAATTACTATAGACATTCTCCAGTCTTCCAATAAGTATAATGTGGATGAAGGCTCAGCTCATTACGTTCATTTTCCTGATGTGAAACTTGTCAGTCTCTGTTCTTCATAGGGAATCACTACTAGTGTACTTTGTATGTATACACTGAAGGTGATACAATGTTTTCGGCCAACTATGGAGTTAGTATATATATATATATATATATATATATATATATATATATATATATATATATATGTGTGTGTGTGTGTGTGTGTGTGTATATATATATATATATATATAAATAATAAAGCAGTAATGTAAAGTACTCAAATGGGGCTACATGGGATTGCTTTGTGGAAAATTGCTTGTCTTTATTAAGTTCACCCAGTTAAAGCTTCACCCAGCTTATTTTAACTTGGTGGTGATGCTTCTGACTGGGTGAGACTTGACAAGATATTATAGACCCAGCTAGGGAACACAAATCATATGAAGGACATGGAGAGTCTGATCATGGCCAGAATAACACTCCAACAGCACAGGGAGATAATGTCCAAGCATGGTGTGCCACAATACAGGAGGAATAGAGTTAAGGCATTCTATTAATATTTAGGAACTTGGTGTGACTATACCTGGAGTACTGCAATCAGTTCTAGATGACTTTCAAGAAAATGAATTAAGATTGGTGAAAAATGAATGCAATAAGGATTGTCAGAAGGATTAATATATTGAGTTCTAAGGACAAGAAGAGTAGGCTTAGTATATATACAAAGGAAGATATAATTCAGTGGGGGTAAAATGATATGCAGTGATTAGGTGGAGTTCAAAATTAAGTATAGATAGGGTAGGAGGGAGCACATTTAGTATGTCATGGGAACTTGGCTAATATGAGGAATGTTTCCTTCACTGATAAGGCAGTAGACCAAAAGAATGCTATACTAGATGATAGACTGCAAAATTGATGATTAAAGGAGGAAAGTGTAAGGTAAGGGTAGCTGTGAGGCGGTACCAGTAGCACTAAGGCTGACTTGGCAGACATTCAGTTTTGCCAGCTACTTTCATGTCTATGTTCCAGTAAAAAAGACAAGCATTCTAGTAACAGAGACAAGACAAACAGCAAAGCAGAGCAAATTAACAGCTTGCTAGACAGATTTCTCTAGATAAGAACTCTGTATTTTTATAGGAATGATACAAGTATGTCCCTTAGTATAAAGACTAGGCTTTCATTTTTCTGTAGCATTTCTTCTTTAGTTAATATATGTCCTGCCCTTTGGTACTCTTTCAAAAATCATCATACCAGGGAATCAGTAGGAAGTAACTTAGCTAACAAAATGAAGTAGTTTTACATCCTATTATATATAGCTGAAAATTCATGCTTCATCATTTTAACTTCTTTAATACTGCACTGGTGACACACTAACATACACTTGAGAGGTAGTTATGCCTGGCAGGATTGTGGTTTGCATCCTTGATCTACAGATTTTCATCATTAGGAATACTTCTAAGCCATCATGGTGACTACCTGTTACTCATTTATATCACTTTGAATGGTTTGATTCTGTTTTGGGTGCAATGCAATTTGAAAAGTGAGATTTTTAGTATTGTTTTTGTTCCCTTCAATACTATCCATCATCTGCTACTCTTGGAAACTCCCTCTCTCACCTGTTGTTATATGCATGTGCTTCCACAGTCCAATTACAGTACAACATTCGCCTTTGAACATCCCAGTGCATATCTTGTTCTTGTGTTCTTATTGGATCCCTCTGACCTTGGCCAGCTGTCACCAGTGCCATTGACCTGGTCACCTCCACCAGGTCAGAGTGAGGAAGCAGGAATTCTCTGTTTACTCTCAACTCACCCTGGCTGTCTCATCCAGTCCCTATGCAATTACCTGAATTTGGTTCATCTTGGTCAGAGTCAAGGCTTTAACCATATACACCATAGTGTCAGCCAATATACCAGGAGAGCTGATCAAAGTCTATAAAACTACATAGTTTTTGTAAAGTAAGAGCACTATATTGGTTATATGAATGACATCTGAATAACTAAAGGAAATGGAGTCATACAAAATATACTTCCCATAGTATTTGCAGACTGCGCTACTACCTGTGAAGATTTCAGATTTTATGAGTAGATTAAGTCCACATTTAAAATAAAAGCATGTTCCCATCTCTTCATCTTTTCTCCTTTTAAGTCTAAGAGGAAAGCACATTTTTGCCATCTTTAACTTTATTTTGAAGTACCAGAATAATCACATTTATGATTAGCATATAGCTCATTTGATTAAAGAATGGAATACATCTCCTTTTAGTACAGTTATTATAAATCAAGCAATATGGTGCAATATCTTCTCACCATGCAGAAATCACAGCACCAATTATGATCTTGTCTTTAAGTCTTTTCAATTATAAAATGTAAAATATTAAAACCTGTGAAAGAGATTTCTGTTGAAGCTTGTAACTGGATATTAAGATGTAGTATTCAATGACTTCTTTCAAGTATTCATGGTAAGATATCCTGAGAAATGTATTTAATACAGTCATTATGCTAAATAAGAAACTTACATGTTCAACCATTTGTCGGACAGGGCAGTTTTGAAGCGGCGTTGGGTTGCTGACATGGCATCTTGTTTCCAATAAATCAAGATCCACTTCAAACATCTCACCAAAATTTCCCTAAAACAGAAAAAAATGCAAGCTCTTAAAATTGGACATTTTAGCCAATCACATAGGATGGAATTGCATGACAATGTGATCATAGTTTAAGAATGGTCAGAAAAGAAAAATACAATATGTAAATTGGACAGGAAAGAATGGCAAATGCTGCGTGGACTTTACCTGTGATGATATTCCTTATGTTGCTAAAAATGCCAGTGTAATGCTCATAACATTGTTTTTAAAACTTGAAATATGGGGCCAGTCTATTAGAAAGGTACACTTTAACATAGGATATCATAATGCCTCAGGAACATACTGCCTTTGGCTTCATCTCTTGCTTTACAACATATTAGAAATGTGACAATCCCAGTGATAAAGCAAGCCCTGTCATCTGTCAGTCCTTAAGTCTAGCATGATACATAAGAATGCAAAAACTTAATGGCCTATTTTACTACCAATATGAATAGCTCTCTCAGAACAGCATCACACATTCAGAACTGGTGTTACTCAGAGTTACCTTTAATCTAAAGCAGACAAAAATCTTTATGTCTGTCAAGACTTGTACAGTTAGCAAAAGTCTAGTTTATCATTCCTTAAACAGTTGCTTACTTTTCAATTCAGTGTAGACCTATCACATCTTTCTTCAAGAGCAAAAAAAGGTATAGACACGCACACACACACACACACACACACACACACACACACACACACACACGCACGCACGCACGCACGCACACACGCACACACACACTAAAGTAACAACACATGCTTCACAACTGTTTTATTCATCCAAATCCTTTACTTAGTTATTCCAACATTAAGGTTAAAAGAGTCATTACTGGCAGTGGACATTGATATCTGTCTCTGTGTTTGTGTTGATAAATGCAACACACCTCACATCCTACAACTAGACAGTAAGCGTTCAGGCATACAACCCCTCATTCAGATCTCTGTAAATGTGACAACGGTGAATACAGTTTCAGTCACCTTCAGTTCACAGAAGTAATTTTGTTGAAAGATGATTTGATGAAACAAATATTTATCAATTTATAGAAAAGCTCTATATCAGAATCCCAGAAACAGAAAATGGACCTAGATGTAACATTTATAATAATAGTGATTAAAAAAATAAATCATGTTATTCTTATTTATCACACAATACAAAGGAACACACACAAAAAAATAACATTTACAGTTAGTTTTCATTGCAGTTATTAAAGCTAACTGTATAAAGTAAAATATGTAAATTGCAAAAAAAAAATCTTTTACACTGCCTGTTTCCTGAGCAAAACCAAAATAAAGGAAAGGAATGCTCAAGACTACTTATTTTAAAATAAGTGCTTGTGTCTTTAGTCACTAAAAAAATATTCAGACTAAACAACGTGTATATCTATATCTATATCTATATCTATTTGTCTGTCTTTGTATTTATAGACATACATAGAAATCTATTGATACACTTGCTCACACACACACACACACACACACACACACACACACACACACACACACACACACACACACACACACACACACACACACACACACATGCATGCATACTTGCATTTGTGCAAGAAATAGACAGGTACAAATAGGAAAAAAATGAAGCAGTATTGACCCTGTGACTATGGGACAAATACCTCCTTTATTGAGTCATCAAACACTTTCTGACATGAGTAACTGTTTTTGTTCTGAACAGACTTTTCAGACAAGATTATTATTTCTTGTCTGAAGTAGTCTTTTCAGGATGAAAGCACTTATATATATCGTGATCATGGTTTGCAGAAAGAAATCCATTAACTTTAGTTCTTTATATAAAACGTGTTAAGCAGGAGTTTTATAATGAGTTATTTTACTGTTATATTGGTATTAAACAGCTTTCCTGTCTTTGAAACAGCTGCAGCCATACCTCTCAACTTATTTGCTTAAGAGTTTTGGACAAAGCCAGAAACAATGATGGGGAGGGTAGAAGCCAAAAACTAGGGTCAATTTTTTAAATATTACTCTCATAATAGAATGACAATATTTGCATCAATGTGCATTTTCTGATCAATAAAAAGTACAAAACTTTAATTCCTGGTATTTTTGATTGACTGTAATCCTCAATGATTCACCACAAAATCAAATATTTTATGAGGGACAGGGTAAATATGAAGCAAAATTTGGGAAAAGGCAATTGAGACCGAGCTATGGTGACAGCTGTGCTACAGGTTCATAGGTTCATAGGTGTTTACTAGGCTAACAACAACAAGCGCCTTTTTAAGTCTAGCCATATATCCCATATCTCTGACAAGTTTTGCTACCGTTGATAAGTGTAAGCAGGTGCTTGGAAGATAAAACATTTACAAGCAGGAGCCTAGGAAATAAACCATTCACAGGTTGCCTGTGTCCATTATTTATTTATTTTATTTATCGCATTTGTTAACCTGGAAAGTCCACTGGGCTGAAATGAGCCCATTTTCAGTGGAGGCCTGGGAAGAAAAGCTTTACAAAGATACATACAGCTCCACAAAGATACATACAAAGATAATATAATCACATAGACAGAAAACAAAATCATACAATACAGTTACAGCCCATGAAACTGGTAACAGAAGCAATGGTGCAAGAAAAAAATACAACCATTGACATATAGAAGTAATGACTGACATATATTTCAGAGAAGATGTTTGTGAATGATATTTACATTGGTGCATAGAGCGTATTCAAGTACTCATGAAAGTAATATATCTGCAGGTGCGTAGCTGTGAGGTGACTAAATACAGAGTGAATACAGAAGGAGATATAAGTGCGGAGGATGGATAGGACTGGTGAAAGTGGCAGGGAAGCATTAAGTAGGCATAAAGTGAAATAAATGATGTGACAGAGTTATAGCGCTGGGTGGAGAAGTTAGGAGATGGGGTTGCGTGTTTGGGAACAGGAGCATAGCCATTTAGAGAAGAGATGCAGTTTGAGGGATTTTTTAAAGGAGGTCAGGTTGCTGATTGCTCTGAGTGATGGGGGAGATTATTCCATGCCATAGAGACATAGTAGGAATACAACATTTGGCCAGCTGAGAGCTTGGGTTTCTCTACGGATAGTAACATTTTGTTTTCGGACCTAAGAAGCCAGCTCAGATGATACATGGTCATTATGGAAGAGAGGGAAGGGCAGGGTTCTGTGTGGTAGATGAGCTTGTAGGCTGTAGCTAATTGTAAGAATGTGAGACAGTGTTGGGATTCTAGTCAATTTAGTTGATGCAGAGAGGAACAGTGATGGGTAGAATATTTAGCATCTGTGGCAAATTTGGTGACTTTGTTATATAAAGAGTCTAGTTTTGTTTACAAGGAGGACTGCAGATTTGTGAGGATAGGAGTTCTATACAGAAGTGTTGGAAGCAGGAAGGATAAGGCCAGAGCCTTTTTTTGAGGTGAGACTGAGAAAATCGTTGTGCCTATACAGGGCACCTAGTTTCTGATGTTTTTTTTTTTTTGTTACTGTAAATGTGAAGGTTGAATGTTAATTTGTCATCAATGATGACCTCTAGTAATTTGGTGCTGGGGACGACTTCAGTAATGGTGTTATTTTGGGAGTAAATGGTGAACAGTGACTTGTCAACAGAGCTGGATTTTGTGGGGTAAATATTAAGAGTTTTGTTTTATTGGGGTTGAGAGAGAGATGGTTCTAGGACATCCAGGTTTCAGTGGAAGTCAATACTTCTTGGGTGAGATGCTGTAGAGTGGAGGCAGATTTAGCAGAGCAGATAATAGCTGAGTCATCTGCATATTGGATGACCATACTATGGATGAGAGAGGAATGAAAGTTGTTGACAAATATGCTGAATAAAAGGGGTCCAAGTATTGATCCTTGGGGGACACCTGTATTTGTGGTTATGAAAGGAGAGGAAGCATGTAGCCATTTAGTAGATTGCTGTCTGTTCCTGAAATAGTTAGTAAACCATTGTAGGGCAGGGGGAGATAGCCCGATATTAGTGAGTTTATTAAGCAGGAAGGAGTGTGATATGGTGTCAAATGCCTTTGAAAGATCTAGAAATAATGATGAGACTGAGCATCCAGCATATCAAGCTCTGTTTACAGTGTTGAGGAAGGAAATGAGGGCTGTGTTAGAACTATGTCCTGGCCTAAAGCCATGTTGAGTGGGAGAGAGGATTTGGTGTTGTCTCAGGTGACTGCGGAGCTGAGTATGAATATATTTTTCTAGAACTTTTGAGACTGGGGAGAGAATGGCAATGGGGTGGAAATTTGAGATGTCAGAGTTATTGCAACCTTTGTGAAGTAGAATAAATGCTTTTTTCCAGATATCAGGTAAGCAGGATTTCTGAATGGATCTGTTTAGGAGGATGCTGATAGGATATGCAATGGATGAGGCTGAGAGTTGTAAGTATTCTGTGGTTAAGTTATCAGGGGTCTTAGTACAGGGTTTTAGTTTCTGAAGATGTCTTTTGATATTGGAGGTGGAAGTGGGTGTTAGAGTGAAAGAAGGTAGAGGATTTGTAGGGGAATGCAAGGGTAGAGTACCTGGTGAGTCGGCATTTGTAGGTGGGAAGGAGGTTGTAAGTTTTTATGGTGTCAATGAAGTAAGAGTTAAAGAGGGATGCTATATCAGATGGAGTTTTTTCTGGGTTTGGGCATGGATTGTTGTAAGATCCAGGGTGAAGTAGGGGGTTGATTGCTCCCCAAAATTTCTTGCGGTTTAGTTTGTGTTGGTCTTGGATAGTCTAGGAGTATTCTTTTCTGTTTTTGATAACTAGGGTTTGGCCTGGTTGCGGAGTTGTTTATATAGATTGAGGTTAGACAGTGTTTTGTTTTTTTACCAGGCTTTCCAAGCTTTGTCCGTAGTGGACATTACTTGCTTTGTGGACTTTGCAAGCCAAACTGCATGTTTTGACTTGATCCTTTTTGACTGGAGTGGGGCAAGACTATTTAGGATCCTAAGAAGTGTAGAATTAAAGAATTCTACAGCTTCATTGAGTGAGAGAAATTTTAGTGGGCTCCAGTTAGTTTTGTGCAAAATGTCATTGATGATGTTTCGGGAGAAATGGGATAGGTCTCTGGTGTATCTATATTGATGTAAGTTTGGTACAGAGGTGGGCTTACGTTTTATGAACGCTGGAGAGTAATCACTGATACTATTTGGGAAAGTCCCTGAGGTGGTCATTTTTTCTGGGTCAGAGACCAAGATCCAATCCAAGATAGAGCTTTTGTATACCTTTGTACTGGATCTAATGATATCAGAGATTAGCTGAGTATAGATGTGAATGTTAATATTAGTAGAGGGGTTTTCAGTGGATATATCTAGCCAGTTGATATTGATGTGGCTTAGAATGATGGTTTAATTTGTTATAGAACTTGTTGTCCCGGCAATAATTTCTTCATGAATGGGGGTATTATTGCCTGGGGGAATGTATGTGACTATTATGTAAAGGGTTTTGCAGTTGCTAAGCTTTAGGAAGGTTACCAGTAGCTCAGCTGTAGAGAAGTGGGGAATAGGCTTGGAGTATGGGATTATTGTAAAGGAGCTAGGGAATTGTAAGGCGATGCCACCACCTTTTTTATGAAGTCTGTCATTTCTAAGGCAGGAGTAGTTTGGGGGTAAAAATT
Source organism: Protopterus annectens (assembly GCF_019279795.1). Classification (NCBI taxonomy): domain Eukaryota; kingdom Metazoa; phylum Chordata; order Ceratodontiformes; family Protopteridae; genus Protopterus; species Protopterus annectens. The sequence continues at coordinate 924,911,538 of NC_056734.1, forward strand.
CAGAATCTTTGATGGATGGTTTTAGCCAGGTTTCAGTGATAGCAGTGAAGTCTAGTTTAAATTGATTTAGGCATGTGTACAGTTGGGGAATTTTGTTTCTAATGCTTTGGAGATTAATTGTAGTGAAGTTTAAGGATTTTGTGGAGTTGGGGGAATTGGGAGAAGAAGGACAAGGGCCAGGGTTGGGATGTATGTCACAACGAAGGACTAGTTCACTGAGAACAGGGATACAGGTAGGTATAGTTTTCTTTTTTAGGTACTGGAAGTACTTGAAGATTACGGAATTAAAGTAATGTGCCCCTAAATACCTTCATATTTATTTGCACTCTAGTAACAGAACTGCAAGTACAAAACTTCATTTGGTGAGGCTATGTTTTAATGTACAGTTATGTATCTTCATTTTATATGGTTTATAAGACACTTATTTTTAATCATTTTGACTTAAAACATCCATCTCATTTATTTTCAATATCTGCTTTATGTAATTCAGGGTTGTTGGAAGCTGATCACAGAGCAATTTGCTACATTCTGCTTCCTTGGAGCTGTCATAGTTCATAGGTTCTTTGGTAAATACTATGCTAGTTACCCTTTCTTATCATTTTAGGCCTAGACAATTTCCCTTCAAAGGAAGAATCAAATTGTGTACCTTGTGTCTGTGAGGTAAAAACAACTTGTCCGTTATGCCAATACCCAAAGTTCTGTTGTTTAGTGAGGGCTAACATGTTCCCTTTCATCCTCTTGCCCCCCCCCCCCTCGCTGCAGAACAGAGAGCTGGCCTCAAGCTGTTTAGTCTTCCTTCCCTGTCCCAGACAACTGTCTGGCACCCATGCCAAGCTGCTACCTACACCCAGGTCACCAGATTGATAAGCAGGACTCTTCCTCATGCTACTGGTCTTTCTTCTTTCCCCAACTTCTTAATCTGAAAAATAAAAGATTATAAATGTAATAAAAGAACCTCCTACTAGTTTTAAAGGTGGATACAAGTTTATAAAGTCTACATAGGCTTGCAGGGACATTGTTTTAGTGCACCCTCTGGAAATTAATTTAAAAGAATGTGGAGTGGAGAAGTAAGATTATAGATCTGAATGCAGTTTTGTAGTACAGGTAAATAATAATAAATGATCAGCATATTAGAAAAGTAGAGTGCAGTTTTACTAGTACATGCACCATGGCACTATCTTGTAGTGAGAAAGGTAAAATGAATTTTCCTGTCTGAGATTTACATTATTTATGATATGAATGAAACCAAACAGGAGTTCCAGCCACGAGGATCGTAAAAAAGCAGTATAAACTCCGAGTTAGAATCAGGAAAAAACCTTTTATTACACCAAAGAGAAAGATTAGCGCTTTCGCGTAGGATACCCCACGCTTCTTCAGATAACATTATACAGCACATAATCTCCTTAAATATAAAAATACGCGGGAAAAAAGCCCTTCAATATCAATTAATTAATTAAAACAAAGTCAGTTATAAAAGGCACAGTGAAAAATATAATGAAATCACTGAGACATCAACAATAAATGCTTCTAATATACTGCTTTGCTCAATCATCTATTAAAAATGCATTATATCAACAAAGATGATATAACTAATATAGTCAACACAAGCACATATACACAATTATAACTTAATGTTAATGCTGCTTCAGTGATATATATATTTTTATATGTTTAAAAAACATTATAAAAACATTATAAAATATAATACATGTAAAATAAATAAATTCAACATTTTTATATGATATAGTTGATGCTAAACATCCTAATTCATTAGTGCACTAATTCAGTGAATAATATACTGGCTCTAACTGGGATATAGCTATAACTGAAAAATATCTACATGACATAAAACTAAATATAAATGTAAAAAAATCGTATATATATAAAGATAAATGTTCTATTTCTCAAGCAGTGGTTTTATAGATATGAAGTAGTTCAGACCTGGAAACAAATGTGCACTGAACTTCAGGATCCATTTCAGTTCTGCAATTGCTAATTCATTGTGTTTGGCAGGAGAACCACTCAGCAGTGTAGTTGCAATTTGTTTTCTTCACATTATTTATGATACTTTAGATTGCAGAATATGTAAGTGAAGGGTTACTCACTCAACATATTACAAATTTTAATAAAATATCAGAATTCATGTATCAATTGGTTTACAGATTTTGCAACAGTAGTTGTGCATGCAGGTGTGTGTTGCATTGAGTTGAAGTTACACCTGTGGATTTTTTGTACTTAATTTCTGGTGGTTTTCCCAATGATACCATGAGCTGTGTTGTTCCAAAACAGCATACACTGTGTCATGCTTTGCTGCTGTAATACATGCTGTTTTAATGCAGTTAAGTACATCCAATCAGTCAGGGTTCATGTACACATCTGTAGGTGGTGAAGCATGATCTTGCATTGTGTGTGTTATACTGGGTAGTAGTAAACAGACCTATGTGCAAGGCACTCACATAAATGAGACACAGGGCTTGCTTCAACAATGACAGCATGTCTCACATTACAAAATGTAGTAAACATAGTGAAACTGCTAACCCATTGTCAAAGTCCACTATAATTTCTCATGCTTTGATCCAGTGGGTACTTGGTATGTTATTGGTAGCAATTTAATTGGGCCTCATATTTCTGGACTCAGAATATCGGAGGTAAGGAATTATCCCCTTACCTTGGAGGATGGTTAACCTCAGAGTTAGGATATATTTGTTGCAAGAGAGTCAACGTACAGCAGGGGGTTGCTCTACTGCAAAAACACTTAATTTTGTTGTTTTTATGTTAAGTCATCTATTGGACTGTCAACCATTTTTTTTTTCAGAAATGTGGAGTGGGATTAAATAATGTTTGACTGATTGCCATATGTGTGGTTATCCCTTGGACCATTATAAGCTATGTTGCATTAACCCTTCTTTTGTTCCTTTAGCTCTGTTATAGTTGTTTCAGCACTGGATCATTTTATGATCATTTATTTTTTCATTTGTTGCAGTAACCTCTATTGTGCTCCCTAAGCTGTATTCACTTTCACCTTGAATCACTGCACTAGATTACCAGCCAATGTAATTTCTCTGTTTGCCATTGATATTTCATGGCTAGGAGGGATCAGGACTAGAAATGTTCTTCAGGCCAGCCTACCTCATTATTATATAAATGCGGAAACAAAAGAACAGGCAAAGAAACAAATCTATAAATGTAAAGAAGGTGAAGCAGCAAGACGTTTGGTGACCCTCCCAGTCTGAATGATTGATGTAGCTAGCCTCTGTGTAGTTGCTTGGCCTTTGATTATTTTCTGCAGGCTTCCTTGCATCTGTTTTGTAACTTACACCCCATCTTTCTCTCTCTCTTTCTCCCCTGCAAGTTGTTCTATGGCCTCACCTCCATCTCTATAAAAGGAATTTCTAAAATATGATATTAATATTTTTGCATCTGGGAGAGCCTCATATCCCATGTTTTCCTGTGCTTTGTTTCCACCTGCTTTTGTTGTCTTTTTACTTCCATGTCTCTTAAATGGTTATTAGTAAAATGAAGAATTTACATCATTTCCAGCAACTATTTTCCTTTGTCCAGGAGGTGTAGGTCCAGCGGCTCTAATTGTTTTGTACTCCATCCCTTGTCCAATCTGTGCACTATCTGCCATCCTTCTAACATCACAGTGCCATGCTCCATTTAATACAGTGTAAGGTGTGCCCTTATTACAACCAGACAGAACAGAAAAATGGCTGATTATTCTTTTTGAGTCCTAAAAATTTCTGGATTAGGTAATGATCTGTTGGCCTTCTCCACTGCTCTCTCCCACTGTGCTTTATTACTGAGAGTACAAGAGATAATCACTCTGGAATGTATTCTTCTCCCCTCCTCTTGAACGACACAGGTTTTTACTTATTGGCATTAAATCACAGCTATTTTTCCACTTTACTAGTGTTTCTAGTTCTCATTAGAGACTGTCTCCCACCCTATACATACTGTATCATCATTGATGTAAACGGCAACTAGACTGAGCTTGCTCTTCACTAATTATGTCAGTTACCAATCAGCTAAGTTGGACCAGCCAGGTATTAAGGCCTGGATCATTCAGCTGGTAACCAACATTCCACTATACAACTTTCCTTCTAACCAGTTACCTCTTGTTATTAGTCATTAACAAGTTCTTAAGCTACTTTCTTCTTAGCTCACTCTTCAGCAACATTTCCATCTATCTGTACGGTAAGATGCCAGAAAGCTTTGCTACAGTCTAAGTGTAACATATCTATGAGGTGCTTGAAAGTAGAACTCTACCATGCAGGTATGGCAGGACTTTTCATGTACAAAGGCTTTATGCTGCCATCTGCCTGGCATCTGGCATGCAGAAATGTGGGCTCCAGAAGCAATTACATGCTATTCATAATGATGGGCATAGCTTTGCATAGCTTATAGTTGTGTATCTCTTTAGCTGTCCTCTGTCTGCATTCAGCAGGGCTAGTGTAGATGACATGAACTTTCTTACTATTTCTTTATTGTCTTAGAAGAGGCTCTACAGTCCCATTAAATGCTGATGTGCATACGCTAGTGGCAAATCTTGTTCCCCTGGGTTGTGCATCCACAGGAACACTGGGCTTCTTTGCTGCCTGTGTTCTGTTCATTGCATTATCCAAAGAGATGTTTGAACTCCTACATCCCCTCATCCACCCAGACTGGCCTACTGACCTGTGCATTCATTTGTGAAAGGAGGAAGTTAAAATCATTAACTATATTTGGATACACCTTTGGTACGTCATAAAAATGTCTCAGTGACACTCATAGACAGACACACACACACACACACACACACACACACACACACACACACACACACACACACACACACACACACACACACACATAATCTGCCATATCCATTCTTACCTTATACCCAGAGAACATTTTTTATTTGCCTTGTCCTTTTTATCTTGCCCCTTTACATCTAACAGCTCATTATTTCTGTTATGTCTAGTTCTCACCCTTTGGTTTTCTATAAATTGCCCCATTTCCTTATCTTTTCTACAGCCTTCACGTCTTCATTTAACTAAGGTGTCTGTATGTTTTACCATGATTCTTCCCACTGACAAATGTTGTGCAGTAAACTGCATCACACATGAGGAAGTACCTGGAGAAACATCAAAACAGGAACAACTTCTTGGTAAATAGAATTTGACAGGCATTTCCCTATTAACTTTTTTATTTTAAATATTTATTAACTCCTCAGAGAAACAAAGTAAGCCAATGCATTTCTGGCTGGACTGTTTCTATATTTTCCTGATAACATTCTTCCTGTTTTTATTTATTTATTCATTTATTTATTTATTTACTTATTTATTTATTTTTATTTTGTTTTGTTTTTGCATCGTTGATGCACAATGCAGTGAAACTTAGTTCATGACACCCATTCCAATAAATGGAATCAGCCATAGAGATTTTCAAATTTATTCCAAGGGTTGATGACCTTGAAGTAAGCTTTAATGATTAAGAGAATGCAGAGGGCAATGACCTGTACAACGGTGGGGGGTTGGTTGCTTGTTTTAGTTTTATTCTGTCCATGAGCTGTAATGAGCTGGGTTTCTATGAAACCCACACTGAAGACATAACTCTGTGAAGAAGCACTTTCACAGTTACTGGGAGTAGCTGGCCCCTTCAAATGGTTACTAGTTTCTCCTTCTTCACTTTGTACTTCCTATTCAGGGTAACCCTTTCATATTTCTTTAACATAATGTTCCACACTCATATCAAATCACCCCATCTTTTCCAGTTTCTACTGTGAAATTCTTCAGCTTCCTCCATTTTCTTACCATACTCTTCCTCTCGATCTCACACATCTTTCACCATCCCTCCAATCTGACATATCATTCACACTTCCCCCAGTCCCGCACAGCCTTCAGGTGGGTTCCTTCTGCACATCTTCCTGAATCCTGATGCGCAGCTCCTTGTATGACTTGCAGACTGCATTCAGTACTCAGGATGCAGACTGATTATGGCCAAGAAGAGAAGAAACATTGCATACTGTTTCTGGAGTTTATCCCTCCATGATGTACATATCATCACTGGGCTACTGCCATTGTGCTCTTACTCTGCTCCTGATGGTCTTCGCTAGGTAACATAAACACCCATTCTGCTCCTGATGGTCTAGTCTAGGTAACATAAACACACATTCTACTCCTGATGGTCTAGTCTAGGTAACATAAACACACATTCTACTCCTGGTGATCTAGACTAGGTAACATAAGCACACATTATACTCCTGATGGTCTAGTCTAGGTAACATAAACGCACATTCTACTCCTGGTGATCTAGTCTAGGTAACATAAGCACACATTCTGCTCCTGATGGTCTAGTCTAGGTAACATAAACACACATTCTACTCCTGGTGATCTAGTCTAAGTAACATAAACGCACATTCTACTCCTGATGGTCTAGTCTAGGTAACATAAACGCACATTCTACTCCTGATGGTCTAGTCTAGGTAACATAAACGCACTTTCTACTCCTGGTGATCTAGTCTAGGTAAGGTAAATACTATTAGATTTTTTTTTCTACTTTGATGCCTTCAGTTCTACTCCCCCTCTCCCCAATTAATATTTTATTGTGTCCCACATATATGCATTTATTACACTTAACTTCATCTGCAGTCTTTCTGCCTACTTGGTAAGCCTTCCTTGGTCCTTACCTAAACTGTTTCCCACCCTCAGTCCTTGCTTTTGCATCTATGTTTGTTTCTGACTGACAAAAATGTTTGCCCTCTTCTTTTTTCCTTCAGATACTCAGCATGGGATTAAGCTTCTGTTTGCTCATTTTCACCATTGTTTGTAAATACTTACCATTCCTGTTTAATTTTGTGTTAAGATGTTTGGGTGCAGTATTATGGGCAACATCCTGGCAACTTGTTTCTATCTTTTAGCCTTCAGGAGACACTAGAGAATGTAGGATACTACAGCTTATGTAAATAGGTCAGACTATTGCCAAATTAAGTAGTTTTTCATGGCTGATATTAACATATTGCTGAGTATTACAGGAAGAAAGGAATCGTGTATCCCATCTCTGGTGCCTCACACTCATGTCTCCACCACCTGTGTCATCTCATAGTTACCTCTCACCGCAGTTTAGCAATATTTCTGTGACCAGTGAGACTGAAGAAGGGTAATAATGAAAGGGATGCCTCTAAACTCAGATTTTTCCTTAATCCTGCTGCTTTTCCCCATTACAGTTTCTACCCCTGGAGATTACTGCTCTAGCCTCATGAAGCACTAGCCTCATGAAGCACACTTTATTATACTTTCAGTGAGGTGGTAGATCACTGCCATACTGAAACAGCTGAATGTTTCCCAGAACAGGGAACTAGTATGACATATTTCTGGAAGTGCAACAGCTTGTCTGTCAAAGAAAACATGCAGAGCAAGATTAAACTGATACAAATTGTAAAATCTTATTGCTACACCTGCACTGGTGAATCCATTGTCCTATTAGAAGGAAACCAGTGCATTTGCATTTACAGCATTTGAGTCTTATGATGTTTCTATAATATTATTAGATGACAAGCTCAAAGAATGTTGAAGCAATTACCAAGGATTTATGTCCCACTTGTCTGGCCACTAATTTTAGGTTGCTAAATGTTGTATCTTTCGGCTTTTCCCAGTTAGGGGTTGCCACAGCAGAACTCCGGTCCGCTAATGATTGTCAGTAGATTTTTACGTACCGACTTGCCAGGCCTGACGCACAACCTTCAATGAAGGTACGCCCATTCACACATGTCTCCACACAGAAGACGGTTTAGCTGAGAATCGAACAGGACAACGTCTTACTGTGAGGCGACAATGCTACCGCAGCACCACCACCGCTCATGTAATATAATTTATTGTTGCATGTATTTAAGGCCTCACTAGTACTTATTTTCTGACTGACATATGCCAAAGTGATTTAATTTTCTATTTATAGGCCATAAATTAAACATTATAGGATGCTGTTAGTGTAATGTGTAACACAAGATATTTCAGTTTGCAGAGTTTGCAATACACATGGATGGCAATGAACAGTACAGCTGCAAACACTCGCTGATGGTGAATAGAAATATCAGTGATTTGGGGGTTACCTAGTCTTGACACATTTTTTTACCCTGATGAATATAAAATAAGCAAGATAAAGTTTTAAAACTGTGCATGTGTATAACTGAATGGGAACAATTCTTTCTTGTTCCTTGCATACCTTTGGTTAAATAATATTTCAGCAGTAGCTGCCTTCAAGCACTTTGTAATGCACGTTATGGAATATAAGTTATGCATAATCATATGCATATACTTAACAAATCCTGAAATCTGTAGCATAACAGATATTCCTTAGCTTGTATATGTGATTAATATTTTTATAAATTTAACAGACTAGTATATGTTTACATACAATATTTTACTACTTATAGCTGAGAGGAAATTATGAGAGTCAAAGCACGTATCAAATTAATGATTTATTTCAAACAAAACAGCAAGTAGAAAAGTCACACTGAAAATCTTCATAGGCAAAAACTTCATAAAGGCCTTGGCAAACCACAGACTTCACTGTGTGTAATACTGTAAACCATCTTTGACAGAGGTTAATGGGAGATATCCAGATTACCCCTTAAGGACATACAAGTGTTTCAGCCACATGGGTTATGAATACCCTATGCATTTATTAAGGCATTCAGGACAATAAAGTCAAACCTCCCTAGCTATAGACATGAAGGGTTTTGCCATTTATATGGACTACTCAGTACAGCTTAAGTGAATAGATTGCCATACTCTGTAAAACTGAACTTTAGTCAAATCATTAAGACCATAATATTAGGGTGACAGCAACATTTCCCAATAATGAACAGAACAGCAGAAAAGATATTTACTAATAAAAAAAAAAAAACTAGAAGTGGTGTAGAAATAGTGAGTTTGAATAATCCAGTAACTGCAACAGTTAACACAGGGGAAAAAACTCTTCCACAGACTTCCACAAAGTTTAATAAAGGCTACAAAAATGTTGTCAACATGTGTAGCAAATGATACGAAGAAGGAAACAGCGAGAATCCTGAATGTGTTGTCATCCTGAACAGATGCCACTTCTCATTTTTACACTTGTACAACCTTTAGGACACAGTACAAAGGATTAAGGCAGTCAAAATGCATGTACACAAACAATAGCATTTTATATTGAAGTGGGTCAATTTATATTGAACTTTTTTCAATTATAAAATGGTACAAAGTAATATAAATACAAAGAGAGAAAATGCCAGATATTTGTATCTGCATAGTGATCTCTATGGTAGCTGCAACCTTGTAATTTTTATTTCTGAATAAAACATTTCTGAGGTGATCATCATAATAACACTTCCGGCACAGAAATAAATGATGTAGAAAGTTAAGCCAAGACTATTACAAGTATAAAACTGCAACATGCCTTATTAGTCTTAACTTTAAAATTATACCACTACTGTTTATCTTAAAACACCTTTTAGATGTATTTTGGTTTCTTCTTTCTTGAAAACTGAAAATTATGTGTGTCAAGTCAAAATCTCACAACAGACCTCATGTTACTGCTGCTTCTACAAATTGTCAAAGATGCAAATAATTTTTTTTTCAGACGAAAACAACACAGTTCTTTTAATAATACCGCTTAAGTAATGAAAATCCTAGTATCATTACTTACCGCAGCGAATACTTTCACATCATCAATTCTGTTGAGAGCAAATTTATATCCCTGCTTTTGATTTGCATTCATGTAGTCAACAGCTATGGCAGCTGCCTGCTCAACTTCTGGGTCATCGCAGCCGACTATTCGGAACTGGGTTGATGGGAATGCTTTGCACATCAGCAGCTGAGTAGCCAGCAGAAGGACTGCAAAAACTGCCATGTTCTCTTTGAAGCTGAAGAAAAGCTGAGAGATGCTTCCCTGCAAGAAAATCAAGAAATTCACTTACGGTTCAAGTACTGGATGCAGAGTTTCCTTTATATACCCTAGAACCGGATGATTCTGAAAAAGAAAAACACTACTCTCATCCTTGTGTAATTAGGCAAGTGGGAGTGTAAATAGATGGTGAAATCACCTGACTAGACTGCTAAAATAAGCAGGAGCAGACATGTTGTTAGTAAGTTGCTGAGTTGGCATTGTCTAAGTGTAGTCATATACCCAGTCTAGTAGGATGTGGTTGGAAATGCATTTATAGATAAACAGGAACTGGTCCATGCTGAAAACAGCAAGCAACAGTAGGATTTTGGTTTATAAAATGCTACCTCCACACACTGTGCATATGGACAGGAAGCTGCAGATAACATTTTCCAACATACTCCAGCACAAGCTACTTTTAAAGTGCGTGCTTTGTAACTATATTCATTCGCGTAACATAGTAAGCTCTTTAGCTAATTTGTTCTTTCATTTGCAGGTGTTTGTGAATAGACAGCCAAAGTAAAAACTATCTAACTAACTAATTAGCTAAATAATAACAATCGTTTTTTATTAATTCTTAAGCTAAGGAGAAGTTTACAAGTAAAAACAGAAACCAAAACAAACAAGAATCTGTGCAGAAGTGGTTGCTACAGATGTGGTCACAATGAGGGTTCCCTGCTGGGTGAGACTCTGCAGACCTTGCAGTCTTTCTAGTAATAAACCATCTTCTGTAGTCTCTTGTGAGAAAATAGCAAGAAAACAGTTCTGAGCTTGGATGCAGTCATTGAGGCGATATCAGCATAAGGCCTCTGTACTTTGTTGATGGAAATCAAAATTTGAATTAGTACAATAAGATATTCTAGGATATGGATTATACGGCAGTTGTTCTTATTTAATTCAATAAACTTATTCCTTAATAATTAATGTTGTGTTGTATATTTGTGTTAATTATCTATCTTCCCCCCTCTTTGCAGTGAAAGTTTCAAATAGAGATGAGACAAAGCTACAAGTTTAGACCTACTGAGTAGTGCAAAGGTTTTAAGACAGATAAAACATTACGCAAGAATCCAGATGAATCATACAGGTTTCAGATAAATTAACTTTCCTTACACAGACAAGCAAAATAATTTAAATGCAAAGCATACACACACACACACACACACACACACACACACACACACACACACACACACACACACACACACACACACACACACTCAACATGCTTACAGTCAGTCACTGTAATGGATAACAGATGCATACTTTCCACCCTCATAAGACTTTACACTGACTCTTGGCTAGATCATTTTAAGGTTATTTTACACCACCTAGGGACATGATACAGCCTTGAACATTTGTACTGTCAACTGTCTCAGCCCTACTAACTCTGCCAAAGACACACACAGAGGTTATGGCTCACTGGCATTTGGAAGCAGCATATTAAGATTTCTCACTAGCTGTGCTAGAAATGCTAGTAACTTATGCACCCATTTGCTTATTCATTTATATAAGTAACCCTTGCAGATTGTATAGTACCTTATTTATAGCATGTACGCATTTTTTTCCAGATTATGTTAACATTCCTCACCTCAGTAATGCGTGCAAATGCTAACCCTAACCCTGCTCCAACACCAGCTGTACACTTTACCTTAAAAATCCCTTTCTATAGCACTATCACTGCATAAGACAGCTCAGACACTCACCATACACACATACAGACACACACATGCAAACACACACACACACACACATACACGCACACACACACGTATACACCTGACCCTAACTTGAATCCTATTCCACAAGCACTTGTGCGCACACATTAAATATTTCCCCTTACCTAACTCCAACTTTAACCCTTACATACACATGCACTCACACACACTAAAGCTATCCTCTTACTTAAACTTTACTCTAACACCAAAACACTCACACTCACATATACACTGCAACTATCTTCTTATCTAAGCCTTATCCTAACCCTAAAACACAAACATTCACACATACACCAACTCTATCTCCTTATTGTACCTTTACTCTAACCCTAAAATGCACACAACTGCACAGAAACATGGAGCCTTAGCACAAAGAAACTTACCTTTGTCAACCATACTATAAATTGACCAATCCACCAATTACCTAAACTGCTTTCTGAGCAACATGCATTTAAAGTTCACTTATTCACACATGAGATTTAACTAAGTAAACTGTAACCATAGCTGCTGTTTGAAAGGAATAGTGTGTGTTAGATAGACAGCTGCCTTGCTGACCACATATGATCAACTAGGCAATTGTTCGACAGTGCGAGATCACACAATCCAGCAGATGTGGAATTTGCCCTTACCTAGTATTTGTGAGAACTCAGAGTAAGTATGTATAATTTGTAGGGCTTGCCCCCATGCAAAAAACAATGATTTTTATGATTTTTTTTTTTTGCATTTTTAAAATTAAAAGGTTGCATGTGCCATGGCTATTTCTAGGCAAATTGTGGTATATGTTTTGACATCGACATTATGCCAGTCAACTATAGGTGTTTTTTCATTCATTATTAGCACACCATATCTCTCTCTCTATCTTTCTTTCTATCTCTCTCTCTCTCTGTCTATATATATATATATATATATATATATATATATATATATACACACACATACATACACACACACACACACACACACACACACACACACACACACACACACACACACACACACACACACACACACATGTATATGGTGTGTGTGTGTGTGTGTGTGTGTGTGTGTGTGTGTGTGTATATATATATATACAGTGTATATATGTATGTGTGTGTATGTGTATATATATATATATATATATATATATATATATATCTATATATATATTATTTATATATATATATATATATATATATATATATATATATATATATTATGTATATATATATATATATATATATATATGGGTGACATTTAGATGGTCGAGTTTGATAGTTGTCAAACAGAGAAAAGCTGGCAGATGTGATCAAAACTGAACTGATCACACATTGACAGTTTTCTTTCTGTGTGAAATCACAGAACAACAGGGAGTTGTAAATTTGCTCTTTGTCCAATGTATTGGGATATTGGAATTGGTACATATATAAATATCAGTTAGTGTGAGTGATGCAGGGTGGGTGGTGACCCTTCAAAAATATGTATTTTTTGTGTTTTAAATTGAATTGAATTTTCAGTACTTTTGTTTGATATTTTAAGATTCGATAGTTTAAGTATTACATATACATATTTATATATATCTATATCCATCTATCTGTATAGATTATAGATATAAACTGCAAGAAAACCCCAGCCTAACTATTGATACCTTAAACCTCTTCTGTGGGATATATGCAAATGACCCCTTAAGGACATCAAGCAGTTCAACTTCATTGCTTCTGAATACCAATGACTTTTTTTAACTTTTAAGTCTTTATGGTTACATTCAAGTCAAAAAATCCAGACATACATGTTGCAGCCTTTTGTTGACCTCATCAGTACAGCATCAATTTTTACTTTAAATATAGTTTAGAAACATAGAGTCTTCAAACTGAGCTGATGGCCATGAACATTAATGTGCCTGCAAAATATCCCAACTAGCATCTAAACCAATGGGTAAAAAGGTCACACAGACAAACCATTCAGAGAAAAACTACAAGAAAAACAGGCCAAGCTAGAGTTTTAATCTGGGAGATACCTTAAACCTCCTGTAATAGAGGGCCATGAGATATATGATATATGCAAATGATTACTTAAGGACATCAAGTGGTTCAGCTATGTAGCTTACACAAGCATTTTCAGAAAGGTTTTGTACAAGGAATTTCATAGATTACAGGAGATGTTGCTTAATCTACAGACATATGATCTGAAATTGAAATACTAATTAGACATGAACTGAAACATAGCAGATATAATGAGTAGAGCATATTTTCCACAGATGTATGAAGAACTGCTAGAAAAGATACAATAGATTTTTGGGGTCGGTTGTACAACAATTTTTTGTATCAAAAGAAAAGTTAAAACTATTTCATGGATTTACTAATGTTGACCTCAAATTTTAATTAAGGCATTACAGAGAAAGCCTGGCTTGAGCAAAACTCATCAGTCATCATCAAGTCTTTTGGCTTTTCCCGATTAGGGGTCGCCACAGCGGAACTCCCATCCGCTAATGATTTACAGTGGATTTTTATGATGCCGAGTTGCTAGCCCGACACCCAACCTTCAAAGAAGGCACGCCCATTCACGCACGCACCTACCTGCATGTCTTTAACGTCACTCTACAACAGGAAGGACATGCAGACTCCACACAGAAGGAGCTCCAGCCGAGAATTGAACGGGAGAACCTCTTGCTGTGAGGCGACAACGCTAACCGCTGCACCACCGCGGCAAGCAAAACTCATCAGTAAGAGAGAAAACAATAATTTATGAGTAGAGCTTGATGCTTAAAGATGAAAAATAATAGTTCCTACAAAACTGATAAGACAAATGTTTGAGGTGATACAAGAGTCACATATGGGAGATCAAAGTAGGGGAAGCTACCCCCCACAAACAGATCAGTTACCAGTGGAGTCCTCCAGGTTTTGGTGCTATAACCCCTCTTGTTTGGCATCTACTTATCTGAAATAAAAGCAAATATAAAAGTGCTCTGGTTGACTAAGTCTGCAGATTACTGCAAGCTAGATGCAACTATTGAATCCCCAAATAACTCAGCCATCCTGCAGGAAAATTTGTCTGAAACAAGGAAAAGGACTGAAACTAAATGTCAAAAATGCATTATCATATCTTTTTGGAAGTCATCTAACCTGGTGAACTACTAAATTGACAATACACTCTGGTGAGTTAACCCACTTGTTGGAGATTCAGGAACAAAGGTGCACAGTGACCTAACTGTCAACCAACGTGTGTCCACTGTCATAATAAAGCCCTTCTATATTGTGTAGATCTAGATCTAGGGGATGTCATTGTACCTCTGTACTCAGTCACTCATTGAGTTTAATTCCCCATTTGGCATTTATCTGTCCAGACACATGCAACAACTGGAACACCCACAGAGATAGCTTAGAAAAAGCATATAAGGCCTTTACAACATGTCCTGTGTTCATCCCCAAAGCTCTGTTACTACACTCAATATCCTAAATACTGCTAAGAGGTGACCTGTGTATGACATACAAGGCATATTTTAACCCAATATTGATGGGCCTACTGCACATCAACAAGTCAGTTGGCCTCTGTTATCTCTGTCTTCCATTTCAGGATCACTCCTTCAGATAATCATGATCTTGAGCATTGATATCATGTGTTTCTGTCTCTTCTGGTCTTTACTGAGAAAAGAGCTAGTTCTTTTAGTCTTTTATTATATTCCTTTACATATTTTACATCTACATTTCTAAATCCTTTCTTAGGCTCCTTGACGTGTCTTGCACTACACCAAATAAAACAAAAAATGCGAACTAAACCAATAAGAGCAATAGTTACCAGGTTTATTTAGCGTTAGAACAAAAATATATATAAAACACGCTTTCGGTAAAGGCTGTGCTTCACCTTCATCAGAATACAAAGTATCAAATGTAAAATACAATGCTTTTAAATTGTTTCCAAAAGGCAATTAAGAATGTCACTTCCCTTCTACTAGAAGGCATGAAAACCCGGCGTTCATTAACCTGTAATATAAGCATTTAATTTGTAGAACTTTGTACAAAAATGTGTTAAAAAATATTTAAAAGTCTGTATTTAAAAGGTGTGTTTAAAAGTGTATTTAAAATAAACAAAAATCTCCTTTTCAGGGAAGTAAAATAGAATGTGTATATCTAACACACCTATAATACCACGCTCAACTAGAACATACCCTTATGTGTTGACTCATAACTACATCCAGCAGCCGTAATAATTAATACGAAATATAAATATATAAATAAAAGCAGACTACAAAAACTTTGTTGATAACTTCCTTAATCTATTTTTAACCTAAAAAAGTTTTTTTGGTTGGCATTCAAAGAATATTGGTGGCAAATCCTTACAGATGCCATGACTTGGCCTGGAATTAACGATTATATCACAGTTAAACCACTTTTGATGGTTAAGGATTAATGTCTATACGTCTTAATAATAATTTTTTACGGTGGCAACAAGCAATTAATTGCAGAAATATTATTAGATATGACACTTCAGTCTTTATGACCCAATTCCTATCACAATATGTATATTTAGGACTGTGGTTAATTCTTATAAGATAATTTATAACATAACAGCTTACAATATTTTGACATTATATGGAGATTTAGGTAGAAATAATATGTATTATTCACATTAAGGAATATATTTTTATAAAAACATTTGTATGTGATATCTTTTATTTTTAAAAGATTATATAGAGAAATTATTTTTTACTATTATCGTAAAGATTTTAAGGGACTGTATATTATTATGCTTTTACGACAAGTTAGCTATTGAATACTGTTGCTTTAATTAGTTAAGAATTTTGGCGCCAACACATGCATTTAAACAGTGATTGTTGAATATTTTAACTGTTCTGAGGAAGCTCGAGTTTATCGAGTGAAAGCGCTCAACGTTTTTGTACAAGAATAAATATTATATATTTTTCTACAGTCCTGGAATACTTTTGTCAACTTTAAAGTGACTTTTCATTTCTATTTGCTGATTGAAGATTCGCTTCAACCATTTGTTGGGTATTTATCTGCTTCTACTAGCATCGGATTTAGTTCCATCTGCCTACGAGTGTGTTCAGTGTTTAGTTCTTACTGTTTCTACATTTTCGTGAGTACCTATCGCTTTTTTTATTATTATCATTACTTTGTTTATCAACTCAATTTATTAAATTATTAACAATCGTATTTGAAATTTTTATTCGTACATAACAAATACTTTAAATATTTCAATTTCAAATATTAAAAGTATGTAATTTCTTATTAAGTGCCTTATGTAAATCATAATTCGTGATATATTGCACTAGTCAAAATTGATAGTAATATTATTAAATTTTTGCATATGAGTTAATTACAAATTTGTCAAAATTATATAAAAAGAATATAAAAAATTAAATCTAATATTTTTAGTATATGTGTATATTAAATACCTTGTACTAAAAAATCAAAATTAGAATAAAATGCAAAATACCGCAAATATTGATTTTGTGTTAAAATATTAATAATAATATAATGTGCATATTTCTTATAACCTCTTTAGAGCTAGCAATTTAAGAATACATTTAATTGATATATAATCATTTAAGCCAGGATAGGCACTTGCAGTGGTTCTAATTTGCCACATTAACTCATCTATCTCGAGGGTTAGCTGCCATGGTCCACCTCTTGGGTCATGCGCTCTTTGATGTAAGATAACAAACCTAAATTTATGATTAGAATGCTCAAGTGTGTGTTTTGCTAAATCATTATTGGTGTCCTTCTTACTAATGGCGTACTTATGCTCATAAATCCTTTGCTTGATTTTTCTCTCAGTTTTGCCTATATAAAAGGCATTACATTGCTCACATAATGCTGCATAAACAATTCCTTTACTTTCACAATTATATCTTTTGTTAATCTTGCATCTCACATCATTAATGACTACCTCCTTTATTACTACTCCACCTAACTTTACATCATCATCAAAAAGATTGATCCTCTCCTCTTTTCCATCAGATATGTCTGAAACAAACACAGTATAATGTACTGGACCCAGAGCTGACATACTACCGTTAACCACCAGCCACTTTCTATATTCCTGATATTTTCCCTCTTACATAAACCCTCCATGTCCTGTCATTCAATCATGCATGAATTCACTTCATTAGCATTCATCCTCTACCCACTCCTTTTTTTTTTATAATAGCTGCCTGTGGAGGATTATGTGAAGAAAAATATATAGACCACATCTACCAGTACTTTCCTTTCTAGTTTTACTGTAACTAGTGCATATAACTGGATCAAGTTTGACTGAAACCTTCATGTTGCCATGAAGTCATGTTGGTTTCTGTCCCAGACATTCTTGTTGTCTAGGAAAGCAACTTGTCTTTCCTTCGCTACTCTTTGTGATGCCAACGACTGCTACCAATATGTGATGGCCACCAATATGTGTTGTCCCCTTGCTGGGTCAGTAATCAAGGAGCCTGAATCCTCACCACTGCCACTGGAGAGGGGTGTGCACTTGGAATACAAATGGATGCACTCAGTATTTCCAGATGTAGACCTCTCTGCAACAAGTATAATTTCCCTTAGGAGCACACAGGGAACACACTCAGCCCAGTGTCTGGATGCCTCTATATCTGTCCCCATCCAGGTCCCCAATTAGACTCCCCACTGGTACAGCTGTAGGTTTAGGTCCTCAGCTGAGTGTTCAAGCCAAGTCCTCCAGTGCCCTCTCTGTAAACCCAGTGCTTCATATCCCTGACCCAAGTAGCTAACTCACACAAACTATGAGATTTGATTCTTCACAGACACACACACACACACACACACACACACACACACACACACACACACACACACACACACACACACACACCTAGGAAAGGCTGGCATAGATTTACCTGCTGTGTTCCCTTCTGCCCAGAATATAAGGTAGTTATCAATGCCATCAGATAGTCCACAATCAGCTACTCTAAGGCCCTAAACAAAGGGTATCCAATTATACTGTGTAATATTAATACTAACATAAATGGTAGTAGTTCACCAAGATGGCAAGGCCTTCTGGAGTGGCCCACACAATGTCACCAAATGAATACAATTACTCTAAAAGGTTAAATACTTTCTACATTTTAAATATATTTGATAATAAATAATAAATAATAAAAGAACAGGAAAATACTGAATATATATTTACAATAAACCACAGAGTTCAAATCACAGAAAATATTGACATTAACATTGATGTACAGACCCATAAAAATAAAGAAAATCACTCTCTGAACTAAGCTTCACTATATTCCTGACTGAATCTAGAATAATTTACTGTTCCTTAGTTAAGTTACTTACTCCGACAAGGCAAGATGCTATGGGTGAGGGTCTTTCTAGTCAGGCTTCTCAAACAGAATACTCTATATTCTGAGATTTCTCTTTGTAAGTGTGACACTCCTGCATTGGCCCAGTAATCAAGGAGCCTCATTTCTCACCACTGGCAACAGCAAGGGGGCATACACACTAGGAGGATGACAAGTACACACACACAGTAAAGTTCAATTTTCCTTAAGAGCACACAGAGTTCACAGTCAGTCTGGGACTGGTTTCTCCCTCTCTCTTCAGATCCCCAGTAAGATTCCCCACTGGCACTGCTATAGGGTTGAGATCACAGCTGAGTGGTAAAGCCAACACCTCCAGCACCCTCTCTGTCCAACCAGTGCTTCATGTCCCTGTCCAAGTAGCTGACACACACACACTTTCAGATTTGATTTATATACAAACACACATACACCTGGGAAAGGCTGGCACAGGTTTACTAGCTATGCCCCCTTCTGCCCAGACTATAAGGTAGTTATCACTGCCACCAACCACTCTTATCAGCTACTCTAGGCCCTTAACAAAGGGTGTCCAATCCTACTGTGTAATGTTACTAATAATCCAAATGGTAGTTTTGATCAAGTGCAAGGCTATTAGGAGTGGCCTGTACAGTGTCACCAAATACATATGTAAGTATCAGCCACAAAGACAGGCTTAAATATATTTAATAATAAATAATAAAAGAACAAAACAATATTTGGGAAACAAGCACAGTTACTTCAGACTCCAAAATCACAGGAAATGTTTTAAAACAACATTGCAGGACAGTCTGAAATAAATATAGAAAGCATCTAAACTAATCTTTACTATATTCCTAAATATATCTAAAAGAAATCACTGTACCCTAGTTACATACTATTAGCGAGGCGAGTGCAGTGCAAATGGTGATGATGAGTGGATGTTCTTGCTAGGTCCAAGACAAAATACAAAATGTCTGGTCTCTCTCTGAGAGAGTTCCCAAATTAATATCAAACATTACTGCTGGGCCAGCTTGGATGACATTGCTCTTTGTCACCTGACTTAATTTCCCGAGCTAAACAGAAACTTAACAGATTTTAACATCTCTGTGTGAGAAATACATATCTCTCAGATCTTTGCAGAGCTTAGAAGTCGTAAAACACTAAAACACAAAACAATGCAGAAGTCCCCCTAGTTCTAGACATCCTGTCTCTTTGCTGCATTGACACTAATTTTTATAACACAATCAGGAAATAATTTAATTTCAACTTATTTTCTTGAAGTTTTACACATTAATCTTTTATGTTCCAGTAGAGTATGCTGTGGTTACATTCTTGAAGCTCAGTGCATAACATACAGTTCTATATAAATCATATCAATATTCACAAATTACATAGAATTATTTACATAATTCCAGATAGCTGGGCTGGCAGCATAACAGTATTATCTAAAATATAATTTCCAAGAGGACTAGCACAATGACCTCATTTGGTCACCTGACTCTAGGTTCTCACAGTATTCTCCTTTGAAGCTGAGACGGGAATTTAGTACAGATGGCCACAATACACACCCAAATGTGTATGGCAGTCCTTAGGGCCTCCTCTCTTTTCACTGAGCTAATGAACAACGTGTCTTTCCCAGACTCAGCATCTTTGGTCTTATTCAGCACTATGGTGTGCCTTTTAATGGTTTAACAGCTCATTTACATTTCCTTTATTTTTCTTAAAGTAAGTTAGCTGATTACCCTCTGCTGTGCCAGTATCATCTATTAAAACATATACATTTAATTCAGTTACAATAATACATATACATTTCTTTTCATTCCAGCAGGGTGCACTGTTGATACATTTTAGCACAAGCAAACCTCACCAATACATTGTCAGCACAAACATCTGTACAAATCAGTTTGATATACAAATGACATACAGTTCTAATACATTTGTAACACAAGCATCTTGTATAAATCAGTTTGATATTCAAAGGACATATCATTCTTTACAAACCTCCACCTGGCTATGCTGGTACTTGCCCATATCATCACACTGTTCACTAAACCTTTTCTGCCATGACTGTCATGATAACAAACCTGTAGTTTCCTGGATTTTTCCAGCTCCACTTCCTTTCCCACAGCAGGGTACACCACTGTCCCTTTCCAGTCCTCAGGCACTTCTACATTAGCCTGCAATCTGTTTAAAAAATGAGCAATATTGGGATGGGCCTTCAAACTTGCATGATTGCTGGAGGACCCTGAGAGGTAACCAATGCCATTCCTGTGTTTTATCCTCTGTTAAGCAATCTGTTTCCCCTTCTCATTTATCCCTCTCTGTCCTGATTTCCAGCCACTGGTCTTGCTACCTATCCTTGCTTTTCTTTGTGAATGTTGAAGTAAAGTATTCATTAAGTTCCTCTTCTTTTCCACGGTCTTATATGATCCCCCCCTCATTCCAACCTGGACAGGTCTGTCACTCTCATCCTTCTTTCTCACACTGTTGACACTTTCTATCCACTCTATTTGAGCTTGTTAATTTGCTGCTTTCACTTCTGTCATTTTCCTTCTACTTGACCTTTACTCAGTACCTTCATTGCCTCCATAGCTCTCTGTCCATCTTTTGTTTACTCTTTCTTTTTATTTTATTTAAAAATTATTTTATTTAATGCAAAATGCAAAAAGAGCAGCCAACACTTCAACATGTTATAAAGAGAAGGAAACAAACTTTAAAGAGAGTTTTGAAGAATACATTTTGAATAGATTGCAATCAAACATGCTGTAAAAAACAGTTCTTCATATAACTAGGCCAGCATTCAGCAGAATTAATCAGATAAAGGAGACTAAAAGGGGAAAGAAGAAAATATGGCCACAGGTGAGCCTAATCATAAAATATTATCAAGCACAATTTGAACTAATGCATTCACAAGAAAACTGCATCTCCACTGACATCAGTGGAACCATCTAAACCAAAGCTCAGTTGTGCTTAGAGATATTACCCCATTATTAGATGTGGAGGTTAAACAGGAGAATTCATGGGGCCCTTTGTTTCTCATCTTCCCTTTGAATCTTTGGATCCTCCACCCATGTGTGATCATCTTACAACTAATTGCTAAATTCACCTTCTTTTGGGGGCACATTAATCTTCTTGTTTTAATCCTTCTTCAAATGTTTGTCTGTAACCTTGAGTACTGCATCCTTGCCCCATACCTATTGCTTTTGTACTGCCTCAATTTGTCCAGAGTCCCCCAACTCAACTTTGACCCTCTATCCCACCTCATCAAAATCCATTTCTCTAAACTCTCACACCACTGGCTTTCTCCCTGTGCTCCTGCCCTGCTTAGTGGTACTGACATATATATATATATATATATATATATATATATATATATATATATATATATATATATATATATTACATCTGAGGCCTTGACTTTAAGAAGGAGTCAGTATTCAAACTAAGGACATAAAATATTTTTGGCAGTGGAATTTCTGGCTTGAAGTGACAGAAACACAGAGCAACTCTTACAGATGCCTACCTGTTTTCTCATTTTGTACTGCTAAGTATTCAGTATCGTTGCAGAACCAGAGGGTGGGTTCAAGTAATTGAACCAGTGACATGGCTTCAACATAGTGAGAAGGATGTTTTGGATGATTACCTAAACTGTATGTTCTATATGAATCTCTTACTGGTGCCAACAAAATCCAGCTTTTCTTTCAATAATTTTCTATAGTATCTTTAGACGAAACAAGTTGTTCATTTGAATCAGGTCTTCTCCTAATTTGTAGCTAAGTACAGAATAGGAAGAGCAGTTCTTCACAATAATTACATTATCTGTAGAGCAGAGAATGTCTTATTGAGACGAAGACAGATACCAGCTCAGAGCCATTCAATTGAACCTTGAAACACTCCTGTAGGGCAAAGATAAATGCAAAAGGTTTTACAAGACAGAGCCTCTCTGTTAATAACTCTAAAACCATGGTATGTGCAGTTTGATAAGACATACATTATTCAATTCCTTAAGTAGGAGGACAGGATAAGTCTGTCTTGTCCACAAAACATTCACCTCTAAAGAGTTTTTATAGGTGCAGTTCCTTCGTCATCCATATTCTTGAGGCTTTCCTTCCTCTCCTTCTTACTTTGCAGTATGCAGGAGCCTTTCATGGTTTTCCACTTCCATTACATCTTTTCAATATGATGCATACATTTATCACATTTTTAATACTAGCAAGTTTCAAATTTTCTTTACTTTATTAGTGTTTTGAGCACTATTCATAAACATTGTACACTGTGGTGCAGACTTGGTATGTCATAGACTGGTGTACCAAAGCCTGTTGTGATTCAAGAAAGCAGTAACACAATAGGTAAGACATTGTATCTTATTTTACCCCATTGTGCTGGCATTTTACTCCATACAAAGAGTGCATCTAAATTACCCTTTCCTAGAATGTATGCCATTCAATAAACAAACTGCAGTGGAGTAAAGGCTGGTCCCAATGAAGGAACCCCCAGAAATCCAACATTGTATAGGGTGATATGATATTGTGGTCAGCAGTGCAACAGTCCCCACCCCTGCTAATAAGTTGCTCAGAAGATGTAGTTAAGCAACATATGAGCACAGTATATATAACAAAAAAAAAAAAAAAATCCATTAGATGGAGGAATAACTCCCACTGTCAGTGGGTTCTGTAGGATATAGACAGACTGGCTATGGGAACCTAACTTATCTTATCTCATCACAGTGATGCAGATGAGCTCCCATCAATTGGAACCATTACTGTAACAGATTCCCTCATTACTGTAAGCTGAAGTTATATCTAGGGAGTGAAATACAGTTATGAATCACTCATGATGGCAGAAAATAGTAGAGCAGTGTAATGTAGCTGTGCTATGCATATGGTACTATCCCAAGTATACATGTAGCTACTTGGGAAAGTACAGGTTTTAATGTTTATTAAAGGTCACTCTTCCACCTTGAAATCTGTTTTTTTCTGTTTCTGGATGTTTTTTGGTTTCATGTTTAACCAGCTGCATCCCTAGTCCTTGGTCACTTGCTATTTCAGTTTCACCTTTTGTACTTGGGCTTTGGAACATAGCAGAAAGGGGTATTATTGAACTTGATTATAATCCTGTGAGCAGTGATTCTACTATGAGCATCTTGGGGAGGATGGATCATATACGTCAAGTGGATTGTAACCCTTTGCTGACTGTTGAGAGTGTGAATTTTCATGCAGCCTGATAAAGGTGATGATGTGGTCTATGACTTTATGAGTATTTTTAGAAGGGTTGAGAAAAACTTATTTAAATTTAAATTTTTGCAGGGGCAAAAACTACATATAGAAGCTTGTCTTTTTCATAAGGTTATACCTAGGGGTATAAGGGTGCCAAGGATGCCGACATATGGCAACCTCTACCCAGATTTACTTAGGCGTTGGCAAGCTTTAAACCTTGAAACTAGTTTTAATTATTTCAGACTCATTATTGAACATTTTAACCTGATTGAATTTGATCTTTTGAGATATGTTAACAATGATTTTAAACTTTTGGAACCCTATCTTGACTCTGTGCCCTATAAACAGAAGGTTGAGAACCTTTTGTCTGATGTTACTGCTTTTGAGAAGCATCTACAAAATGTTAAATTTAAGAAAATGGCCAGGGATTCTATGGATTTTCAGAATGGTCATATTTTGTTCTTGGCCTAAGGATGAACCACTAACAAAAGGCCATCTAAACATGGCAATACTGTTAACAATCGATGTGTAGACACTCTTTCTTCCCTAAATAAGGTGGCAACTAGTAATAATGTGCAGACACAAGCTTAGTCTAATTTATTACTTAATCAACCCATTTCTGATGGTCTACCTATGCATAAGATGTTGGAAATAGACAGATTGGTTAAAAGAGGGGCTCCATAGAGAAGAGAGGGTAGAAGATATGTAATTGCTAGGCACACCCTGGCAATTACATATCTTCTACCCTCTCTTCTCTATGGAGCCCCTCTTTTAACCAATCTGTCTATTCAACATCTCAAACTTGAAACTTGCTATAATAAGATCTCTAAATTCGCAACCAAATCCAAAACCTCAACTCACCACTGCCTTACCATTAGAGCTCTAAATTGGCTTGAACTTCCCAACCACCTGGACTACCTCCAACTAACCACTGCTCACAAACTAATATTTTACCCAGACTCTTGCCCTGCCTTAATAAACATCCTTCCACCATACACTCCAAACAGATCTCTGAGATCTGAACACCAAAACCTTATCTCCATCCACAAACCTAAACGTCCTGCCGGCCAACTTCTACTCTCCTTCTCTCTAGGTAAAAAATGGAACTCTCTCCCTCCTACTCTTAGGACTATACCTAACTCCGACTCCTTCAAGACCCTACTTCTCAAATACCTGTCATCCAAATGGAAATGTTCCTGCTCTCACCAGTTATAATTTCAGGGATCTCTTCCTCTGCAAAAAAGAGTTTTCTTTGGGCACATCTATGTATTTTTTTATATTTACTCTGCACTGTATTGCTTCATTATGTTTGCTCTTCTTGCACATTTTATGTAAATGTATTTCCTGACTGCTTGAATCTTATTCTTGTATTATACCATTAACTTTATGTAACCATGTTTCATTGTATTGCTTGTGGAGCTTTTCTCCCCGGGCCTCCACTGAAAATGGGCACTTCTTGGCCCAGTGGACTTCCCCGGTAATCAAACTGAAATAAATAAATAAATAAATAAATAAGAACTCTGTAGACATTAAACCTTTTACATGTACAAATGGAATTGAAGAAAATTATGCAAATATACCTAATCCTTTTTTAAATATTTGCCTTCTGAGCCACTTGTACTGAAAGAACAAAGGAGCTGGTCACAGAGCAGATGCAGACAGGGATGGAAGAGGACAATACTCCCTGGCCAATTGGAGCTCAGCCCTGCGGTTTGGCAAAATCCCATGGACCTAGTTGTGAGCATTTCTTTGACTGTACTAACCAATGAGCAGCTTGATGTGTTAAATAAAGGCCTCTCATTTGTCCCTTCTAGGGGCTTGACATTATGTGACATTTTGGTAGACTTTAGATGTTTTGCACAGAATATAAAACTTATAACCCTGTATGGTACTTCAGACTCCTCTGTTAACATTTTTAGAAAACCCAGTGAATTTGAAACAGTGAATACACCTCTTGTTGAGGCCTTTTTGAGGGCTTGTGAGTTTGACATAATTGATTTATTATTGAACAAGCATCAAAAGGATTTTTATATCTTAACTGAAGTACAGTTTAGGGCGGCCTTGGTGGTGCAGCGGTTAGCATTGCCACCTCACAGCAAGAGGTTCTCCAGTTCGATCCTTGGCTGGGGTGCCTTCTGTGTGGAGTCTGCATGTCCTCCCTGTGGTTGTGTGTGTTTCCTCCGGGTGCTCCGGTTTCCTCCCACATCCCAAAGACATGATGTAGGTAGATTAGACACTCTAAATTGGCCCTAGCTAGGTGTGAGTGTGTGCATGTGTGTGCCTTCTGTTGAAGTTTGGGCGCCGGGCTGGCAACTCGACACCGTAAAACTCCACTGCCAGTCATGAGCAGACAGGTGATCCACTGTAGCAACCCCTAACCGGGAAAAGCCAAAAGAAGAAGAACTGAAGTACAGTTTAAATCCCTAAGCCATTTGATTTTAATGGATAATATATGTATTAGATCAGCAGATAAAGATACCACTATTGTCTTCGTGGATACTAGTAAATATCTTTATAGTAACTATAAGATGTTACTTCACAAAACTACATATAGTGTCTGCAGTAAAACTCATATTGATAGGTTAATTTCCAACATGCAGTCTCTAATTTATGATGATTTATTGATGAATGGAATTATTGATAGGGAGTTTTATTTTGTGGTGGAGCTTCTGGTTGTTCCTACCATCTATGGTCTTCCAAAAATACATAAAGATAGAGCTAACCTACCCATGAAGCCGATCATCCATGGATGTGGTTGGGACACTGAGCCCCTTTCCATCTATGTCAAGAAAAAGTTGAGACCTATACTTGATAATGTTAGTATTGTCCTTAGAGATACTAAACATTTTCTTTCATAATTTTATGATCGGTCTGTTAATTACAATGATACTGCCTATATTTTGGTTAACAAGGATGTGGTATCACTTTTTACAGTTATACCCAATGATATAGGCATTAAGTATGTTGAATTGTTTTTGCACAGGTGCTCTGATTTCTCTTTAACACAGATAGAACTAATCACTTCTTGGTATTATTTTGAATAATAATGCATTTGTGTTTTATGAGAAATTTTATATTAAGAAGGTTGGTATAGCTATGGGCACAATGTGTGCCAATAGCGAAGCCATCATTGTACTTGCTTATTGGGAACTGATTTATGCTTTTAATGAAGGTAATTATTTCAAGAAATGTATTGCTTATTATGAGCAGTTTGTGGATGACGTGTTTTTTATTTGGACTGATCCACTCTGTATTCTATATGATTTCTTAGCATATCTAGAACAAACTATTAGTTTTTTGCAATTTACCATACAGTTTTCTGATGAAGCTATTGAGTTTTTAGATATGAAGGTGTTTAAAACAACTACTGGTTTAGACACTAAGGTTTATAAGAAACCTTGTAAGAAATACAATCCCCGGGATTCATGAAGCTGGGCGCAAGGCCGGTGTAAGGCCTGCGCCGGCGGTGCAGTGAATAGTCGGCGTAGTAGCGCCATATGCATAGTAATGAGAGCGCGCCGCAACCACAGACACGTGTGTAGTGTACGTGAGCGAGCCCAAGTAGGATGCACCCGGAGGCGTGGCTAAGCCAGCAGGCGATGAGCAACCTAATGTGCTGACTGCCACGGTCCGCCCATAATAGTAATGGCAGCAGCCAGGGCCCGTGCAGAATGAAACGCACGTAGAATATGCAACATAGTACCCGTCCCAACAAAACGGAGAAGCAAACACAACCCACGAAGTCCTAAGTGTACCCGTCCAAGGAACAAAGGATACACGTAACACCATGTTCGTCCCTCAATGCACCATCAGTGGGCATACCCAGAGAAGGTGTACCGCAGCATGTCAGCGCGCTGCACCGACATAGGAGTAGCGACTAAGGTTACCACCTGTCCCACTTTGCGAGTGGCAGTCCCTCTATGGGCAGTTGTGTCCCGATAAAAAATATTAAAAACGGCAAATGTGCTAAGATTGTAGGACATAATTATATCCCGTATTTAATGTAATGGTTGCATGAAATGGTTATTTCCGTAACTAAAATACCTAAATGTCACAAGAAACAGAATAAGCAACCAAACTGCTACAACAATAAGCTTTTATTTAGGCAAACAAGTGAAGTTCTATGCTATATAGTGACCGTGGGTATGTGTCGGCCTGTAAAATCTGATGTGAGTCGAAAATGTCCCACCTTGGCCACTGGAAAAGGTGGCAACCCCAGTAGCGACATGGGCATGGTCACCAGGGTTACCAGCTGTCCCACTTTGCTATGGACAGCCCCTCATTGTACAGTTGTGTCCCGCCAAAAATCGAAAAACTGGCAAATGACCTGAGATTTCCTGCCAAAAATATTCCCTCAATATACCTGTAATAGTAGCATAAAACATATATTTTGTATATGAAACACATACATGGCATAAGAAACTGAATAAGGAACCCAAATGCTAACAGAATAAGCGTATATTATGGCAAACAAGTGAAGTTCTGTCAACTCCACTTGCTGTGGGTATGTGTTGTCCTGCAAAATCCGATGTTTCCACAAAAGATGTCCCACTATGGGCATTGGAAAAGGTGTCAACCATAATGGTCACAAGCAGTAGTGAGAGTACACAGCCGGGTAGCTGTGTCGACATAACAACAGGAAGGAACCAAGATACCTAAACACAGGCAAGCGTGCATAGCAACATGTCCCACACCCAGCAACGTGTTTGTCGCATACACAGGACGTATGTCTAAGTGTAATATCCAGAAGCAGAACCCATGCATGCAGATGTAATACACGATAGCCCCATTGTAGCATGTAAGTCCCACCCATGTACGCCTGTGCACCCAAACCAGCTAGCATCCTTGTGCAGCTACACACCTACACACAATGGGCATACCTGAAATGTGGTAAGAAGTATTGTGTTAGGCAGTGCCACGCGGGCAAATATGTACCCCACATGTCACCAACCCACCTCAGGTACAGATATGGAAATGGCTGCATGTGAATGCGTCTGCAGAATGTGTACATCTTGCATGTGGTATGTACCCGTCCAAACCATATAGGTTTGCACACGCCACGGTGCACATAACTGTACACATGTGGACAAGTCGGGTTGTTGAACCACCGCATCGATGATTAGCTATGCAGAGAAGTCAAACACATATAGCGGAACATGTGCCTACCAAACAGGATGTCCTAACAGGGTGCCACAGGCGCAGAAGGGGAAGGTGAGACATCACATGTGGAGAGTAGCATTGCCGGACGGCCAAATACACACGGTCAAGGTAAAGGACGGAACAACATGCATATGGCCGGATGGATGTTGTTAGAAAAATATATATAGAAACACATATGAAGTGCCAGTTTAGAAGCAAAATACTATATAATGCATTGAATTGTACCGTACAATATGGCAGTAGAAATGATCATGCATGTAATTGGTGAAGCTTAGCTGCAGTGTGATCGAACTCTGACCCTGGCAGTAACCAGTTCAGCAGGCTTATGTCTCTCAGCATTAATTATCTGCTGGGTTACAGAAAAATAAATGTATGTACATGTATAACATCCTCCCTTGGCGTGAGGAGGATGGCCTTGTGAGCTCTATCGAAGATAGAGTACAACTCCTTACCAGAGAGACAAAGGAACGTATTAAGAAATGAACTGACTATTGTATCGGAACAGTCCAGGGTCCTTGAAACAGCTACAATTACAGAAGGACACTGTAATTGACCAGGTGCGTTGCAAGGCTGTGTTATTCTCATGGGAAAACATTTTAAAAGCATGACCTCAGCATCCTCGTATGTATAGAATATTGCGGACCATAGTGATGGAAATGCCCTGTCACTGACCACGTCAGTAAGGTGGGCAAAAGCTGATTGTAAACACTATATAAAGAAATTGCTTACTGTATAGAGTCAGACAAAACTCTCATACTTGGACTGTATATTTTTTTGCCTGCCTGTGTACACTACTAAAACGTTGTGAACCCGAGCTTCCTGTGTTATTGACTGTCACTTAGAAAAGCCTACTGATTTCTACAGTCTGGTTTTAACAACTTATTTGACATTGTGGTCCTTCTTATCTGGAATTCCCTTGGTAAGCTACAGGTCAGAGTGCATGGGTGGTTAGACATCTGCGCAGGAGAATTTGCCTAAATGGTTCTTCTTGTGTGAAAAGACCTCAGACTGAATTGTTGTGTGTAAAGAGGCTGTCCACTGTCTGATCTGTGGCTGAAAAGCGGAAAACTGGATCCCAAGAAGAAAACGTGCAGTCATAAACAGGAGGCTCAGGTAAGGAGGGTTTGCCTCTTTGTCTCTATTGTAGATCAGGGACCAGACTACATTGTGTTTCTGTTAACAGTTGTGATAGCAGGTCGAAGACCAATCCAAGTAGTTTTAAATTTGGACATAGATCAGGGTACACAGAGTAGAGTAAATAGTCATTGTAGACACTACAGTGGATACAGGGAAGGAGATACCACGTGGTACGAGAGAAGGGTTACGTAACAGTCGTGTAGAGGATATGGGAGATTAGTGCACAAACAGATCATGTGAACCGCGTTTGACGGGTGATGTGAAGTATATGCAATTGCAGAGAGCACATAATGTGAGATATTCTGCAAAATGGGGTAATAAATATGACATTGATGGTATATTAGACAAAATATCATTACTGAAACATTGGAATCACTGAAAATGTGATGCAGATGTTCTAGGGTAACCACCTGTCCCACTTTGTGAGGGACAGTCCCTCTTTGCCCAGTTGTGTCCTGCAAACAAACTGAACAAATGGCAAATGTCCTGATATCTTAGGACAAAAATATTTCATATATCTTCTTTAATGGTAGCATAAAACAGTTATTTTGTATCTGAAACACCAAAATATCATAATAAACAGAATAAGCAACTCAAATGCTACAAGAATAGGTTGCTCTCCTGGCAAAAAGTGAATTGCTGTCCTTTGTACTGGGTGTGGGTATGTTTTGCCCTGGAAAATGACACGTTCCTAACACTAATGTCCCACTTTGTGCATTTGAAAAGGTGGCAACCCTAAGATGTGCAGGCGAAAAAACAGCGACAATTGGGTATCCGTCAAGCACATAGGTGGATTGAGGTAGTGAACCGAAGGGAACAGAACACTAGAAATGCTTGAAAGCATCATCACGTACAAAGAAGATAATAATACAGTAGTAGTGACAGCCCCCCCCCCTCTACCACCTCCGATACCACATCCAGGATATGAAGCGGGAGGGCAGGCTAGTCCCCCCCACGTTATCCTGTGGCAACAGAAGTATCACAACGACCAAATGTAAGAGAAGCTATTGAAACCACATCCCGAACTCGTAACATACCTAGGGACACTCAAGTAAGAAGAGAGTCACTAGAACAGAGTGAGGATAACTGTCAATTAATTGAAGTACCGAACCCTCATGCAGGACAGGAAGGCCAGGACCCAACTCCCTTAGTGTATAGACCGTGGACACCAGATGATATCTGTAAAGTCACAGAGGGAATTCCCCATCTACAAAGTAATCACTATTCACCATGCAATACCCCTGTATCTTCTGATAGAAAAGCAAAGGGGAATGGCGGATGGTACAGGATTTACAAGCTGTAAATCATGTAATAATACCTAGGGTACCGATGGTGCCAGACCCACACACTATATTGAATGCTATGAACCCGCCACAGAAGTATCTTACCGTGGTACATATAAGCTATGCTTCCTTTTCAATACCTATACATCCAGATAGTCCGTATTGTTTTGCATTTACATTCAGGGTAACAGATACAGCCATACCCAGCTATCGCAGGGATACTGTGAAAGTACAACGATATTCGCACAGGAGATGGCTAGCAACATTCCGGTGTTTACTCCACCGGGGCCAGTCAAGTTCTACTTTATGTGGATGATATTCTGCTTGCGGCCCCTACCCAGCAGCAATGTAGGGAAGATACAATAGCATTATTGAAATATTCAGCAGAACAGGGACATAAATTAAGCAAGCATAAATTGCAACTACAGAGAATACAGGTCAGGTACCTGGGATATGTGGTATCCAAGGAGGGTAGAACATTACATGATGATAGGAAGGCAGCAATTTCACAAGCACCCAAGCCAACTACCAAGAAGGGAATGATGCCCTTCCTGGGCCGACTAACTTTTGTCGAAGCTGGTTACCAAACAATGCTTTGGAATCTGCGCTATTGTCTGCTTTAATCTTTAATACACCTATGGCAGCACAACATATACTACACTGGATTCCAGTAGCAGAAACAGCTTTCTGCAGACTAAAACGATTGATAGCTTCAACATCTGTTTTAGGTCTCCCGAATAATCATAACAGATGTTGTCAGACTGTAGATTGTAAACAGGGATATATGACGTCAGTCTTGATGCAACAGCATGGAAGTAAGCAACGCCCCATAGCTTACTACTCATCGCAGTTGGACACTGTGGCATGGTCAGTGCCACATTGTGTACAGGCAGTTGTTGCAGCACCCATGGCAGTACAGGCATCGGCCTCAATGTTATTATTCCACCCTCTCACTGTGAGAGTGTCTCATGCAGTTGCGATCATTCTGCTGCAAGAGAAAATAGCATTCCTGACCCGTGCTAGACATCTTTCTTGTTTGACCATACGCCTGAGTCAACCTCATATGGTGATTGAGCGTTGTACAACATTAAACCTATCAACGTCACGTCCGACACCTGTGTATGGCACACCACACAGTTGCCTATATGAAATGGAGGAAATAACTCCACACAGACAGGATATCACTGATATACTCTTAGATGATGCAGAGGTGACAGTTTATGTGTACGGATCATGTAGAAAGAGTCCTACAGGAAAGAATCAAGTAGGTTATGCAGTAGTTATTGATAATGAGATTGTAGAAGCCCAACCCCTGCAGCATAACGTGTCTGCTCAAGCAGCAGAATCGATAGCTTTAACACGTGCTTGTACTCTAGCAAAAAACCGATGTGTGGACATTTATACCGATAGTCAGTATGTTGTCTCTACAGTGCATGTTTATGAGCAGCAGTGGAAGAATAGGGGAATGATAACATCCACCGGTAAACCGATTAATCATGCGCAATTGATCTTGAATGCATTAGATTCCATTCAGTTACCCACTAAAGTAGCTAATTGTAAATGTGCAGCTCATACAAAGCAACAGGATAACAGTAGGAAAGGTAAGGCACGAGCTGATGCAGCTGCAAAACAAGCAGCCTCACAGTTGGAAAGTGTCTTTTTGAATGAGGAATGACAATCCTCAGACATTCTAGATGTAGAAATGTTACAAACAATGCAAACATCAACTACGAAAGCAGAAAAGCAGACAAGGGTATGACGAGGAGCAATCCTTGAAGACGGACTGTACATATCCACAGTGAGAAAGCCAATATTAACGTCTAATGTATTCAGATATGCGGCTTTGTTGAGCCATGGGTAGAGCCATGTCTCAACAGGGGGGATGGTACAGTTGGTTAACAGAATATTCCTAACATACGGAATTAGGAACCACATACAAACATCATGAGCAGCGTGTCATATTTGCAGTAAACATCATGCACAGGGAGCATTTAAACCGAAGGGAGTGGGTTTACCTACACCACCATAACCGTTCCGTACTATTTGTATGGAGTTTACACAGCTGAATAAATGTGAAGGGAAGAAATACTGTTTAGTGATTATAGATATATTATCAAAATGGGTAGAAGCATTCCCAACCAGGAATCCGGATGCAGCAGCAGTGGCAAAGGTCCCAGTAAAATCAAGTATCCCTAGATCTGGCATACTGTAAAGAAGCTACAGTGACAATAGAACACATTTTGTGAACCAGACAATCCAGCAACCTGGGGGATTATTTGTTATTTCCATGAATAAAAATTGCATGTACAACCCACAGTCAGCATGACTGGTGGCGCGGTACAATGGGATCCCGAGAAATAAGTTGAGGAGGTTGATGGGTGACACCCAGACGAGTTGCATTTGTTGTCTACCTTTAGCATTGCTGAGCATGACAACAGTTCCAAATGTAAAGTGTTTGACCCCCTTCGAAGTAGTATTTGGAATGGCATATCATGTGCCACAGTGGAAAGCTGTCATGCCTGCAGAGCTGGAGGTCGATGGCTCATTAGCAAGTGACATGAGAGGATTGTTAACCAATAACACTGTTTTGCAGTTAAACTCTTTTACAGATAAAGAACAAGCGAAGCCGGACGCATAGCTGACTCCAGTATCCTGTGTGTATTTCACTGTTATCCAAATAAGATAATTGCCGAGTCCAACGTGGGAAGGTCTGTACCAGGTACTGTTGGCAACGTCTACTGCAGTAAAGTTTGCGGAGAGGTCGTCCTGGGTTCACCTCACCTTTTTCAAACCGGTAAAGGATATCAAGTCTGATTTACATGTTGTAGCTGATATACCATAGAGACAGAATCACCCGGCCAGACTGTATAACAATACAAAGCAACCCCAAAGACATTTGGTTTACTGTCCTACTGATCATACACCTATTAACCATGTTTGTGTTGACTTTACATTTGCTGGGACCTTACCTGCATATAACTACACAGATACAAATAGTGATACGTGATGAACTGGCCACAGAGTGGCATCCAAACTTCAACACATACCTAGGCATGACGTGTGCATGTACAGACTATGAACATTTTAAATTGCTGTGTTTGTACTGCCATACCTACATCATATGGAGGACTTCCGATGTATGTTGTCCCCTTGGGGATAGATTGAGACTTGTGAATATTTACACTTTGATACAGGTTCTGTGAGATCACAGGACAAAGTGGCACTGTACTTACCTGTTACACAAAAAGGAATTGTTTGTTTTCATAAACATGATACAGTTCAAGTTGGTGGGAGTAATTGTAACATAACTGTGTCTTACCAATGTCATATAACAGCCAAAGATCACAGTACTAGTTGTAGCACCATTCATGATTTGTATTGAAGCTTCATGAGAACAACGTGGAAAGATGTGCAGAAACATCCTGAATTGTATAAACAGTCCTCTGTTATAGACAGGAAAATGTTACATGCAGAGTTAACCCGCATCAGTAGTAAAGTAGAATATTGTTATTTTGTTTGTGGGAAAAAAGCATATCAATGGTTACCTGAGAATTGGTCCGGCAGTTGTTTTTTGGGTTATCTGGCTCCAGTCACATGACATACTGCACAATTGCCTCTGAGTACGAAACGAACTATAAGACATATAGCTCGAAGAACTGGGAAAACAGTCGAGAAACCTACTAATCCAGTGGGTGAAATGGAAGCTGTTCTGAAAAATCATTCTTCTGCAAGAGATAAAGGAATATTGACTCATATGGACTTGAGTGACAGCGTTATATCCTGGGCTGGAACACTCCCAGCTTGTGGAGTAGTGAAATCAATCAGGGAACAGAGGAAGTTGTCAAAACCTGTCGAAGGAATGAGCAATGTGACTTTTCGCTCTTGAACTTGTGACTGATGAACTGGATGCAATGAGAACTGTTGTGTCACAAAATGTAATAGCGCACGACTGCACCCTGGCGGCAGAATGCGACGTACGCACTTATCAAAGAAGACCGCTGTGTCTAAGTACCACATAATAAGCACAATATCAACGCCCACCTAGAGGTAATACAGCAGGTGTCAGCCATGGCGGAACCAGGCCCAAACCCACTGGAACCATTTCCACAAACCATTTGGTGGATGGGTTTCAGTCATACTGAATATCTTGATTGCCATTTGTGTTGTTCTGCTCATATTGGGAGCATGTGTCTGTTCGGGATACTTTGCATGAAAGTATTAGTCAGGGACTCTGTCGACGATCTGTAACGAGACTATGTATCAAGACCTGTAGTGGTATTTGTTAATACAAAATGAAATCCTTTCTGAAATGTACAACAAATGACTCGCCTAGTTCAACGATGCAGAGAGGAAGAGGCTAGGGAATGAAATAATGTTGTATATGTTTCTGGATAGAATAGAAGCAATCAAAGGAGGGAGAATGTTAGCAAAATATATATTTAAACATATATATGACGTGCTAGTTTAGAAGCAAATAGTGTATAATGCATATTATTCTATTTTACAATATGGCAGTAGAACTTATCATGCATGTAATTGCCTGTAGTGTAGCTGCAGTGTGATCGAACCCTGACCCTGGCAGTAACCAGTGCAGCAGGTGTATGTCATTCAGCATTAGTCATCTGCTGGGTTAGAGAATAATAAATGTATGTACAGGTATATCTTTCATCCTTCCACTGAGGAGGATGGCCTTGTGAGCCCTATCTAAGGCAGAGTACAGCTGCTCCCCAGAGAGACAAAGGAACCTAGTAGGAAATGAAGTGACGATCGGATCTGAACAGTCTTGGAACCTTGACAGAGCAGAATTTACTGAAGGACATTCTAATTGACTATGTGGCTCACAAGGCTGTGCTATCCTCATGGGAAAACATTTAATAAGCATTACCTTAGCACTGTTGTAAGAATACAATATTGTGGACTATAGTGATGTAAATGCCCTGTGACTGACCACATCATTAAGGTGTGCAAAAGATGATTGTAAACACAATACTCATACAGCTGTTACTTGTATAGAGTAAGACAAAACTCTAAACTTGTACTGCATAGTTATTTGCCTCCTGGTGCACACTATTAAAACGTTGTTAATCTGAGCTTCCTGTGTTATTGACTATCATTTTGAAAAGACGAATGAGTGTTACAGTTTGATTTAAACAACGTAATTGACAGATGTGTATGTTCTAGCATGGGAATAGGTCAAGCCAACCACCACAATCACCATGTGTACCACATACAAACAGCCAGTAACACGCAGTAGTAGTGCATGAAGGCATACACGACTGTGGGAATAGTACAGGACATATGGCACGTGCCAAGTGCAGATGCATGACACAAACCCCAGGATGGGTGTCCCTGCAAAGAGGAACATGTGCCAACCACACCTCCCACAGATGTACCGGCAATAAAAACACATGCCAAACACACAGAAACACTACCGTCCAACACACGACTGCAACGGAGGCTGGTCAAACACCAACATGAAGCATGCACAAACAGGGACTTGTGTAATTGTTGCCTTAACACCCCCCCATAGGCCAAAGAAGAATAGAATGGACATATGCATGTAATGTTGTGAAGGATGTGTGGTAGTCCTCAGTATCACAGTGTTAGGAACACAGATACACTGTCATCAACTGTGACATATGTGCACTGTAGACAGCATACCTGCAAGTAAAACAGAGGACAATCACGTGCCACAGAAATATACACTTGAGAAAGAGGATAGGGGATAGACAAGTGTAAATGGGACAAACTATGAATATAGGTTCATACGTCCATAGGTACAGGGTAGGCCATCGACCCAAGTTCAGCCATAACCCTACACCATAGTTAGGATTACTTTGCCAACCTTCTGTGCTGGAGATAAAATACTTATGATATTGCTGTACCTCTGTCAAGCAGTGATAATGATGTAATCCCCGGCCTATATCTGCAATCCCCGATCCAATGGACAACATACCCCCGAACAAGGCTAGGAAGGATCTCTGTCTCACATGTACTGTGATGTAGATCCACAGCATTGTGAGTGTCCGGGTGACATATGTGTCACTCCAACACATCCCATTAATGACCGTGACAAGGTTCATGTCACCTGCCCTTGTGGTTCTGAGGGATGCAGATACAGTAGGCGAAGCATACACATGACATATGGGTTGACATGGCCTCTTATGTCAGGCACAGGTCAACACTAAACAACAGGTATGTGACTGAATGGGGCAGGGGTCCTACAAGTGGGGCAGCATTACACAAATCCATGTCACCCTGCATCTGTATGACAATTAACCTATGAGGCCTTCACAGCTGCTGTAGATGTTGGGTCAGATACCCTCCGAATGGGGCAATGTAGTCAATCATAGGTGTAACACGTAATGGGTACAAGGAGACAATGACCTACCCTGATGTAGATGTGAATCCCTGCACAAACAGGTGGGCAATGTAGAAGTCCCACCGAACCACGATAACAGCGTGTGTGTTGAGCGAATGGTGACCGACAAACTCTGTCCCTGATCCTGGTAATCACCCTGGCTCAGTGGACAGCCACCTATATGCTGGACAGGGGTGACCTAGTACTCCTCGACAGGTATGATGTTGCATTATTTTGCATTTAGCTGTGGGACATGTCCCTGACAGCAGATATGCATATCTGGGAGGCCCCTTCGAAGGATATCTGTGTCAGATGTCTGTCCCACTATGGCACCTGTTTGCTTGATCATCTACAAACAATGTTGCCCATAACACCCCTGTGTGTGCCTGTACTGTGGAAATGTAGATGTATGAGAGGAGTGGACCCAGGGAAGGGCCCCATGGGACACCGCTTGCAAGAGGCAGTAGGTCTGACATGCTGCCAGCAACTATGACCGTGTGGGTTGTGTCACATAGACAGTTTACAACACATCATGTGATGTACGTGTTCACATCCCAGCCAATGGGTTTATCAACGATACCTGAGGGGAGTAATGTGTTGAAGGCCTTTGCCAGGTCGAGGTAGGCTGTATGGACTGCAAGACCCCCATCAATGGCCTCGGTGACTGTCCCAGCGTCAACCATGCTTTAAAGGCATGAAC
The DNA here is from genome assembly GCF_019279795.1 of Protopterus annectens. Classification (NCBI taxonomy): domain Eukaryota; kingdom Metazoa; phylum Chordata; order Ceratodontiformes; family Protopteridae; genus Protopterus; species Protopterus annectens. Next base: position 924,950,283 of record NC_056734.1, read on the forward strand.
AGCCCTGAACAAAGCCAAACCATGTTGGATGCAAAGTATGCATGTCCCCTATGCCTTCATCTGAGCATGGTATGATCCCTCCCATGTCTTTGCAGATAGGTCTCCTCATGGTAATGGGACAGTAATAACCAGGGTCAGTGGAGGCATTGGCCCTGTGGCGTGGGACTACAGTTGCCGTCGCGACACAACCTGGAGTGCGTTACCTGAGGTGAGGCTACAAAGAAACAGCTGTCCTAACTGTGGGTCTAATTCCTCAATGAGATAGTGGAGTACACAGTGGTCACCAGCTGGTCTCATGGATGCTATGTTCACTACCCTGGAGAGAGCATGTCCCACCCGTGTGTCACAGAACATTTGGGGACCACAAACCGCTGGTACAGACATCTCCTCATGTGGGGGGAGGGTGTGGAGATGTCCTCACCGAACTTGTCAGCCCGTATTTTGGCAATGTGTGTATGTTGAGTAAACTCCACATCATCGTGAACCCAGTCAGAGCATATGTGGGAGTGACCTCCCAGGTGTCGAGCATAGCAAATGAAGGTGGTATGATTGTCAGCCAGGTCCATGTAGGTATATCTGTGGAACGTGCCCTGGACCATGTCATGACAGCGTGTAGCTCTACACATATAATGACCAAGGGTGTCATACCTCACAAGGTGTCTGCTCCGCCTTGTAGTAGCCACCTCCTCTTGTTGTACAGCTTGTGTATGGCTGGGGTACACCACACTGGATGCTTGGCATTGGTACAATGAACCACAGTTGGGTAAGGGAATGCCTGGTTCATGCAGTCCTGTAGGTACGGTAGAGCGGCATATGTGAGTGATGCAGTGGCTGCAGTACTGTCGACCACTGGCTCAGGGTCCTTAAAGGAGACCACAGTAGTGTGCAGAATTGGGAAGTCTGCCTCTGAGCAAGCAATGTGTATGGTAACGGCAACACTCACAACAGCGGATGCCAATAGCAGACGCCATTGTCCAAATAACATAGATTACCTTCAGCATGACAATATGTATTATCATACATCTATTGACCGTGTCTGCTAATTACACTTGCAAATGGCCGGTAAGACCGGGCTAAAGTTCCCGTGATTTACCTAGTCTGGAGGTGTTGTTCCGACAATAAAGTGGTGATACTTCCCAACCGTGACCTCTGGGGATTAATTAAAGCGGTTGTTAACCTGCAACATTGGATGTACACCATTGGGTTCTGGTCACGGAAGACATGGTTCCGTAGCACTACACACTATGGGTAGTCAAGCAGACATCCGCGATTGTTGAACACACAGCATCAGTCAAACCCACTGGCCACAAGGACACAGTCCGACAAGCTCTACACTTTACATATGCACAGTGGTGTCCATTGTAGGACCCAAAATTTATTCATGGAATGCGTGCCAGCTTCCATCATCACCTAACTGAACTAATTGTGCGTGACCATGTCACAGCCACACATATGCACATAAGCGTGTTTAATGTTGATGATAGCTGTCCATGAAATGCAGCACATATGCACAGAAATACCCAGGGTACGAGTCCATAGAAGTCGTCCACATCACAGTCCGCACACACATGAAGGATGTGTAATGGGTACTGTCGACTGTTGCAGTCAAGGGATCCTGGGTATGTAGAAACTGGGCTCGGTGTTGTTTCGCAGGTAATCCTTTGTCCGCCCGTGGGAGGGATGTGTCGCGTAGCACCTGCCTTACTCTCCACTAATAATGCAAACCATCCACGGGAGAATGCTAAATGCAGGTGTGAAATGTGTACAGCCCTATACTAGTGTCAGTAGGCAATTCTCATGGATGGACAAGCGTATGGCCAAGATGGCACCCACAACTGCAAACCGGAAATTACACAGCAGCGGTGGAGGCATAACAGGAAATATACATAGGGACTACAGTTGACATTCCACATACAAAAGTTGGACACGCCGTGCAACACCGGCGTACACAGCACTCAATCTGCCAGCAACAAAATGAGGAGCACCAGCTACCATACAGCGGAACAGATGTGCGACCTGTGGAACACATACTAATAGCACACCTAGCGTCAAGTAGGATATGTAAACTATGGCGTTCCCACCTATGAAGACAACATGCTTCAATGAATACATAGGTGATCAACATGTTCGGTGGTGTTATGTTGAAAATACAGTGGCGGATATGTCCTATTGGGATGTCTGAGGTTTATTTGAAGCGGTTGCTAACCAGCATCTTTGGATGTATACCATTTGTTCACAGTACTAAATCACCTGGTTCACGTAGCACCGCGTAGAATGGGTAGTCAAACAGACATCGATTGGGGAACATGCAGCAGCAGTGAAAAGCACTGGCCAGTTGGACACAGTCCAGCAACATCTAACTTGACAAATGCACATTGGTGTCCATTGAAGGACCCAAAAATACATTCTCACAGAACCCACTCCAGCCGTGTCCGAACAACAGGCGATGATATAGCCGTGACTACGGCACAGTTAGACATATGCACCACCAGCGTGTTTAAGGTTGCTGACAAGAGTCCATGAAATGCAGGACATATGAACAGAAATACCCAGATCGGCGTGTACATACATGTCGTCCACATCCCAGTCCCTTGCGCATGAAGGATGTGTAATGGGTACTGTCGAGGGTTGCAGCCATGGGATTTTGGGTATGCAGAAATGGGGCTCTGTGTTGTCTGGCAGATAATCCGTTGTCCCACCCGTGGGAGGATGTGGGCATAGTACCTGCCTTACTCCCTACTAATAATGCAAAGCATCCACGGAGAATGCTAAATGCAGAAGCGTGAAATGTGTACAGCCCTATACCAGTGTCCAGTAGGCAATTCACATGGATGGACAAGCATTATGAACAAGATGGCGCCTAACTGCAAACCGGTGGAATTACACTGCCGCAGTAAGGCATTACACAGGTAATACACATAGGGACTACACTTGACATTCCCCATACAAATAACACAGAGACCCAGATGAGAAAGTCCAAAGCAAAAAGCGAGGTACTGTAGAAGCGATTACGGTGACCACTCCAGAGCCCACCAGGAATTAAATGCAGTCACCATAGTTTATTGCAGCTTTTAGTCTGCTTCATAAGCAGACTTCTTCAGAATACATACAATGCAGTTCAACTTACTACATTTAAAACCCTTAATTGGGCAGTAAATAAGATGTGCTAAGTATTAATTAAATGCCTTAAAGGCGAACAAGCTAAAAAGTCTACTCGGGTTACAGATTGCACACAGTGAGTAAATCAGACATTGCTTCAAAATGTATATTCTTCATGAAAATAAAAATGTATGTATTAATATGAAAGAAGAACCAACATAATGTTTTCCAAGTGTCTGAGTGTATAAGTTACATATATATGTTCTAGGGATTGTGCCAATATATTAAAAGAAGTAGGGACACCTAGTAATATAAATGAACCCTAATATATAGAGATAAACACTATGATTATGACTAATGTAAAATATATCAATGGAATGTAAAGATTAAAAATGTGGTAAAGTAAATATTCATTTACAAGGTTAGTTGAATAAAGCAATTCAGACATCCTTGTCAAAATACTAAAACAAGGCCAGCCAGGTGCTCTGTCTCACATGTACTGGGATGTTGTTCCACAGCATAGTGAGTGTCTGGGTGATGAATCTGTCCCACCAGCACGTTCTATTAATGACAGTGCCAAGGTGTACGTCACCTGCCCTTGTGATTCTGAGGATCTAGATTCTTTAGGTGAAGCATAGTCATCAAATCCGGGTTCGACCTGGCCTTGGATGCCAGGCACAGGTCACCTCTGGGCAAGTGGTATGTGATGGAATAGGGATGGAACCCTTTCAGTTGGTCAGCATAACACATATTCCTGAGACCCTGCATCCGTTTGTGGATGAACTGTCGGGGCCTTTCCAGCTGCTGCAGGTGTCGGGTCACATACATTCTGAACGGGGCATTGTACTCAATCATAGGTGTAATGAGTGATGAGTACAAGGGGACAATGACCTCCCCTGATGTAGATGTGAATGCCTTCATGATCAGGTGGGCAATGTAGAAGGTCTATCTAACTATGTTAGCAATGTGTGTGTCGAACAAACGGTTACCGACAACATGGGTCCCCAGATCCCTGGTAACTCCCTCTGTGCTCAGTGGATTGCCACCTATATGGTAGCTAGGGGTAACCTCGTTATGACTATGCATTTCCCGGCATTTAGCTGTAGGCCATGTCTCTGGCACCAGTTATCCATAGCTGTGAGGCCCTTCTGAAGGATATCTGTGTCAGATGTGTGTCCGACTATGGCACCCGGTTTGCAGTCATCTGCAAACATTGTCAGCCACATAACCCTGTGTTTGCTTGTACTTTTGAAATGTAGATCTTGAGGAAAAATAGTGGACCCAGGACTGAGCCCGTGGGACAACACCTGTGACTGGCTGTGAGTATGACATGGTGCCAGCAATTATGACCGTGTGGGTTCTGTCACTTAGCCAGTTTGCAACCCCTCTTGCGAAGTATGTATTTACATTCAAGCAGACGGGTTTATCAATGATACCTGAGGGTGGTATTGTGTTGAAGGCCTTTGCCAGGTCTAGGTAGGCTGTATGGACTGCTTTGCCCTCATCAATGGCCTTGGTGACTGATCCTAAAAAGTCAGACACGTTTAAAAGGCATGATCTGTATTTGACCAAGCAAAACTGGGTTGGATCCAAAGTATGCAAGTCCCCTATGTCATTATGTATGACTTCCATCATGATCCTTCTCCATGGCTTTGCAGATAAGGCTTGTCAAGCTAATGGGATGGTAATTACCAGGGTCAGTGGATGCACCATCCTTGTGAAGTGGGACTACAGTTGCCTTGTGCCACTACTTGGAGTGCGTATCCTGAGGTGAGGCTACGGTTAAACAGCTGTCCTAACTGTGGGTTTAATTCCCCATTGAGTTCATGGAGTACACAGCTGGGACACCATCTGGTCGCATGGATGCTGTGTTTACTGCCTTGGAGAGAGCATTTCCCACCTGTGTGTCACAGAAGTTCCAGGATCTACAATCCTCTGGTATAGATTTCTCTTCATGTGGGGGTGAGGGAGAAGTTAGCACCGAACCTGTAGTCCATTATGTTGGCAATGTGTGTAGGTACAGTCATCCTCACATCATACTGAACCCAGTGTGGGCATATCTGGGAGTGTCCTCCCAGGTGTTCAACATAGCTAAAGAAGGCCTTATGATTGTCTGTCGAGTTCTTGTTGATTTCTCTGTTGAATTTCCCCTGGATGATTTCCTGACAGCCTGTAGGTTTTCACATACAATGAGCAAGGGTGTCTTACCTTACAAGTATTCCACTCTATCTTGTAGTAGCTACCTCCAGTCATTGTAGAGCTTGTTCATAGCTGGGGTCCACCAGACTGGATGCTTGGCTTTGGTACAAAGAGTCTCAGTTTTGTATGGGATTCCCTGACTCATGCAGTCCTGTAGGTGCTGGTGGAAGGCATATGTACGTAATTCAGTGGTTTGGAGTAATGTTTACCACTGGCTCAGGGGCTCCTCAAAGGAGACCACATTAGTGTTCAAGAACTGTAAATTCGGCTTTTGAGAGAGAAAGGTATATGTATGGTAACCCGGCTACACACACAGCATTGCATGCCAATAGCAGAAGCTATTGTAAGGTTGTCCAAACACAGGTGTGGAGACATCATAACAATAAACCACGCCTGGATGTGGGTAATGCTAGATATACTCACGGCAGGCGTGGTGCGTTCGAGTCCGGGACGCCCGAGGGACCACACACATATGCGACCTTATGCATAGGGCCAACTAGAGCAGCCTCCCTACGGTGCCGCTCTACTCAAATTTGCACATTTCAAGCTTTTATTTTGTGTAGGTAGACCAGGACGGGTAGCGGGTGATGTGGCGGTGGCATCATGGAGTACTTCTGCCTAGGCCACCACCCGTGACCTTAAGGCCATTCTTGCGTGGGTAATACAGCAGTAGCCACTCCCAGGAGGCGGGTCATTGCTAGTATGGCATATCATACTATGGCAAGAAACCATATATTCCCCAGACATAGCTGGCAGCCAGCATAATGCCTGTCCATCCGCCCTAAACGCCAACATACGCCACCCGGCGGCGGTGGACGTAATCGCGCCGAGCTGCACAATCGTTACCAATGTCGACACTGTCTCGGCTTCACCAATGAAACAAAGTCAACATAGCGATTCAATACTAAACAGCGGCCCGGAGAGGCCCGATGTCCCGTTGCTGAGCTTCTGTTCAACCTGTTCCGCCATGTTAAATGTGTGTAGCATAAGCGGGACTGGCTCAACTAAGCAACGGACATGTCCGTGTGGCTCAGTGAAAACCATCACGCAATGTTAAACCCATGTAATGTATGGCGAGACAGGTCATGAATACCGAGGGGTTACTAATGGGAAATAGGTCCGTTCGACCAGACCGTGTTCAATTACTATAACAACATCGACAGCGAATGCGCCCGGCCAATCAGCGCATTACCGCGGTTAGGAATTATGGGGGAGACATGGTATCATAGACACGCGGACAAACTGGTGGCTATGTGACTCATCTAACATTGCGTAGTACCGCGGTCAGGGCAGTTCTGTACACTGGGCGGACAAGACCAAACCCAAAGCACCACAGGGACACCCTGACAATCGAAGGCCTGTATGCATTGGGGATATAAGCCCCTGTGATCTGAACATCCCTGCGGTCAAGACATATGCATCCTGGGCCATGAACGGGAGGGAATAAGGAATGTTTAACATGTAGTGCCGCACCTTTCCCAGCAAAAGAAGGGATGCCAGTGACATGCGTGAGTGCAGGGGGGTGGGGGTGGGGGGATATGTAAATGTAGCTAAGTACCATGGGTATGCATATTAATGACACCGAACAGCTAACGTGTAGTGGTCACAGTAACCGGCAAACGTGTTCACAAAACTACATATAGTGTCTGCAGTAAAACTCATATTGATAGGTTAATTTCCAACATGCTGTCTCTAATTTATGATGATTTATTGATGAATGGAATTATTGATAGGAGTTTTATTTTGTGGTGGAGCTTCTGGTTGTTCCTACCATCTATGGTCTTCCAAAATACATAAAGATAGAGCTAACCTACCCATGAAGCCGATCATCCATGGATGTGGTTGGGACACTGAGCCCCTTTCCATCTATGTCAAGAAAAAGTTGAGACCTATACTTGATAATGTTAGTATTGTCCTTAGAGATACTAAACATTTTCTTTCATAATTTTATGATCGGTCTGTTAATTACAATGATACTGCCTATATTTTGGTTAACAAGGATGTGGTATCACTTTTTACAGTTATACCCAATGATATAGGCATTAAGTATGTTGAATTGTTTTTGCACAGGTGCTCTGATTTCTCTTTAACACAGATAGAACTAATCACTTCTTGGTATTATTTTGAATAATAATGCATTTGTGTTTTATGAGAAATTTTATATTAAGAAGGTTGGTATAGCTATGGGCACAATGTGTGCCAATAGCGAAGCCATCATTGTACTTGCTTATTGGGAACTGATTTATGCTTTTAATGAAGGTAATTATTTCAAGAAATGTATTGCTTATTATGAGCAGTTTGTGGATGACGTGTTTTTTATTTGGACTGATCCACTCTGTATTCTATATGATTTCTTAGCATATCTAGAACAAACTATTAGTTTTTTGCAATTTACCATACAGTTTTCTGATGAAGCTATTGAGTTTTTAGATATGAAGGTGTTTAAAACAACTACTGGTTTAGACACTAAGGTTTATAAGAAACCTTGTAAGAAATACAATCCCCGGGATTCATGAAGCTCGGCGCAAGGCCGGTGTAAGGCCTGCGCCGGCGGTGCAGTGAATAGTCGGCGTAGTAGCGCCATATGCATAGTAATGAGAGCGCGCCGCAACCACAGACACGTGCGTAGTGTACGTGAGCGAGCCCAAGTAGGATGCGTCCGGAGGCGTGGCTAAGCCGGCAGGCGATGAGCAACCTAATGTGCTGACTGCCACGGTCCGCCCATAATAGTAATGGCAGCAGCCAGGGCCCGTGCAGAATGAAACGCACGTAGAGTATGCAACATAGTACCCGTCCCAACAAAACGGAGAAGCAAACACAACCCACGAAGCCCTAAGTGTACCCGTCCAAGGAACAAAGGATACGCGTAACACCGTGTTCGTCCCGCAATGCACCGCCAGTGGGCATACCCAGAGAAGGTGTACCGCAGCATGCCAGCGCCGCACCGACATAGGAGTAGCGACTAAGGTTACCACCTGTCCCACTTTGCGAGGGCAGTCCCTCTATGGGCAGTTGTGTCCCGATAAAGAATATTAAAAACGGCAAATGTGCTAAGATTGTAGGACATAATTATATCCCGTATTTAATGTAATGGTTGCATGAAATGGTTATTTCCGTAACTAAAATACCTAAATGTCACAAGAAACAGAATAAGCAACCAAACTGCTACAACAATAAGCTTTTATTTAGGCAAACAAGTGAAGTTCTATGCTATATAGTGACCGTGGGTATGTGTCGGCCTGTAAAATCTGATGTGAGTCCCGAAAATGTCCCACCTTGGCCACTGGAAAAGGTGGCAACCCCAGTAGCGACATGGGCATGGTCACCAGGGTTACCAGCTGTCCCACTTTGCTATGGACAGTCCCTCATTGGACAGTTGTGTCCCGCCAAAAATCGAAAAACTGGCAAATGACCTGAGATTTCCTGCCAAAAATATTCCCTCAATATACCTGTAATAGTAGCATAAAACATATATTTTGTATATGAAACACATACATGGCATAAGAAACTGAATAAGGAACCCAAATGCTAACAGAATAAGCGTATATTATGGCAAACAAGTGAAGTTCTGTCAACTCCACTTGCTGTGGGTATGTGTTGTCCTGCAAAATCCGATGTTTCCACAAAAGATGTCCCACTATGGGCATTGGAAAAGGTGTCAACCATAATGGTCACAAGCAGTAGTGAGAGTACACAGCCGGGTAGCTGTGTCGACATAACAACAGGAAGGAACCAAGATACCCTAAACACAGGCAAACATGTGCATAGCAACATGTCCCACACCCAGCAACGTGTTTGTCGCATACACAGGACGGCGTATGTCTAAGTGTAATATCCAGAAGCAGAACCCATGCATGCAGATGTAATACACAATAGCCCCATTGTAGCATGTAAGTCCCACCCATGTACGCCTGTGCACCCAAACCAGCTAGCATCCTTGTGCAGCTACACACCTACACACAATGGGCATACCTGAAATGTGGTAAGAAGTATTGTGTTAGGCAGTGCCACGCTGGCAAATATGTACCCCACATGTCACCAACCCACCTCAGGTACAGATATGGAAATGGCTGCATGTGAATGTGTCTGCAGAATGTGTACATCCCGCATGTGGTATGTACCCGTCCAAACCATATAGGTTTGCACACGCCACGGTGCACATAACTGTACACATGTGGACAAGTCGGGTTGTTGAACCACCGCATCGATGATTAGCTATGCAGAGAAGTCAAACACATATAGCGGAACATGTGCCTACCAAACAGGACGTCCTAACAGGGTGCCACAGGCACAGAAGGGAAGGTAGGACAACAAATGTGGAGAGTAATGTTTCCGGACGGCCAAATAGAGACGGTCAAGGTAAAGGACGGAACAACATGCATATGGCGGATGGATGTTGTTAGAAAAATATATATAGAAACACATATGAAGTGCCAGTTTAGAAGCAAAATACTATATAATGCATTGAATTGTACCGTACAATATGGCAGTAGAAATGATCATGCATGTAATTGGTGAAGCTTAGCTGCAGTGTGATCGAACTCTGACCCTGGCAGTAACCAGTTCAGCAGGCTTATGTCTCTCAGCATTAATTATCTGCTGGGTTACAGAAAAATAAATGTATGTACATGTATAACATCCTCCCTTCCCTGAGGAGGATGGCCTTGTGAGCTCTATCGAAGATAGAGTACAACTCCTTACCAGAGAGACAAAGGAACGTATTAAGAAATGAACTGACTATTGTATCGAACAGTCCAGGGTCCTTGAAACAGCTACAATTACAGAAGGACACTGTAATTGACCAGGTGCCTTGCAAGGCTGTGTTATTCTCATGGGAAAACATTTTAAAAGCATGACCTCAGCACCCTCGTATGTATAGAATATTGCGGACCATAGTGATGGAAATGCCCTGTGACTGACCACGTCAGTAAGGTGGGCAAAAGCTGATTGTAAACACTATATAAAGAAATTGCTTACTGTATAGAGTCAGACAAAACTCTCATACTTGGACTGTATATTATTTTGCCTGCCTGTGTACACTACTAAAACGTTGTGAACCCGAGCTTCCTGTGTTATTGACTGTCACTTAGAAAAGCCTACTGATTTCTACAGTCTGGTTTTAACAACTTATTTGACATTGTGGTCCTTCTTAGCCGGAATTCCCTTGGTAAGCTACAGGTCAGAGTGCATGGGTGGTTAGACATCTGCGCAGGAGAATTTGCCTAAATGGTTCTTCTTGAGTGAAAAGACCTCCGACTGAATTGTTGTGTGTAAAGAGGCTGTCCACTGTCTGATCTGTGGCTGAAAAGCGGAAAACTGGATCCCAAGAAGAAAACGTGCAGTCATAAACAGGAGGCTCAGGTAAGGAGGGTTTGCCTCTTTGTCTCTATTGTAGATCAGGGACCAGACTACATTGTGTTTCTGTTAACAGTTGTGATAGCAGGTCGAAGACCAATCCAAGTAGTTTTAAATTTGGACATAGATCAGGGGAACACAGAGTAGAGTAAATAGTCATTGTAGACACTACAGTGGATACAGGGAAGGAGATACCACGTGGTACGAGAGAAGGGTTACGTAACAGTCGTGTAGAGGATATGGGAGATTAGTGCACAAACAGATCATGTGATCCGCGTTTGACGGGTGATGTGAAGTATATGCAATTGCAGAGAGCACATAATGTGAGATATTCTGCAAAATGGGGTAATAAATATGACATTGATGGTATATTAGACAAAATATCGTTACTGAAACATTGGAATCACTGAAAATGTGATGCAGATGTTCTAGGGTAACCACCTGTCCCACTTTGTGAGGGACAGTCCCTCTTTGGCCAGTTGTGTCCTGCAAACAAACTGAACAAATGGCAAATGTCCTGATATCTTAGGACAAAAATATTTCATATATCTTCTTTAATGGTAGCATAAAACAGTTATTTTGTATCTGAAACACCAAAATATCATAATAAACAGAATAAGCAACTCAAATGCTACAAGAATAGGTTGCTCTCCTGGCAAAAAGTGAATTGCTGTCCTTTGTACTGGCCGTGGGTATGTTTTGCCCTGCAAAATGACACGTTCCTAACACTAATGTCCCACTTTGTGCATTTGAAAAGGTGGCAACCCTAAGATGTGCAGGCGAAAAAACAGCGACAATTGGGTATCCGTCAAGCACATAGGTGGATTGAGGTAGTGAACCGAAGGGAACAGAACACTAGAAATGCGAAAGCATCATACGTACACAAAGAAGATAATAATACAGTAGTAGCGACAGCCCCCCCCTCTACCACCTCCGATACCACATCCAGGATATGAAGCGGGAGGGCAGGCTAGTCCCCCCCACGTTATCCTGTGGCAACAGAGGTATCACAACGACCAAATGTAAGAGAAGCTATTGAAACCACATCCCGAACTCGTAAAATACCTAGGGACACTCAAGTAAGAAGAGAGTCACTAGAACAGAGTGAGGATATCTGTCAATTAATTGAAGTACCGAACCCTCATGCAGGACAGGAAGGCCAGGACCCAACTCCCTTAGTGTATAGACCGTGGACACCAGAAGATATCTGTAAAGTCACAGAGGGAATTCCCCATCTACAAAGTAATCACTATTCACCATGCAATACCCCTGTATCTTCTGATAGAAAAGCAAAGGGGAATGGCGGATGGTACAGGATTTACAAGCTGTAAATCATGTAATAATACCTAGGGTACCGATGGTGCCAGACCCACACACTATATTGAATGCTATGAACCCGCCACAGAAGTATCTTACCGTGGTACATATAAGCTATGCTTCCTTTTCAATACCTATACATCCAGATAGTCCGTATTGTTTTGCATTTACATTCAGGGTAACAGATACAGCCATACCCGGCTATCGCAGGGATACTGTGAAAGTACAACGATATTCGCACAGGAGATGGCTAGCAACCGGGGCCAGTCAAGTTCTACTTTATGTGGATGATATTCTGCTTGCGGCCCCTACCCAGCAGCAATGTAGGGAAGATACAATAGCATTATTGAAATATTCAGCAGAACAGGGACATAAATTAAGCAAGCATAAATTGCAACTACAGAGAATACAGGTCAAGTACCTGGGATATGTGGTATCCAAGGAGGGTAGAACATTACATGACGATAGGAAGGCAGCAATTTCACAAGCACCCAAGCCAACTACCAAGAAGGGAATGATGTCCTTCCTGGGCCGACTAACTTTTGTCAAAGCTGGTTACCAAACAATGCTTTGGAATCTGCTCTATTGTCTGCTTTAATCTTTAATACACCTATGGCAGCACAACATATACTACACTGGATTCCAGTAGCAGAAACAGCTTTCTGCAGACTAAAACGATTGATAGCTTCAACATCTGTTTTAGGTCTCCTGAATAATCATAACAGATGTTGTCAGACTGTAGATTGTAAGCAGGGATATATGACGTCAGTCTTGATGCAACAGCATGGAAGTAAGCAACGCCCATAGCTTACTACTCATCGCAGTTGGACACTGTGGCATGGTCAGTGCCACATTGTGTACAGGCAGTTGTTGCAGCACCCATGGCAGTACAGGCCTCGGCCTCAATGTTATTATTCCACCCTCTCACTGTGAGAGTGTCTCATGCAGTTGCGATCATTCTGCTGCAAGAGAAAATAGCATTCCTGACCCGTGCTAGACATCTTTCTTGTTTGACCATACCCCTGAGTCAACCTCATATGGTGATTGAACGTTGTACAACATTAAACCTATCAACGTCACGTCCGACACCTGTGTATGGCACACCACACAGTTGCCTATATGAAATGGAGGAAATAACTCCACACAGACAGGATATCACTGATATACTCTTAGATGATGCAGAGGTGACAGTTTATGTGTACGGATCATGTAGAAAGAGTCCTACAGGAAAGAATCAAGTAGGTTATGCAGTAGTTATTGATAATGAGATTGTAGAAGCCCAACCCCTGCAGCATAACGTGTCTGCTCAAGCAGCAGAATCGATAGCTTTAACACGTGCTTGTACTCTAGCGAAAAACTGATGTGTGGACATTTATACCGATAGTCAGTATGTTGTCTCTACAGTGCATGTTTATGAGCAGCAGTGGAAGAATAGGGAATGATAACATCCACCGGTAAACCGATTAATCATGCGCAATTGATCTTGAATGCATTAGATTCCATTCAGTTACCCACTAAAGTAGCTAATTGTAAATGTGCAGCTCATACAAAGCAACAGGATAACAGTAGGAAAGGTAAGGCACGAGCTGATGCAGCTGCAAAACAAGCAGCCTCACAGTTGGAAAGTGTCTTTTGAATGAGGAATGACAATCCTCAGACATTCTAGATGTAGAAATGTTACAAACAATGCAAACATCAACTACGAAAGCAGAAAAGCAGACGTGGGTATGACGAGGAGCAATCCTTGAAGACGGACTGTACATATCCACAGTGAGAAAGCCAATATTAACGCCTAATGTATTCAGATATGCGGCTTTGTTGAGCCATGGGTAGAGCCATGTCTCAACAGGGGGGATGGTACAGTTGGTTAACAGAATATTCCTAACATACGGAATTAGGAACCACATACAAACATCATGAGCAGCGTGTCATATTTGCAGTAAACATCATGCACAGGGAGCATTTAAACCGAAGGGAGTGGGTTTACCTACACCACCATAACCGTTCCGTACTATTTGTATGGAGTTTATACAGCTGAATAAATGTGAAGGGAAGAAATACTGTTTAGTGATTATAGATATATTATCAAAATGGGTAGAAGCATTCCCAACCAGGAATCCGGATGCAGCAGCAGTGGCAAAGGTCCCAGTAAAATAAAGTATCCCTAGATCTGGCATACTGTAAAGAAGCTACAGTGACAATAGAACACATTTTGTGAACCAGACAATCCAGCAACCTGGGGGATTATTTGGTATTTCCATGAATAAAAATTGCATGTACAACCCACAGTCAGCATGACTGGTGGCGCGGTACAATGGGATCCCGAGAAATAAGTTGAGGAGGTTGATGGGTGACACCCAGACGAGTTGCATTTGCTGTCTACCTCTAGCATTGCTGAGCATGACAACAGTTCCAAATGTAAAGTGTTTGACCCCCTTTCAAAGTAGTATTTGGAATGGCATATCATGTGCCACAGTGGAAAGCTGTCATGCCTGCAGAGCTGGAGGTCGATGGCTCATTAGCAAGTGACATGAGAGGATTGTTAACCAATAACACTGTTTTGCAGTTAAACTCTTTTACAGATAAAGAGCAAGCGAAGCCGGACGCATAGCTGACTCCAGTATCCTGTGTGTATTTCACTGTTATCCAAATAAGATAATTGCCGAGTCCAACGTGGGAAGGTCTGTACCAGGTACTGTTGGCAACGCCTACTGCAGTAAAGTTTGCGGAGAGGTCGTCCTGGGTTCACCTCACCTTTTTCAAACCGGTAAAGGATATCAAGTCTGATTTACATGTTGTAGCTGATATACCATAGAGACAGAATCACCCGGGCCAGACTGTATAACAATACAAAGCAACCCCAAAGACATTTGGTTTACTGTCCTACTGATCATACACCTATTAACCATGTTTGTGTTGACTTTACATTTGCTGGGACCTTACCTGCATATAACTACACAGATACAAATAGTGATACGTGATGAACTGGCCACAGAGTGGCATCCAAACTTCAACACATACCTAGGCATGACGCGTGTGCATGTACAGACTATGAACATTTTAAATTGCTGTGTTTGTACTGCCATACCTACATCATATGGAGGACTTCCGATGTATGTTGTCCCCTTGGGGATAGATTGAGACTTGTGAATATTTACACTTTGATACAGGTTCTGTGAGATCACAGGACAAAGTGGCACTGTACTTACCTGTTACACAAAAAGGAATTGTTTGTTTTCATAAACATGATACAGTTCAAGTTGGTGGGAGTAATTGTAACATAACTGTGTCTTACAAATGTCATATAACAGCCAAAGATCACAGTACTAGTTGTAGCACCATTCATGATTTGTATTGAAGCTTCATGAGAACAACGTGGAAAGATGTGCAGAAACATCCTGAATTGTATAAACAGTCCTCTGTTATAGACAGGAAAATGTTACATGCAGAGTTAACCCGCATCAGTAGTAAAGTAGAATATTGTTATTTTGTTTGTGGGAAAAAGCATATCAATGGTTACCTGAGAATTGGTCCGGCAGTTGTTTTTTGGGTTATCTGGCTCCAGTCACATGACATACTGCACAATTGCCTCTGGGTACGAAACGAACTATAAGACATATAGCTCGAAGAACTGGGAACACAGTCGAGAAACCTACTAATCCAGTGGGTGAAATGGAAGCTGTTCTGAAAAATCATTCTTCTGCAAGAGATAAAGGAATATTGACTCATATGGACTTGAGTGACAGCGTTATATCCTGGGCTGGAACACTCCCAGCTTGTGGAGTAGTGAAATCAATCAGGGAACAGAGGAAGTTGTCAAAACCTGTCGGAGGAATGAGCAATGTGACTTTTCGCTCTTGAACTTGTGACTGATGAACTGGATGCAATGAGAACTGTTGTGTCACAAAATGTAATAGCGCACGACTGCACCCTGGCGGCGAGAATTGGTACGTGCGCGCTTATCAAAGAAGACCGCTGTGTCTAAGTACCACATAATAAGCACAATATCAACGCCCACCTAGAGGTAATACAGCAGGTGTCAGCCATGGCGGAACCAGGCCCAAACCCACTGACGAACCATTTCCACAAACCATTTGGTGGATGGGGTTCAGTCATACTGAATATCTTGATTGCCATTTGTGTTGTTCTGCTCATATTGGGAGCATGTGTCTGTTGCGGGATACTTTGCATGAAAGTATTAGTCAGGGACTCTGTCGACGTATCTGTAACCGAGACTATGTATCAAGACCTGTAGTGGTATTTGTTAATACAAAATGAAATCCTTTCTGAAATGTACAACAAATGACTTGCCTAGTTAAACGCTCCAGAGAGGAAGAGGCTAGGGAATGAAATAATGTTGTATATGTTTCTGGATAGAATAGAAGCAATCAAAGGAGGGAGAATGTTAGCAAAATATATATTTAAACATATATATGACGTGCTAGTTTAGAAGCAAATAGTGTATAATGCATATTATTCTATTTTACAATATGGCAGTAGAACTTATCATGCATGTAATTGCCTGTAGTGTAGCTGCAGTGTGATCGAACCCTGACCCTGGCAGTAACCAGTGCAGCAGGTGTATGTCATTCAGCATTAGTCATCTGCTGGGTTAGAGAATAATAAATGTATGTACAGGTATATCTTTCATCCTTCCACTGAGGAGGATGGCCTTGTGAGCTCTATCTAAGACAGAGTACAGCTGCTCACCAGAGAGACAAAGGAACCTAGTAGGAAATGAAGTGACGATCGGATCTGAACAGTCTTGGAACCTTGACAGAGCAGAATTTACCGAAGGACATTCTAATTGACTATGTGGCTCGCAAGGCTGTGCTATCCTCATGGGAAAACATTTAATAAGCATTACCTTAGCACTGTTGTAGGAATACAATATTGTGGACTATAGTGATGTAAATGCCCTGTGACTGACCACATCATTAAGGTGTGCAAAAGATGATTGTAAACACAATACTCATACAGCTGTTACTTGTATAGAGTCAGACAAAACTCTAAACTTGTACTGCATAGTTATTTGCCTCCTGGTGCACACTATTAAAACGTTGTTAATCTGAGCTTCCTGTGTTATTGACTGTCATTTTGAAAAGACTAATGAGTGTTACAGTTTGATTTAAACAACGTAATTGACAGATGTGTATGTTCTAGCATGGGAATAGGTCAAGCCAACCACCACAATCACCATGTGTACCACATACAAACAGCCAGTAACACGCAGTAGTAGTGCATGAAGGCATACACGACTGTGGGAATAGTACAGGACATATGGCACGTGCCAAGTGCAGATGCATGACACAAACCCCAGGATGGGTGTCCCTGCAAAGAGGAACATGTGCCAACCACACCTCCCACAGATGTACCGCAATAAAACACATGCCAAACACACAGAAACACTACCGTCCAACACACGACTGCAACGGAGGCTGGTCAAACACCAACATGAAGCATGCACAAACAGGGACTTGTGTAATTGTTGCCTTAACACCCCCCCCATAGGCCAAAGAAGAATAGAATGGACATATGCATGTAATGTTGTGAAGGATGTGTGGTAGTCCTCAGTATCACAGTGTTAGGGACACAGATACACTGTCATCAACTGTGACGTATGTGCACTGTAGACAGCATACCTGCAAGTAATACAGAGGACAATCACGTGCCACAGAAATATACACTTGAGAAAGAGGATAGGGTATAGACAAGTGTAAATGGGACAAACTATGAATATAGGTTCATACGTCCATAGGTACAGGGTAGGCCATCGACCCAAGTTCAGCCATAACCCTACACCATAGTTAGGATTACTTTGCCAACCTTCTGTGCCGGAGATAAAATACTTATGATATTGCTGTACCTCTGTCAAGCAGTGATAATGATGTAATCCCCGGCCTATATCTGCAATCCCCCATCCAATGGACAACATACCCCCGAACAAGGCTAGGAAGGATCTCTGTCTCACATGTACTGTGATGTAGATCCACAGCATTGTGAGTGTCCGGGTGACATATGTGTCACTCCAACACATCCCATTAATGACCGTGACAAGGTTCATGTCACCTGCCCTTGTGGTTCTGAGGGATGCAGATACAGTAGGTGAAGCATAGACATGACATATGGGTTGACATGGCCTCGTATGTCAGGCACAGGTCAACACTAAACAACAGGTATGTGACTGAATGGGGCAGGGGTCCTACAAGTGGGGCAGCATTACACAAATCCATGTCACCCTGCATCTGTATGACAATTAACCTATGAGGCCTTCCCAGCTGCTGTAGGTGTTGGGTCAGATACCCTCGAATGGGGCAATGTAGTCAATCATAGGTGTAACACGTAATGGGTACAAGGAGACAATGACCTACCCTGATGTAGATGTGAATCCCTGCACAAACAGGTGGGCAATGTAGAAGTCCCACCGAACCACGATAGCAACGTGTGTGTTGAACGAATGGTGACCGACAAACTCTGTCCCCTGATCCCTGGTAATCACCCCTGCGCTCAGTGGACAGCCACCTATATGCTGGACAGGGGTGACCTAGTACTCCTCGACAGGTATGATGTTGCATTACTTTGCATTTAGCTGTGGGACATGTCCCTGACAGCAGATATGCATATCTGGGAGGCCCCTTTGAAGGATATCTGTGTCAGATGTCCGTCCCACTATGGCACCTGTTTCGCAGTCATCTACAAACAATGTTGCCCATAACACCCCTGTGTGTGCCTGTACTGTGGAAATGTAGATGTATGAGAGGAGTGGACCCAGGAAGGGCCCCATGGGACACCGCTTGCGACAGGCAGTAGGTCTGACATGCTGCCAGCAACTATGACCGCGTGGGTTGTGTCACATAGACAGTTTACAACACATCCTGTGATGTACGTGTTCACATCCCAGCCAATGGGTTTATCAACGATACCTGAGGGGGGTAATGTGTTGAAGGCCTTTGCCAGGTCGAGGTAGGCTGTATGGACTGCAAGACCCCCATCAATGGCCTCGGTGACTGTCCCGAAAACGTCAACCATGCTTTAAAGGCATGAACCGCCCCTGAACAAGCCAAACCGTGTTGGATGCAAAGTATGCATGTCCCCTATGCCTTCATCTACGAGCCGCAGTATGATCCCTCCCCATGTCTTTGCAGATAGGTCTCCTCATGGTAATGGGACAGTAATAACCAGGGTCAGTGGAGGCATTGGCCCTGTGACGTGGGACTACAGTTGCCGTGCGACACAACCTGGGTACGTTACCTGAGGTGAGGCTACAAAGAAACAGCTGTCCTAACTGTGGGTCTAATTCCTCAATGAGATAGTGGAGTACACAGTCGGGTCACCAGCTGGTCTCATGGATGCTATGTTCACTACCCTGGAGAGAGCATGTCCCACCCGTGTGTCACAGAACATTTGGGGACCACAAACCGCTGGTACAGACATCTCCTCATGTGGGGGGGAGGGTGTGGAGATGTCCTCACCGAACTTGTCAGCCCGTATTTTGGCAATGTGTGTATGTTGAGTAAACTCCACATCATCGTGAACCCAGTCAGAGCATATGTGGGAGTGACCTCCCAGGTGTCGAGCATAGCAAATGAAGGTGGTATGATTGTCAGCCAGGTCCATGTAGGTATATCTGTGGAACGTGCCCTGGACCATGTCATGACAGCGTGTAGCTCTACACATATAATGACCAAGGGTGTCATACCTCACAAGGTGTCTGCTCCGCCTTGTAGTAGCCACCTCCTCTTGTTGTACAGCTTGTGTATGGCTGGGGTACACCACACTGGATGCTTGGCATTGGTACAATGAACCACAGTTGGGTAAGGGAATGCCTGGTTCATGCAGTCCTGTAGGTACCGGTAGACGGCATATGTGAGTGATGCAGTGGCTGCAGTACTGTCGACCACTGGCTCAGGGTCCTTAAAGGAGACCACAGTAGTGTTCAGAATTGGGAAGTCTGCCTCTGAGCAAGCAATGTGTATGGTAACCGGCAACACTCACAGCAACGGATGCCAATAGCAGAAGCCATTGTCCAAATAACATAGATTACCTTCGGCATGACAATATGTATTATCATACATGTATTGACACGTGTCTGCTAATTACACTTGCAAATGGCCGGTAAGACCGGGCTAAAGTTCCCGTGATTTACCTAGTCTGGAGGTGTTGTTCCGACAATAAAGTGGCGATACTTCCCAACCGTGACCTCTGGGGATTAATTAAAGCGGTTGTTAACCTGCAACATTGGATGTACACCATTGGGTTCTGGTCTCGGAAAACATGGTTCCCGTAGCACTACACACTATGGGTAGTCAAGCAGACATCCGCGATTGTTGAACACACAGCATCAGTCAAACCCACTGGCCACAAGGACACAGTCCGACAAGCTCTACACTTTACATATGCACAGTGGTGTCCATTGTAGGACCCAAAAATTTATTCATGGAATGCCTGCCAGCTTCCATCATCACCTACATGAACTCATTGTCGTGACCACGTCACAGCCACACATATGCACCGCAAGCGTGTTTAATGTTGATGATAGCTGTCCATGAAATGCAGCACATATGCACAGAAATACCCAGGGTACCGAGTCCATAGAAGTGCGTCCACATCACAGTCCCGCACACATGAAGGATGTGTAATGGGTACTGTCGACTGTTGCAGTCAAGGGATCCTGGGTATGTAGAAACTGGGCTCGGTGTTGTTTCGCAGGTAATCCTTTTTCCGCCCCGTGGGAGGGATGTGTGCGTAGCACCTGCCTTACTCTCCACTAATAATGCAAACCATCCACCGGAGAATGCTAAATGCAGGTGTGAAATGTGTACAGCCCTATACTAGTGTCCAGTAGGCAATTCTCATGGATGGACAAGCGTACGGCCAAGATGGCACCCACAACTGCAAACCCGGGGAAATTACACAGCCGCGGTAAGGCATAACACAGGAAATATACATAGGGACTACAGTTGACATTCCACATACAAAGTTGGACCGCCGTGCCAACACCGGCGTACACAGCACTCAATCTGCCAGCAACAAAATGAGGAGCACCCGCTACCATACAGCGGAACAGATGGGCGACCTGTGGAACACATACTAATGGCACACCCACAACGTCAAGTAGGATATGTAAACTATGGCGTTCCCACCTATGAAGACAACATGCTTCAATGAATACATAGGTGATCAACATGTTCCGGTGGTGTTATGTTGAAAATACAGTGACGGATATGTCCTATTGGGATGTCTGAGGTTTATTTGAAGCAGTTGCTAACCAGCATCTTTGGATGTATACCATTTGTTCACAGTACTAAATCACCTGGTTACGTAGCACCACGTAGAATGGGTAGTCAAACAGACATCCGCGATTGGGGAACATACAGCAGCAGTGAAAAGCACTGGCCAGTTGGACACAGTCCAGCAACATCTAACTTGACATATGCACATTGGTGTCCATTGAAGGACCCAAAAATACATTCTCACAGAACCCACTCCAGCCGTGTCCGAACAACAGACGATGATATAGCCGTGACTACGGCACAGTTAGACATATGCACCACCAGCGTGTTTAAGGTTGCTGACAAGAGTCCATGAAATGCAGGACATATGAACAGAAATACCCAGATCGACGTGTCCATACATGTGCGTCCACATCCCAGTCCCGCACGCATGAAGGATGTGTAATGGGTACTGTCGAGGGTTGCAGCCATGGGATTTTGGGTATGCAGAAATGGGGCTCTGTGTTGTCTGGCAGATAATCCGTTGTCCCGCCCCGTGGGAGGGATGTGGGCGTAGTACCTGCCTTACTCCCTACTAATAATGCAAAGCATCCACCGGAGAATGCTAAATGCAGGCGTGAAATGTGTACAGCCCTATACCAGTGTCCAGTAGGCAATTCACATGGATGGACAAGCGTATGAACAAGATGGCACCCCTAACTGCAAACCCGGTGGAATTACACTGCCGCAGTAAGGCATTACACAGGTAATACACATAGGGACTACACTTGACATTCCCCATACAAATAACACAGAGACCCAGATGAGAAAGTCCAAAGCAAAAATGAGGTACTGTAGAAACGGTCGGTGACCACTCAGAGCCCACCAGGAATTAAATGCAGTCACCATAGTTTATTGCAGCGCTTTTCGTCTGCTTCATAAGCAGACTTCTTCAGAATACATACAATGCAGTTCAACCTACTACATTTAAAACCCTTAATTGGGCAGTAAATAAGATGTGCTAAGTATTAATTAAATGCCTTAAAGGCGAACAAGCTAAAAAGTCTACTCGGGTTACAGATTGCACACAGTGAGTAAATCAGACATTGCTTCAAAATGTATATTCTTCATGAAAATAAAAATATATGTATTAATATGAAAGAAGAACCAACATAATGTTTTCCAAGTGTCTGAGTGTATAAGTTACATATATATGTTCTAGGGATTGTGCCAATATATTAAAAGAACTAGAGACACCTAGTAATATAAATGAACCCTAATATATAGAGATAAACACTATGATTATGACTAATGTAAAATATATCAATGGAATGTAAAGATTAAAAATGTGGTAAAGTAAATATTCATTTACAAGGTTAGTTGAATAAAGCAATTCAGACATCCTTGTCAAAATACTAAAACAAGGCCAGCCAGGTGCTCTGTCTCACATGTACTGGGATGTTGTTCCACAGCATAGTGAGTGTCTGGGTGATGAATCTGTCCCACCAGCACGTTCTATTAATGACAGTGCCAAGGTGTACGCCACCTGCCCTTGTGATTCTGAGGGATCTAGATTCTTTAGGTGAAGCATAGTCATCCGGGTTCGACCTGGCCTTGGATGCCAGGCACAGGTCACCTCTGGGCAAGTGGTATGCGACGGAATAGGGATGGAACCCTTTCAGTTGGTCAGCATAACACATATTCCTGAGACCCTGCATCCGTTTGTGGATGAACTGTCGGAGCCTTTCCAGCTGCTGCAGGTGTCGGGTCACATACATTCTGAACGGGGCATTGTACTCAATCATAGGTGTAATGAGTGATGAGTACAAGGGGACAATGACCTCCCCTGATGTAGATGTGAATGCCTTCATGATCAGGTGGGCAATGTAGAAGGTCTATCTAACTACGTTAGCAATGTGTGTGTCGAACAAACGGTTACCGACAACACGGGTCCCCAGATCCCTGGTAACTCCCTCTGTGCTCAGTGGATTGCCACCTATATGGTAGCTAGGGTAACCTCGTTCTTCCCGAAGGGTATGACTATGCATTTGCCGGCATTTAGCTGTAGGCCATGTCTCTGGCACCAGTTATCCATAGCTGTGAGGCCCTTCTGAAGGATATCTGTGTCAGATGTGTGTCCGACTATGGCACCCGGTTTGCAGTCATCTGCAAACATTGTCAGCCATAACCCCCCTGTGTTTGCTTGTACTTTTGAAATGTAGATGCGGAAAAATAGTGGACCCAGGACTGAGCACCGTGGGACAACACCTGTGACTGGCTGTGAGTATGACATGGCGCCAGCAACTATGACCGTGTGGGTTCTGTCACTTAGCCAGTTTGCAACCCCTCTGGCGAAGTATGTATTTACATTCAAGCAGACGGGTTTATCAATGATACCTGAGGGTGGTATTGTGTTGAAGGCCTTTGCCAGGTCTAGGTAGGCTGTATGGACTGCTTTGCCCTCATCAATGGCCTTGGTGACTGATCCTAAAAAGTCAGACACGTTTAAAAGGCATGATCTGTATTTGACCAAGCAAAACTGGGTTGGATCCAAAGTATGCAAGTCCCCTATGTCATTATGTATGACTTCCATCATGATCCTTCTCCATGGCTTTGCAGATAAGGCTTGTCAAGCTAATGGGATGGTAATTACCAGGGTCAGTGGATGCACCATCCTTGTGAAGTGGGACTACAGTTGCCTTGTGCCACTACTTGGGCACGTATCCTGAGGTGAGGCTACGGTTAAACAGCTGTCCTAACTGTGGGTTTAATTCCCCATTGAGTTCATGGAGTACACAGCTGGGACACCATCTGGTCCCATGGATGCTGTGTTTACTGCCTTGGAGAGAGCATTTCCCACCTGTGTGTCACAGAAGTTCCAGGATCTACAATCCTCTGGTATAGATATCTCTCCATGTGGGGGTGAGGGGGGGAAGTTAGCACCGAACCTGTCGTCCATTATGTTGGCAATGTGTGTAGGTTCAGTCATCCTCACATCATTCTGAACCCAGTGTGAGCATATCTGGGAGTGTCCTCCCAGGTGTCCAACATAGCTAAAGAAGGCCTTATGATTGTCTGTCGAGTTCTTGTTGATTTCTCTGTTGAATTTCCCCTGGATGATTTCCTGACAGCCTGTAGGTTTTCACATACAATGAGCAAGGGTGTCTTACCTTACAAGTATTCCACTCTATCTTGTAGTAGCTACCTCCAGTCGTTCTAGAGCTTGTTCATGGCTGGGGTCCACCAGACTGGATGCTTGGCTTTGGTACAAAGAGTCTCAGTTTTGTATGGGATTGCCTGATCCATGCAGTCCTGTAGGTGCTGGTGGAAGGCATATGTACGTAATTCAGCGGTTTGAGTAATGTTTACCACTGGCTCAGGGGCCTCAAAGGAGACCACAGTAGTGTTCAGAACTGTAAATTCGGCTTTTGAGAAAGGTATATGTATGGTAACCGGCACCACACACAGCATTGCATGCCAATAGCAGAAGCTATTGTAGGTTGTCCAAACACAGGTGTGGAACATCATAGCAATAAACCACGCCTGGATGTGGGTAATGCTAGATATACTCACGGCAGACGTGGTGCGTTCCCGAGTCCGACGCCCGAGGGACCACACACATATGCGGCCTTATGCATAGGCCAACTAGGCAGCCTCCTAGGCGCCGCTCTACTCGGGGCACCTTTCAAGCCTTTATTTTGTGTAGGTAGACCAGGACAGGGGTAGCGGGTGATGTGGCGGTGGCATCATGGAGTACTTCTGCCTAGGGCACCACGTGACCTAAGGCCACTCTTGCCGTGGGTAAATACAGCAGTACCCACTCCCAGACGCGGGTCATTGCTAGTATGACATATCATCTATGGCAAGAAACCATATATTCCCCAGACATAATGGCACAGCATAATGCCTGTCCGCCGCCTAAACGCCGACATACGCCACCCGCGGCGGTGTGGACGTACTGCGCGAGATGTCCGTTACCAATGTCGACACTGTCTCGCTCTGTGAAACAAAGTCAACATAGCGATTCAATACTAAACAGCGACGGAGAGGCCGATGTCCCCGTTGCTGAGCTGTTCAACCTGTTCCGCCATGTTAAATGTGTGTAGCAGAGCGGGACTGGCCCAAACTAAGCAACGGACATGTCCGTGGCTCAGTGAAAGCCATCACGCAATGTTAAACCCATGTAATATGGCGAGACAGGTCATGAATACCGAGGGTTACTAATGGAAATAGGTCCGTTCGACCAGACCGTGTTCAATTACTATAACAACATCGACAACGGGTACGCCGGCCAATCAGCGCACACGGTTAGGAATTATGGGGGGGGGACATGGTATCATAGACACGGACAAACCGTGGCCATGTGACTCATCTAACATTCGTACACGGTCAGGGCAGTTCCGTACACTGGGCGGACAAGACCAAACCCAAAGCACCACAGGGACACCCTGACAATCGAAGGCCTGTATGCGTTGGGGATATAAGCCCCTGTGATCTGAACATCCCTGCGGTCAAGACATATGCATCCTGGGCCATGAACGGGAGGGAATAAGGAATGTTTAACATGTAGTACCGCACCTTTCCCAGCAGGAGAAGGGATGCCAGTGACGTGCGTGAGTGCGGGGGGGTGGGGGTGGGGGGATATGTAAATGTAGCTAAGTACCATGGGTATGCATATTAATGACACCGAACAGCTAACGTGTAGTGGTCACAGTAACCGGCAAACGTGAATGCAGTCCTGTTTGAATTACGACTATGGAACATATAAATGTGAACGTGTACGTAATGCGTCCATGCTGCAAAGACTGTTACATGTATAAAGGTGTACGTGCGTTCCGCACACGTCCGTCAACCGGATCACAGATATGTTACCGGAATAGTCACAACTAACACAGACCACGTAACCACACAGGGCCAGTAAACATATGGAGACAGAATACGGATATGCATGTGCGCCTGCGCGTAAACCACAATTAGGAAATGCACGTGCGCGTGTGCGTGTGTGATCCCCTCGAAGCAGGGCAGGTTAAGGATGTGTCCTCCACGTCAACCAGACAGGTCTCATAAATGTCAGCCTCTGAAAGTATGGAATCGGGCAATGCCATGTAAAGTACCGTTAGAAATAGTGAGAAACACACGCTATGTGATGAGACAAACATAGAATGTGGATAGAATAACGTATGTGTTAGTAGTATGGATTGATGACGGTATGCATCAGTAACCCGACCCACTTGTCAGAAGGTGCCCCCATACGAATTGCGTCCAGTTGGCTCACACTTGTTGACCGGGCTACGCTAGCTGGATATATGTCCAGTGTCAGCAGAGGCCCGTGGAAAAATGCTCCACACACAATCATAGCACAACATACCAAAGTACTCATATATGTAAACAAAAAAGAACAACAATAGAAAGTGTCCTGAAAGGACTGGTTACACACAGATCCCAGACGACAGACAGATATATGGCCAGTGGAAGCACGTCACAATTATGGGATCAGGTCCCTAAAGAAGCAAGAAGGTCACACATGACACGCCAGCGAATTGCCAGATAGACACTGGTCAATGTAACACACAGCAAGATTGAGGGCCAACCAGCCGTACACCATGCCAGAACCTGTACAGCGGAAAGGTATGGCATGGTAATTGATGTGTGTACACAGGTAATCCACAGACAGTAACAAAGAAAGGTATGAAACGAGGGGTTCACATGTATACATCTACACACAGCAGCCCGACGGCCCGTATATATGACGCATGGACATAGATTTGTCACCGGAAAGAAGATGTAAACAACTACAGTTCATTCCATTTCATATTGATATAGTTATGATACAGTCATATTCACACGTAACATTGTGACTTTCATTTACATTCATATTTATACAAATTATGCTTCAATTGTACTTATTGATTCCATGCTTTGGAATCGTAATGCAACAGTTATACACATTGATATTTCATACCATGATCAACACACTACATTCTAAGGTTTACTCACAACAATTATCAACTATGTGTCAATATACTGATTGTATTGACCAATATTGTAGTTATATAAACACATTGTTGTTGTATTATTGTTTCCATTAAGTAATGTATGCAACACTGATTTGTATATGTCACGTTATCATCAAGACATGGAGCACTGTCCACTTAACTATGAGCAGGTTTACTGATTAATTGACTTTAAACTGACTCTGAAGGAAGTGTATAAGGGACGACTATGTAATGTATTTCATACTCCGACGATGACCCATGTTAGTGGGTGAAAGAGCTTAGTATGTTTTGACTGTGGAGTGTATCGTTTCTGTCATTGTCCGCTTTGGCCTGATATATGTTCAAGGATGTCTTTTATGAAGATGACCAGGACTAAAGGTTTGCTGTATTTACGCTTACTGGCACGTGGATATAGATAGGCCAAGTAATACATAATATGGGTAGTCAAACAGACATCCGCGATTGGGGAACATTCAAAACACTGGCCAGATGTTGACAGTCCAACACGTTCTACACTTTACATATGCACATCGGTGTCCATTGTAGGACTCCAAAAATTTACCCATTTGAGACATGAAACAGCTGCGGTCGACCCAGACGGTGTACAGCCGTGACTACGGCACAGCTATACATATGCACCACCAGCGTGTTCAAGGTTGATGACAACTGTCCATGAAATGCAGGACATATGAACAGAAATCCACAGATTGTCGTGTCCATATAAGTGAGTCCACATCCCAGTCCCGCACACATGAAGGATGTGTAATGGGTACCGTGGAGGGTTGCAGCCATGGGATCCTGGGTATGCAAAATTGGGGCTCGGTGTTGTTTGGCAGATAATCCGTTGTCCCGCCCTGTGGGAGGGATGTGGGTATAGCCCGTGCCTTACTCCCCACCAATGATGCAAAGCATCCACCAGATAATGGTAAAAGCAGGTGTGAAATGTGTACAGCCCTATATTACTGTCCAGTAGGCAATTCCCATGGATGGACAGGTGTACGACCAAGATGGCACCCATAACTGGAAACCTGGTGGAATTACACAGCTGCAGTAAGGCATAACACAGGAAATACAGATAGGGAGTACAGTAGACACTCCCCATACAAAGTCAGACCGCCGTGCGAATACCGGCGTACACAGCACTCGATCTGCCAGCAACAAAATGGGGAGCACTCGCTACCATACAGCGGAACAGATGGGCGACCTGTGGAACACATACTAATGGCACACTAACAACGCCAAGTAGGATATGTAAGCTATGGCGTTCCCACCTATAAAGAAGACATGCTTCAATGAATACATAGGGGATCAACATGTTCCGGTGGTGTTATGTTGACAGTACAGTGACGGATATGTCCTATTGGGACGTCTGAGATTTATGTAAACCAGTTGCTAACCTGCATCTTTGGATATACATCAGTTATTTACAGTTCTAACACACCTGTTTTACGTAGCACCACGTAGAATGGGTAGTCAAAGAGACATCCACGATTGGCGAACATACAGCAGCGGTCGAAACCACTGGCCAGTTGGACACAATCCAGCAACATCTACCTTTACATTTGCACATATGTGTCCATTGTAGGACCCAAAAATACATTCTAACAGAACGCCGACCAGCCGTTTCCGACCACCAGATGATGCGATAGCCGTGACTACGGCACAGTTAGACATATGCACCGCCAGTGTGATTAAGGTTGATGACAGGTATCTATGAAATGTAGGACATATGAGCAGAAATCCACAGATCGCCGTGTCCATACATGTGCGTCCACATCCCAGTCCCGCACACATGATGGATGTGTAATGGGTACTATCGATAGGTGCAGCAATGGGATCTTGGGTATGCAGAAATGGGGCTCGTGTTGTTTGGCAGATAATTCGTTGTTCCGACCCGTGGGAGGGGTGTGGGTGTAGCACATGACCTACTCCCCACTAATGGTGCAAAGCATCCACCAGATAATGCTAAATGCAGGTGTGGAATGTGTACAGGCTATAACAGTGTCCAGTAGGCAATCCCCATGGATGGATATGCCTACGACCAGGATGGCACACATACTTGCAAGCCCGGTGGAATCACACAGGTGCAGTAAGGCATAACACAGGAAATGCAGATGGAAACTACAGTAGACACCCCCCATTGAAATCCAGACGGCCGTGCAAATACCGGCGTACACAGCACTCGATCTGCCAGCAACAACATGGGGATCACTCGCTGCCATACTGCGGAACACATGGGCGACCAGTGGAACACATACCAATGGCACACCAACAACGACAACTCGGACGGTCATAGGATGTTGAAACACTGGCGTTCCCGCTTATAAAGTACATCCGTCAATGAATCAATCGTGTCCACATGGTCTGGCTGTGTCATATTGACAATACAGTGGCGTACATGTCCTACTGGGCTGTCTGAGGATTACTTGAAGCAGTTGCCAACCTGCAGCAGTACAGCAATACCATTTGGGTTAATCGTAGTAGAACATGGGTTTCGTAGCACAACATAATATGTGTAGTCAAACAGACATCCTCGAATGGGGAATATACAGCAGCGGTCACAATCACTGGCCACATGGACACAGTCCAACATGTTCTACATTTTACATATGCACATTTGTGTCCATTGTAGGACCCAAAATTAATCCGTACGCTATGTCAACCGTCCGCGATCGGGAGAGCCAGATGATGTGACCGGTGTGACTACGGCACAGCTACATATATGCACCACCAGCGTGTTCAAGGTTGATGACGACTGTCCATGAAATGCAGGACATATGCACAGGAATCCCCAGATAGTCCAGTCCATAGATGTGTGTCCACATCCCATTCCTGCACACATGGAAGATGTGCAATGGGTACTGTCGGGGGTTGCAGCCATGGGATCGTGGGTATGCAGAAATGGGTGTCGGACTTGATTGGCAGAAAATCCGTTGTCCCGCCCCGTGTGCGGTGTGTGGGTATGGCATATGCGTTACTCCGCACTGATAATGCAAATCATCTACCTGAGAATGCTAAATACATCTGTGACATGTGTACAGCCCTACACCAGTGTCCATGAGGCAGTTCCCATGGATGGACAAATGTACGTCCAAGATGGCACCCATAACTGCACACCTGGCGGAATCCCACAGCTGTAGTAAGGCAGAACACAGGGAACACATTTAGGGAGTACAGCAGACACTCCACATAGAATGTCAGGTGCCTTGCGAATACCGGCGTACACAGCTCTCAACCTGCCAGCAAGTGACTGGGGATCACTCGCTTGCATACCGCGGAACAAATGTGCGACCTGCGGAACACATACTGATGGCACGCCCACAACGTGAACTAGGATGGTTATAGGATGGTTAAGCTATGGCGTACCCACATATAAAGAACATCCTTCAATGAATTAATAGGATCTACATGTTTCGTTCGTGTAAAGTTGACAATACAGAGGCAGGAGTGTCCCAATGGGATATCTGCAGATAGGTGAAAGCAATTGTTAGCTTGCAACATTGGAATTACACCATTTGGGTACAGTGGCGGATAACCCGGTTCACGTAGCACTACATAATATGGGTACTCAAACAGACATCCGTGATTGCTGAACATACGGCAGCAGTCAGACCCACTGGCCAGATGGACACAGTACAATAGGTTCTACACTTGACATATGCACATTGGTGTCCATTGTAGGACCCAAAAATTATCCGAATGCAATGTGAACAGGCGGCAATCTAGAGAACCAGAAGACCTGATAGCCGTGACTACGGCACAGCCACATATGTGCACCACCAGCGTTTTCAAGGTTGATGACAAGTGTCCATGACATGCAGGACATATGGATCGGACTCCCCAGGTTGCCGAGTCCATAGACGTGCGTCCACATCCCATTCACGCACACATGGAGGATGTGCAATGGGTACCGTCGAGGGTTGCAGACATGGGATCGTGGGTATGCAGAAATGGGGCTGTGTGTCGATTGGCAGATAATCCGTCGTACCGCCCCGTGGGAGGTATGTGGGTATAGCACATGCGTTACTCCACAATAATAATGCAAATCATCCACCGGAGAATGCTAAATGCAGCTGTGATATGTGTACAGCCCTCTACCAGTGTCCAGTAGCCATTCCCCATGGACGGACAAACGTTCGGTCAAGATGGCACCCATAACAGCAAATCTGCTGGGATCACACAGCTGTAGTAAGGCAAAACACAGGGAATACAGATAGGGACTACAGTAGAGACTCCACATACAAAGTCAGACCGCTGTGCGAATACCGGCGTACACAGCACTCTTTTTCCCAGCAAGTGAATGGTGATCACTCGCTGCCATACCGCGGAACAAATGGGCGACCTGCGGAACACATACTAATGGCACACCAACAACGTCAAATAGAAAGGGTATAGGATGTTAAAGCTATGGCGTACACACATATAAAGAACATCCTGCAATGAATCAATAGGTTATACATGGTTTCTTCGTGTTAATGTGACAATACAGAGGCGGGAATGTCCCAATGGGATATCTGCGGATTAGTGAAAGCAATTGTTAGCCTGCATCATGGGAACTACACCATTTGGGTTCAGTGGCGGAAGACCCGGTTTACGTAGCACTACATAATATGGGTACTCAAACAGACATCCGTGACTGCTGGACATGCAGCGGAAGTCAAACACACTGGTCAGATGGACACAGTCCACTATGTTCTACACTTTACATATGCACACTGGTGTCCAGTGTAGGACCCAAAATTTATCCTTACGCAATGCAACCTGCTTGGAGCGGGAGACCCAGATGAAGCGGCAGCCGTGACTACGGCACAGCTACATATATGCACCACCAGCGTGTCCAAGGTTAATGACAACTGTCCATGAACTGCAGGTGATATGCACATGAATCCCCAGATTGTCCAGTCCATACAGGTGCGTCCACATCCCATTCCCGCACGTGGAGGATGTGCAACGGGTACTGTCGAGGGCTGCAGCCATGGGATCGTGGGTATGCAGACATGGGTCTCGGTGTTGATTGGCAGATGATCCGTTGTCCCGCCCCGTGTGAGGGATGTGGGTATGGCACATGCGTTACTCCGCACTAATTATGCAAATCACCCACCGGAGAATGCTAAATGCAGCTGTGAAATGTGTACAGCACTATACCAGTGTCCATTGGACAGTTCCCATGGATGGACAATCGTACGGCCAAGATGTCACCCATAAATGCAAACCTGGTGGAATCACACAGCTGTGGTAAGGCACAACACAGGGAATACAGATAGGGACTACAGTAGAGACTCCACATACGATGTCAGACCGCCGTGCGAATACCGGCATACACAGCACCCAATCTGCTAGAAGGTGAATGGGGATCACTCGCTACTATACCGCGGAACACATGGCCGACCTGTGGAACACATACTAACGGCACACCAACAACGTTAAGTGGGAAAGTCATAGGATCCTGACACTATGGCGTTCACGCTTATGAAGAACATCCGTCAATGATTTAATAGGATCTACATTCTTTGGTTGTGTCCGTGTGCCGATACTGTGGCGGACATATCCTAATGGGACATTGGAGGATGACCTAAAGCTTCTCCTAGCCTGCATCATTGGATCTACACCATCCGGTTTCAGTTTAGAATACCCTGGTCAACGTAGCACTACATAATATGGGTAGCAACCACACATCCGCGATGGGGGAACATACAGCAGCGGTCAAACCCACTAGCCAGATGGACACAGTCCAACAAGGTCTACACTGTACATATGCACAATGGTGTTCATAGTAGGACCCCAGAGATTCATCCGTACGCAATGTCAACCAGCCACGATCGGGAGACCCGAAATAACTGACAGCCGTGTCTACGGTACAGCCAGACATATGCACCCCCAGCGTGTTCAGGGTTGATGACAGCTGTCCACAGAATGCGGGACATATGTACAGATATTCCCATATTGTAGAGCCCATAGATGTGCGTCCACATCCCATTCCCGCACACATGCAGGATGTGTAATGGGTACCGTCGAGGGCTGCATCCATGGGATCCTGGGTATGCAGTAACGGGCTCGGTGTTGTTTGGCAGATAATACGTTGTCCCGCACCATGGGAGGGATGTGGGAGTAGCACGTGCCTTACTCCCCACTGATAGTGCAAAGCATCCACCGTCTAATGCGAAATGCAGGTGTGAAATGTGTACTGCTCCATACCAGTGTCCAGTAGACACTCGCGAGGGATGGACAAGCGTAGGACCGAGATGGCACCCATAACCGCGAACTTGGTGTAACCACACAGCTGCAGTGAGGCATAACACAGGTAATACAGATGGGGAAACCAGTAGACACTCCACATACAAAGCCAGACCGCTGTGCCAATACCGGCGTACACAGCTGTCAATATGCCAGCACCAGAATGGGGTTCACACGCTCCCGTACCGCGGGAGACATGGGTGACCTGTGGAACACATACCAATGGCACAATATCAACGTCAGCTAGGAAAGCCATACGATGGTGAAACTATGGCGTCCCCACCAATGAAGGACATCCTTCTGTGAAGTAATACTGTTAATGTCAATTGACCATGGAATACACATAATCCACATCAAAGACCCGCTGGCACCTTATGGCACACAAAGCACGACACACATAGGTAGATGATACAGTCAACGTAGACGTTTCGTCCACGACAGGTCACATGTGGTATCCAAAGGTTACTCCATAGACATGTAAGCGCTTTCACCCGTACGCTCCGTGAGACGTACACATAACATAGACGCGTCCAGGCTTTATATATCCCCCCTTACACTTCCATGTGTTACCTTCTGTGCAAACAATGAACATGTAACCACAGCATAGAAAGCACAGACGCAATGTTTACCACACACACATATGTTAACACCTCAGAAGGCATCCTATTAACACATGTATCATATGATATTGTACTATGCCGAATACTCATCATTGAATGATTTAACAATGTATATGGCAGATATGCACAGCATATCACTGTAATACAGCGGTACAGAACTGAATGAGTGGACGAATGTGTGCTAACCCTACATCTGTACCTAAACTACATCCATGTTACGGGGGCTTGCTCCACCTGCCTCTCAAAAGAGGCCTCATCAGTGTTCCATCGGTCAGCCCTGGTGTGTGGGCAACCCTCCACCTACTAAACCAAATAGATCCGCATTCTATAGCATAGCTGATGAGGTCCCCCCTCTGGTATTACAACCTGGACATCGTAAAACACCGAATGTAGATGTATGCCTTGTGATGTGCCCACATCCGGCCGTAGGCGTACAGCATTCCTGCGGCTGGCCAGGGCGCCGCACTACTAGGGCCACCTGTCTAGTAGGTGTGTCATGTAGGTATACCATGATGGGGCA
This sequence comes from Protopterus annectens, assembly GCF_019279795.1. Classification (NCBI taxonomy): domain Eukaryota; kingdom Metazoa; phylum Chordata; order Ceratodontiformes; family Protopteridae; genus Protopterus; species Protopterus annectens. Next base: position 924,984,835 of record NC_056734.1, read on the forward strand.
CCATGTGCTGTGGTGGTGGGCGCCAAGGAGCCCTACAGCCTAGGGCAGCAGTCGATCTAAGTCCGCAGCCGTAGGAGGGGTAGTACAGTCTGCAGGTATGTGCAGACGTGCACATGAAACTGCGGTCCACAAGGATTACCCATGGTGGCGACACATGCACAGATGGCTGTAGCGGGACACACACACAACCATGCATACAGCACAGGTAGACATACACACACCATAACTAGCCAAGTACACACAAGGTGTATGGCGTGTACGGGTACACTGCCAGGACAGCAAGGATAGCTGTGTGTCACGATATCCAGCAGATGTCAATACGGTGTTCTGGAATACGGACAGTGCATGGACAATGAGTGGATACGCAACGGACCACAGTCATATGTGTCTCCCGTGCAAATATGCGATACATGGGAAAGACAGCCGTCCATGCTAGAGCAGCAGTACGGCCACAACATAGGTACGTAGATATACAATGACAGAGATACAGACGGACACATGTGGCAGGCCCGGGTGTGTCATGTACACAGCATCACCCCAGCACACCATAGCATGGTGTACGTGGAGATCACGCTACGGTGGTCGCCGACCACAACAGACACACAAGCGGTACACGAACTGCATACCGCCATCCAGAAACACAGGGATGGCGGCAGGATAGGTGTGTTATGCGTAAACCACAAGGCAATACCATATGAACCCATGCAGCTGGGAGCATGGACACACACACACATGTGGCAGGCATGTTGTTTGACCACACACCCACATACCCAAACGCACAAACGTACAACACAGGTATGGAATGTGCTACGTGGACCACCGAGCACACCACCAGCAGAGGCACATGTACAGGTGGGTGGCAACATCCATAAAGGAATGGCCGCTGATAGCCGAGGTATGTGTTGCGAAGCGTCTAAAAGCTAGTTCATCTGCAGAGGCAGCTGGAAACACACACACACACACACACGGAAGGGCCGAGTCGAACCTACGCCTATCTACATGATCTCACTACAGTATGAAGCATTTACAGAACGCGCTACCGAGTTTACTGAGCACAGCGCTGTCAGAGGCATACTTCTAGGCGGGTGACATCACTTGTAAGACAATAGCTGGCAATAGCCGAGGTATGTGTTGCGAAGCGTCTAAAAGCTAGTTCATCTGCAGAGGCAGCTGGAAACACACACACACACACACACACGGAAGGGCTGGGAGTCGAACCTACGCCTATCTACATGATCTCACTACAGTATGAAGCATTTACAGAACGCGCTACCGAGTTTACTGAGCACAGCGCTGTCAGAGGCATACTTCTAGGCGGGTGACATCACTTGTAAGACAATAGCTGGCAATAGCCGAGGTATGTGTTGCGAAGCGTCTAAAAGCTAGTTCATCTGCAGAGGCAGCTGGAAACACACACACACACACACACACGGAAGGGCCAGGAGTCGAACCTACGCCTATCTACATGATCTCACTACAGTATGAAGCATTTACAGAACGCGCTACCAAGTTTACTGAGCACAGCGCTGTCAGAGGCATACTTCTAGGCGGGTGACATCACTTGTAAGACAATAGCTGGCAATAGCCGAGGTATGTGTTGCGGCGTCTAAAAGCTAGTTCATCTGCAGAGGCAGCTGGAAACACACACACACACGGACACACACGGAAGGGCCGGAGTCGAACCTACGCCTATCTACATGATCTCACTACAGTATGAAGCATTTACAGAACGCGCTACCGAGTTTACTGAGCACAGCGCTGTCAGAGGCATACTTCTAGGCGGGTGACATCACTTGTAAGACAATAGCTGGCAATAGCCGAGGTATGTGTTGCGAAGCGTCTAAAAGCTAGTTCATCTGCAGAGGCAGCTGGAAACACACACACACACACACACACACAGGCTGGGAGTCGAACCTACACCTATCTACATGATCTCACTACAGTATGAAGCATTTACAGAACGCTACCGAGTTTACTGAGCACAGCGCTGTCAGAGGCATACTTCTAGGCGGGTGACATCACTTGTAAGACAATAGCTGGCAATAGCCGAGGTATGTGTTGCGGCGTCTAAAAGCTAGTTCATCTGCAAAGGCAGCTGGAAACACACACACACACACACACACGGAAGGGCCGGGAGTCGAACCTACGCCTATCTACATGATCTCACTACAGTATGAAGCATTTACAGAACGCGCTACCAAGTTTACTGAGCACAGCGCTGTCAGAGGCATACTTCTAGGCGGGTGACATCACTTGTAAGACAATAGCTGGCAATAGCCGAGGTATGTGTTGCGAAGCGTCTAAAAGCTAGTTCATCTGCAGAGGCAGCTGGAAACACACACACACACACACACACGGAAGGGCCGGAGTCGAACCTACGCCTATCTACATGATCTCACTACAGTATGAAGCATTTACAGAACGCGCTACCGAATTTACTGAGCACAGCGCTGTCAGAGGCATACTTCTAGGCGGGTGACATCACTTGTAAGACAATAGCTGGCAATAGCCGAGGTATGTGTTGCGAAGCGTCTAAAAGCTAGTTCATCTGCAGAGGCAGCTGGAAACACACACACACACACACACACGGAAGGGCCGGGAGTCGAACCTACGCCTATCTACATGATCTCACTACAGTATGAAGCATTTACAGAATGCGCTACCGAGTTTACTGAGCACAGCGCTGTCAGAGGCATACTTCTAGGCGGGTGACATCACTTGTAAGACAATAGCTGGCAATAGCCGAGGTATGTGTTGCGAAGCGTCTAAAAGCTAGTTCATCTGCAGAGGCAGCTGGAAACACACACACACACACACACACACACACACACACACACACACACACAAGGGCCGAGAGTCGAACCTACGCCTACCTACATGAACTCACTACAGCATGAAGCATTTACAGAACGCTAACGGGATTACTGAGCACAGCACTGTCAGGAGGCATACCCCTAGGTGGGTGGTATCATCTGCAGAGGCAATGCGTCCGATAGGGAATGAAGACAGAGTGCGCAGTCACGCAGCCTGTTACCATCCCAAGGTGGCCGTACAGTAACACGTTAGTGCTGCAGTCGGGAATACCAAATAACTACTGATCAGTACATCACGACAGGAATACGGGATGCACCACATGACACTTTACCCTATGAGAGGGCATCCGTCGTGCAGGATGTAGGCAGCCAATGTGGCATGACAGCCACATATGTGTCACCTGGATGGTCACCATGGCTATACAGGATGCCATTGGCCATGGCTACACGCCCAGTTGCAGACATCGGTGACGACTGTCGTGTGTACCCCCGGCGGGTGTACTGGCCATGCCTCCCACACCTAGCGGTTGCAAAGGGGAGACAGACATGCTCACGGGGTATCAACGCAGTCGGGCGCGGTGTGCACTGTCCTGTGTGTCTATCTACACAGCTGCTTACTGGGCATGCTCAGACACTTAGACTCGGCACAGAGCAGACATGCATACACATGGAGCAACAGCATGGGTGGCAGAATGTGGACCGTCGTGTGTGTCCAGCCACACAACAGCAACCCAGCCATGGCACAGACGTGGCCGTTGCGAAGGGGATACAGGCATGCACCCGGGGTATTACTGCAGTCGGGCGCGGTGTGCACTGTACTGTGTGTCCATCTACACAACTGCTTACTGGGCATGCTCAGACACTTAGACTCGGCACAGAGCACACATGCATACACATGGTGCGACAGCATGGGTGGCAGAATGTGGACCGTCGTGTGTGTCCAGCCACACAACAGCAACCCAGCCATGGCACAGACGTGGCCGTTGCGAAGGGGATACAGGCATGCACCCGGGGTATTACTGCAGTCGGGCGCGGTGTGCACTGTACTGTGTGTCCATCTACACAACTGCTTACTGGGCATGCTCAGACACTTAGACTCGGCACAGAGCACACATGCATACACATGGTGCGACAGCATGGGTGGCAGAATGTGGACCGTCGTGTGTGCCCAGCCACACAACAGCAACCCGGCCATGCCACAGACGTGGCCGTTGCAGCGGGGAATATCCAGGTGCAATTAACCATGGGTAGGACTGCCCTACAGTTTGTTGCATGCTACAGACCACCCTCCCAAATCCAGGATACCTGCACAGCCGTCCTGAGGACACTGGTGAGTGTGCATGCTCTCACAACAGCACCGTATTGGGTGACATCAAGCACCCATAAATAGACTGGGAACATTACCCATGACACAACACCCTACGCCACAGGTCCCGGGTGTTCATACACGTGACCGCTGTGAAACAGCCATGAACCATACCCACTAGGGGACGTATACCAGTTCTGCCCATCACACATGGGGAGGAAATGCTCCACACAGGATGTACATCCCTCAATGGTGATGTCAGACCATATAGTGGATCCACTGGTAATCCACATCCTGCACCCAACACTGGCATGGGAGACCTAAGTGAGGACCTCTTCACAGCAAACCACAGACATCATACGACCGGTGTGGTACCCTACAAGTCCACCATGCCAGTGGTGAACACAGGCCGCACTGCCAACTCCCTTACGAATGCCTTCTCTGAGCACACACAGGGATGTCTGCACCAAGCGATCATGATAACATCAGGACCTTGTCCACCAAAGGTAGGCACATGGTCTGGTGGACCACAGCCACTGACAAACTGTACATCAACAGTTGGAGCTAATACATGACGGAGCAATATCAGTACCAGGGAAGCCATCACCCATTCATACCAGCGTCAACATACGGCCACACATACAATCATCCAAGGCCGCTTGTGGGAGTGGTACTGCAGAGGGCACATGAGACAACCATAGGGCCTTCCTCAACTGTGGTAGGGACATGGGTGGGAGCGCACAGACATGGCCAGAAATGATCCAGAATGGTACAACGGTCACTGCACCCACAGACATTGTCAACAAACCAGCGGACATGTTCCATGCATACATCCACCCCCCACCCCAAGAGGGGACATATCCATCCCACCAGAGTCTAGCCTCGAAACATCTCATATGCCCTGGAGTAATCTGATATCTGTTAGATGGTTAACACAGCACCAATGGGCCCCGATGGTGTCCCTGGCTGTGTGCTACCCAACCTCATTGAGGCCCTCACCCCACACATAAGGCCACTGTCTCATGTTAGCCTTACTACGGGCTAGGTCCCCGCTGGATGGCATATGGCATCTGTGGTCCCACTATGCCAGGGTAGTGCTGTTATGGACTGCAGACATTACCGCCCTATCAGCTTGACAAGCCTTGTCTGCAAAGCTGCGGGAGGGCCATACAGGTGCCCATGAATACAAACAGTGGTGTACAGCCAATACCGGAACATACCCACAACAACTTAGTCAAGGGCAGATGCTGCCTCCCAAACCTGCTCGTCCTGTCTGGAGCAGTCACCAAGGCCATTGATGGGGTAGGTCGGTTTGCACACACTACCATGACCTGGTGGGAGCGTTCAGAACGCACTCCACGTGGGTCTCATGGAAAGGCTCACCAGCGTACATGTGGGGACATAAGTCACACGATGGTTCTCAGAATGGTTGGAGGTCACACCACACAGGGTTTGTGTTCCTGGTGCCGTGTCAGACTAAAAGCTGGTCTCGAGTGGAGGCCCACAGGGCTCCGTCCTGGGCCCCTGCCATTCGGCATTCGACCTTACAATGTGCATGCCAACATAGGGGGATTGTGGCAGACAAGGTATGCAGATGACTGCACACCACCACCATACCCAACACCCCATCTGACACGGACATCCACCTAGGGCGTCATACACATGGATAACTGGTGCGAGAGCCATGGCCTGTTGCTACATGCCAGAGAAGGTGCAGACCTACCCAGTGTGAAGGACATGTTTGCCCCAACGTAACATGTAGGTGGTAATCCATTCAACATGGTGGACGTGTTCATGGAAATGGGTACCACACCTGTCAGTAACCTCTGTCAACACACACAATGCCAATGTGGGTGGGAAGACATTCCACTGTGGCCACCTGGTCTGGAAGGAATCACATCCACATCACGGGTGTTCATTGTACCCCTGTACACATCACACACCACAGCAATGATTGCGTACAATGGCACATGTGGGCTGTACCTAACCTGACACCTGCAGCACTCGGAAGGACCACAAACATTCCACGAGGCGGGATAAAGGTGCTGGGACATGTGTCACACACTGCCCGACCAAGGGGACTCCGGCTGTATACCTTCCCAGCACGTCTGCTCTGTGGTGATCTGTGCCTGACATACACAGCCATGTCCAACCTGGGTGACATGGACAAGTTCCACCTCCTAGGCTCCGGGCAAACACGGCCACAGAAGCAACTTACAGACACCTCACCACAAAGATGACTAGGACGTGCTGGGGGAACAGGGTCAACGCCCAGAGACCCCCTACAACACGGAGAGGATTGCCAGCCCATGTGAAGCAGAGGCCCTGACTGCCTTTGTGCAGGAGTAATCATGACGTGTGGATGTGTGATCATAAGTATGCACCAGGCATCATCTCTGTGTCAGTGCTGGACAGGGGACAGGAGACTGATGGATGTGGTACCCTCATCCTAAGGGGTGTTAGCAGCCACACACAGTCTTGCTAGGTTTACACATGCCGTAGGGCACATAGCCTGGTATGTACATGTGCCTATGTACCTATGTAGGGGTCCATGCCGGTTGCGGGTACCTGTGCTATGCTGCTATTGCCAGATGTGCCTGTGGGTACCCCACGACTACACGTGGGGAACTGATAACAGTGCTCCCAGTGGGCACATGCAAGTACACCATAAGTGGCATACGGGTTAACTGAACCAATATGGTGCTACACATGTAACCAACACGCATACTGTGTACACAGAACAATGAATGCTGCACCTGCACTACATGGTATATCTGCTGCATGATGTCAGTGCACAAACCACATCACATACGCACCTGTCACCTGCCATACACAGCCACCACAACATACACATCACATACTATGCAGACACAGGTATCACATACACCTCTCACTATGTTGTCCACCCTGTGCATCAGAATATGTTTGCATAACCGTGCACCGATGGTGTAGCTCACGGTTCTGTGGCAGAGACTTCATCATATGCACAGGGTGATATGTGTGCCACAGGCATAGGCTGTACCAATGGATGACATCATGTGTGTGTGTAAGGGCCTGTGCATTTACTGGGCATGACTGTGCAGAATGCATGTGGATGTGGTGGAGCCCTACAGTTGTGTTTGCTGTGTGTGGGTATGTGTGTACACAGTTCAGTCATCTGTGATGCCTACACGGGGTATACTTGGCAGCCCCAGACTGTACAGTGCAGGTGGTACGGCTCACTGTGTCCGCCTGCGGCGATGTGACCCGTGCCTGCCTGGGGTCGCACGGGCACTACCGGGTGGAGGTATAGAGTGGCCACTCTCCGATGACACATGTCCGCTGGAAACGTGTCCACGCCGGGGCCGTCCAGGGCCACGCCCACGTGGCCTGCTGTGTCCTGGTGTGGTTGGTGTAGTAGCAGCTGCACTGCTGCTGCTACCAGCACTGTGTGGGTGGGCATGGGAGGTGGCACGCACACGTTGACCTGTACTTGGTGGTGTTACTGGCCCACGCCCACGTGCCCTATGCCTCACCCCTACCTGGTGTTCCAGCACGGACAGCTCACGCTCGCGGATGGCCATGCCTCGGTCGAGGATCCCAGCCATCTCACCCAATCTCCTATCCAGAACATCGGCAAGATGCTGTTGGGCATTCGCCAATGACTGGATGTTCTCATTTAAGGAACGGATTGCGGACCTCTGCAGCCTCTGCCCTTCCTGGTTCTGCCGTTCAGCACGTGCCTGCGCCGCCATTACAGTCTGGAACATGCGTCTGGTTATACCAGCTGCTGCACCCTGTACGGCAGGTGTATGTCTAGCAGTGCTCCTCCTACGAGCAGCACCTGCCACATGCCTGTGTGGCACTCCACCAGTCATTACACTGGCAACGTCGTGTGTACCCACACCTTCTGCAGCCACCACACATTCCTGCTCGGTGCCAACAGACGCTGACTGTCCGTCATCTATGGGCAATGGTGTTGGGGTATGTGTCGGCATCTGAACCGTGTGCGTGGATGAAGGGGACGTAAGTGTGATGTTCTCCAATGGCACAGTGTCTGCCTGTGACGACCCTGCCTGTGCCTCATGCACATGGTCATCACCACTAGTATCTGTGGGGACACTAGCATCAGATGGACCGCAGGAGGGGAACGCACCTACAGCACCTGTCAATACATAGACATACCGTAAGTTACATTACAGACATGCGGACACACACACAGCCACACACACACACACACACACACACACATGCGGACACACACACACTGACACACACACGTGGACACACACACATGCAGACACATCATGCATGTGATATTGCAGGTGGCATGCAGCATTCCCACACCACAGCCCAGTGAATGCAGCCCAGACATTAATAGTGGCAGTATGCATACTGCCCTGGAGTGCACACTACAACAGGCAGATGTCTTTTAGTAGGCATGCAGTACACACATTCATGGTAGTTTGCATGCATCACCGTGATACACCGTGTGGCCACGGGCGAGTTAACAGTACACATGGCTGCCGTCACTATGTCATGTACACCGCAAACATGTGCGGTATCATGTGGACATGTGACGATGGTGTCCCACCACATGCACCACATCACAATGGATGTCACAGTGCAGTGTTATGTGTACAGTCTACAGATACAATGCATGTGTAACACAGATGTCTGTGCAGGTGTGGTTGGTGTGAGCTGTGTACATAACTGTACAGTGTGGAGTACGGGCACTGTGCCACTGCACGGTAGCAGGACACAGGTATGTTTCAGTGCGATGCGTGACCTGGACGCATTACATTGCCATGTCTGGAAGTCAGTTCAGCTGCTCAGCAGCACGTATATGGTGTACATTGGTGGCACCTCTAGTGGCTGCAGACAGGCATTCCATTTCACTGGTGTACCACATCGGATGTCCAGGGGGTCCACTACAGTGATGAGCCCACTATGTGTGGACAGGGTGCAACGGTGACTACCCACTGCGGATGTACTGTGTGGCAACATGCCTGTAGGTATCACCCATGGCCTTGTTTGTCTGGGTCATCGACAATTGTGTGTGATGGACATCGTGCACACGGCCCTGTGGTGGCCCATGTGACATACAACCGTACTAGTCTGAGGTGTCACATTCCCTACGGCTATGCAGACATTGTGGATGTCTGCTATGTCGTGCATAGGTCATGTCATGGTGTGACAATGTTGCAGACAGACATCCACGTGCATGGGACATGTCATGTGCCATGTCACAACATGTGCACCCAATGCAGGGGCATAGGTCACAGTGGTAACACCTGTGCTCTGGCCAGATCACGGCTCACTATGTGGTACTGTGTGCATACTGCAGAGGCATACCAATGCATACTACACATGCAGCCATTGTGGAACACCTACACCATTGTATGCATAGCTGACTGCACATATCACAGCAATAGGTTATGTGGTGTCATGCCACTCTATACTAACGGTTGTATCTACTGTACATGGGTGGTGTGTGTGTCGGGTGGTGCAACCTGTATACCGTGACTGGGGCACACCCAGGTGTGCATGTCATACCTGGACACATGTGGAATATCAATACACCATATCATGCCTTTTACTAGCAACAGACTTACCTGCAACAGACCCTTGTCTTTGCGACACGCCAGACGTACCTGTATAGGGATGACACAAAGGTATACACATTATCCATTACTATCACTACAGTGAGCACTGTGCATGTCACATCATGCACCTGTGTGTTAGCATGTGCTATGCACATGTCTGCTAACACAACATAGCATACTGTAGTATGCATCTTGTGTGGCCATATACCTGGCATGTGTTGCTATATTATGTGTTGTACTATGACACCCACTCCTACGTCGCTTATCATACAGACATGCAACACTGACTTACCAGGCAGCTCCGAGCTCATTGGTTGGGAGACACCCACCTCCACGATGGACGCGAGGGTTTCAGCGTGTTGTTCCATGGGTGTCCCCAGACTGGCCAGGAGCTCCTCCGTGGCTGTGAGTGGGGGTGGGTTTGTGGCCCACCACCTGTCCCACCTTGTTGTCTGGCAATTGCAGCGACACGCTGTCTCGCATGCCGGATTAGGTCTGTGCAGTGCCTGCGGATCTGTTGATATGTGCGGTTGTGGCCGCCCAGGCTGTTCACCCTCCTGCGCATATCCTGCCACATCTCCTCACGTTGTTGTGCCTGCAGTGGCACATGGCTAAATAAGATGTCATAATTGTCGTGTAACAATGGTATGATTACCTCATCTTCTTGTCGGCTAAAGGCAGGCAGCCAGGAACGTGGCATTATCTGTAAGACATAATGATGGTGGCAGGTCACATTTACACTGCTGTTCTGGCATACTGCTGGGAATACATTGCTATGACATGTACAACATCTGCACAGTAATCTCTGCAAGGCATCATGGCAGTGATACAGCCAATGTGTTGCCGTCACACCATTGAGCAGTGGGTGTCATTTCATATCTGTGTGTCACCTCATCACACTGTACACGCACCATGTTGATGTTAGCCTGCTGTGGACATGTGTACCTGTCTACACCTGTGTCCATATCAGTTGGCACGGGTCCCCTTGTGACAACAGTTCTACTGTTCACCTGGATGCTGTCTATATGTCAATAGACATCACGTACGTGGCCATTATGAACATCAGCAGTGGCACTGTACACATACACATGGACACCTGCACATGCATGTGTTGTGCCATGTACATCCACACAGCACTGTATGGGTGTTGGACAACTTTCCACGGCTCACCTGTGTTGCACATGTGATACACATGGGACAATGTGTAACCATGCCACATTAGCAGGGAAGGTCATGCATAGCATGTACACACGCACATTGTCCACAGCAGCACACAGCACCTGTAACACCACAGGGTGCATCACCGTAACATTACTGCTGTGTATGGTTGATAGTGACAGTGCCTTTTGGCCATCGCACCATGTAGGACTGTGATAGCACATGCAGCCTTGCTGGGCAGGGCTGCATGGTATGGCAGGGTATGCCACATACATGGCACTGGGATGTGATCCACCTGGGGGGTAATGATATTGGCAGGGTGGCTGTCCATTCCATATGTCATTGCTATGTGTATTTGGACATTACACATGTCTATCACCATGGTGTGGACACTGGCCTTATGCAAGGTAGGCTGCACGCTGCTTGGTGGGGTGTGTCTGGTGCATGCAGGTATCACACACCCATGCATACACTGTAACCCTGACAGGTGCTATGTGCTGCGATATTGATCTACACAGTGCTGTATGTGGCCACACACTGCTATCCCGTGCACATGGATGGTTGCCTGGACTGACGTGGGTACCACATATGTCTACATCCAGTGCCTGCTGCCACCCCCATGTCTGCTGGTGCACTACACACCGCCATCCCTCCCTCTGGAAACGTGATGTTGGGCACAGCATAGGTATCCATGTATGGGGACAGGGATGTTCACATAGCAGGGGCACTGATGGTATCGTCGATCTGACCATACACATATGACGCACCCATCACACATACAACCCATTCATTATGTTGTGAAGAACAGTGACACAGCTATACTGCTACGTCGGAGACATTCACAGGCGTACATACACAGATGCATGCACGTCCAGCTTTGGCATGGCCTGGACTATTGGTGTGGTTCGGCACATAACGTGTTTGAGTGTGGCTGGCGCAGAACTACTGTGCACATGTCTACACAGTCTGCCTGTTCTACAGTAGGCATCGTTTATGTGCTGTGCACATATCATATCTGCACATTGTGTTGGTGTCTGTCTATCCACGGGCCAGTGGTGGGACACACAGGGCTATTGTTGAACATATATGCATGCAACCCTGTACTGCTGTACTGCTAGCTTCTCAGGTGCTAATGTGTCATACACATGCACACCATACCCACGGATGTGGTAGTGGGTTGCCACCCGTACCCATCTCCTCTTGTGGGTTGCTATCATCCCACACCCTCTTTGTATTGTATGTTCAGGCTATGCACCTGTGTGGGGCTTGTGGGCATGCAATGCAGTACTATGTGCCTTTGCACCCATCGCAGAACAAGTCATACAGGTACACTGGCGGCCATACACTGCACAGCTTGATGTTGGCACATCACATGTTGTACACACATAACACATCTCCTGTGGGACATGGTCAAATGTACAGGCATGTCCATCAGTCACATGCCACTACTACCCCTACATGACGGCTATGCAGGACATGTGGCGGTACAGCAACTGTCACATGTGCACCTGCAATGCCCCCTACCTGCATCACGTGGTACTGCCTGTGGGGTATGTGCGTCTGCACCCATGCTATGGCCATAGATGACAGTTGTACATCGATATGTGCAACATACCTCATTGGGAGTTCTCATGTGCACATGTTCAACATGTCAACGCATTGTTTGTGTCTGTCAGACAGTCATTGTTGTGCATGGTTTACATGGCAGCCATGGCGTACTGTGTCTGATTCCAAGTACTTCATTGGGCTACCAGCATTGTACATTATCACGGCACATTCCAGCCATCACATAGCCATCCTAGATGACAGTGGGAGGTGTTCTGCCATGTGCACATATGTCACACAGTACGAGGGTGACTGACACACATTCTCAGGACAGGGTTCTGACTGCTGTGGATGTGTGTGATGCTGTCGACGACCATGACTGCACCAGATGGTGTCATCTGGATGTGTAACATTCACAACACACACCTACCTTCACGTAGCAACACATCATCCACAAGGATGGACATCCCTGCATGAACACTGTATGCAGTATGTCTGTATGACCACTGCATGCACCACTGGTAGCCACCAGCATGGCTGCCAACAGCAGCAGTGTGTATCCTGTGTGAACATGGGTTACACCATTCACAACACACCTGTGTCAGATGGCCCTGTTGTGTGTCACAGTGCAGTTCCACACATCATGTAACAGTATGCATCATGCACCGGTATGTTGCAGACATGTGAACGGCTGTGCAAGTCAACATATGCACACATGACACATCACCTGGTACAACATGTCTGTCTTACCACATGCTATTGTGACCACCCTGTGATGACATTGTACAGGCTACGTGGACTGGGACATCTGATGGCTCAATGGTGTATTCACCCTCTGGGTGTGTGTCTAGCCGAGTGTACAGTAGGCAGTGGTCTGCACACAGGGATACTGTACATTTGCCTACTCTGTCACTGCGACTGTTGACTATGATCATACTGTACTTATGCAGGCATGTGGTATTGATCCAGTATGACAGTCATGGTCAACCACAGTACTGTGGCACACATGACCTGCGGACATCTGCCTAGGGTGTGGGGCCCACATGTACATCTTCACATGCTATGCTGCCTCTGCAGCAGTGTCACATGTCTGTCGCCAGCAGGGCTGTCACAGGCAGGCACAGCATGCAGTGATGTGTGACAATGCTTGCACCCCCCACTGTGCTGTACACAAGCACTGCACACACAGTAAGGCATGCCTGACATTAATCTGCGGTGCCTGGGACCTGCCTCCATGCTCTACAGAGCACACCTGCCAGTCCAGATTGTACACAGATCATACCTCCCAGGCACATACCTGGACTGCAACACACACAGGTGAGTGGATCCCACATCACACAGTGATTTACACACATACTGTATGTTTTTCTAAGACAAATGCATCATAGGTACTCCATGTTCGGATACCCATGTTTGTGACCGCTAGACACATTGTGACACGTGACGGTGAGTACACTGTACACCACAGGTTACATGCTGGCTGTGTTATCATACTGTACATTGCACCTCGGACAGTTGCTACTGCCATGTGCTGACAGCAACACGCACTTCCCTAGTATGGACTCCCATGTACCCACACATGCTTGGCCATGCACTACACATAGCTGGGTGACACATTAAACAAGACATACCATACCTACACTACCCTTGGCATGCACCATACCTCCATGTGTCTGTGTGCTATACCTACAGACATCCCCCTCTGGTTGATGGACATATATGCTTTATGGCCCTGCTAGCCACACCCTGGACACACACCCATTGCAGCATACATGGTACATGTGCTCAACAGCTGGTACTACCAACATCTGCTGACGGGGTAGTTAATGGCATGGCACCCCGGCAGACGGACAGTATACATGACTATGCTGACACATATCACAATGCACTTCCGCTACATGTACGCACTGGTAGGGACCATGCTATTCCACACAGAGACATGGTGGTACTGGCCTTTTCACAGATGCCACGGTGGTATGCATGTTCCATGCACATGTGCTGTATGGGCGCATGTGCAGGCTGTTGCACGGTGGGTATGTTCAAATGTGTGTGGTGCATCACTTGACAGTCATGGTGTGTCCTCGTGGTCCATCACATACTCCACAGCTAGCTACCTACACATGACCACCATACTTTGCAGTGTGGGCCCTCACGCAGTGTGGTGGTATGTCTGTGTTGTTTGGCTACATCCACATTCAATGTAGCATACGACAGTCACCCAGGCATTGCCGACAGAGATGTTGTTGGCAACATGCCAGCCAATGGGATACCTACCAATAATATACACTCTCACTCACTACAGGGTTCCAATCCATACATGGACATCGCATTGTCCCTGTGGACACATACATGGTACTGCCATGCACACATTATGTCCTAGGACACTGTCCCAATGTCACCTCCAATCTCCATAGCTGTTATATCCCGCCAAACTGGTTGTTATGTGTCTCTGCAGCAGCCCACTGAATTAACTGCTAGCCCATTCATGGACGTTGTGTACCTTGACCACCACACCACCGCATCTATCACACTACACATGGGTGGTAGTGCATTGCACGTGTGGGACTGCATTCATACAGACATGACTGCACCATTCGGTATGGCACTGGGGCACATCCTCACATACATGCTTCACACACTCATTGACGACTTCCATGCCTTTACTGGCACCCTTGTTGGGCGTCTGTGTGCCACAGCACACCACATCCACATGATGGCCACCTGTCATACCATTGCATGGGTGGTTGGTGTAGTACAGAGGGTAACAGATCAGACATTATCCCCACATTGCCCTTCAGCACCATTCCACATTCTGGTATTGGCAATGTACACATCCACCATCACATCATACCCTGTGTCTCAGGATGTTAGGCTATGTGACTCCTGGACAGGTCACACAGTGGTGCAAGCATATCATGCTACCTACGACATGTAAGGTACATGTGGCATTACACAGTCCTCAGTCATGTGTCCCCTCATGTTCACTATTTGCTTACATACACAACATGCTGTCACGGAGTAATGTCCATGTCTACATGTCCCACATCTACATACCTGGCAGCATTCTAGCTCCACCAGCTCATACTGCTAACAACCATACAGGTGTCGGTGTGGCAGATATATCGTGTAGATGTCATTGTGTCAGATACATCACACATGGTGCATACACATCACCTTTGCATAGCGACAGTCATCCACTGGGTATCACGTGGATACTGTCCCTATACATGCATATCACATTGTACATGGTTGCTGTACACACACATGCCCCACATGGTGCTGTGGTTGCCATATTCCACTGTGGCGTGGGTACACATCTGCAGGGCCACACATATCTGGACTATGTGTGTTGCTGGGACATTGGTAGCCTTTGTACTTGTGCCATACACACATCTACACACGGGCAGGGTTACTATAACACATTCGTGGTGTGCCTTCCACAATGGCTACAACTTTCCATGTCACAGTATAGTCATGCCGCGATGTATACCAGGCTCAGACAGTTTACATATGCAGATGACAGACGGGAACACATCTGTACTCATCTGCATACCACTTACACAGGGGTGTCATGTACTCTGCCATGGGCCATGTCCTCCGCATTACTGATGCATGTAGTACTCCTACATGGCGTTTGCAGTGGGCAGGGTGAATGAAGCACTCATGCATATGTGCACACAAGCCACATTGCTTAGCCTGGGCTTCTGTTTACCTACACAGACTAGACACACACCATGCTGTAGAACATAGGTCCTGTGCACATCCCACAGGGACACACTGTGGCACTGGTCATGTGATAGCTCCCTTGCTGATAGGGTGACACATACACATGGGACCACCACAACAGCAGTACTGTGTAGACATGCAGTTGACATCCACCTTTGCTGTTCAGTGGACAGTACCATGGGGGGGGTGACACGACTGTGTACATTGCACATGTGTTTACACATGGACCTGCCAGACATCATTGTTGCACACATTGCACCTGCTACAGATAGCTTGGACATGGTTACTTGATGTTCCTTCCATTTTGGGTGGCTATTCTGCTACTACTCTGTCCCATATCTGCAGGCCATACATATCCTGTTAATGTACATAACACTAGGCCATACCTCCATCATGCATGCTATGCCTGTGATACTGTGTATAATGTCTGAACGTATCCATCATGATAGCTTTACATTATACATACTTGACATGGTCACCCCTACTGCGAGGCATACGCACGCGTCGTGCACACATTACGTATGACATCGACAATATCTGCCCATACACATGTGTGCTGTGACACTATACATACATGTCCTATCCCCTGCTGTGGCACTTCATTGTTGGACATCCACTGCCAGCATCAGCGTGGGTGGTGGCATTGTTCTGTGTTTTAAATCACTATGGCACCCTTGGGTTATCCCAGCTGTGTACATGATGTCCCACTGCTGTGCACACGGTGTCCACAGTGGTTGGTATACTCAGCAGGTTAACACTACATAACCACCTTTCACCACTCTCTGCTTTATGGACAGGTATCTTTACTGACAAACACCGTTCACATACAGTGCCGATTCGTCATACATATCATGCGTTACACACCAGTACATCTCGTGGGTTCTACATACCTTTCCTGTATTGCTTTCCGTATTCCGTTTGAGTCTCGCTACTGACAAGTGATCGGCTCTTGTAGGAATAACGTCTTTGTTCGGTATGAACATACAGTTTGACTATCCTGGGAGTCTTCCTTATATCCGTCGTCACCTGCGGCATGTGGGTTCATCACACCAATAGCTGTTCCTCGGTGTGTACTTATGCGCATATCACCTGTGCATCTCCTCCATTCGTACGGTACTCGTCGGAACTAGGGCATGGTTCATTCATCGTCTGGGCGTTGGTTATCTGCACTACCTTCGTGGGGATGGTATGTATTGTGTTATATTATGTGTGACTACAACCGCTATGTGTGGCGTCAGGTACATTTCGCTGTGGTGTTAGCCATGGATTGTGTGTGTTGGGTATGGTATTATGTTCCACATGTGGGTGTCCGTGTCCTGCCGGCGTCTGTCGATGGCGTTTTGCATTCTGATGTGTAACATAGCTCTTGTATTCCTGTACACAACGGATGCAGGTATGCATCCGCTGCTGATAGTGGTTCCCACGCGAGATGTTGCGGGTATGCCGCTGTCATTAACTGCCTGTATGTTTTTGCTGCTATTTCGGATTGTATCCCTTTGATATGTGCGATGGGGTATATCGGCGGCTGTGGGTGACGGGTACGGGTTGTGGGCCTTGCATTTGTACATACACGGTATGCTTCTGTGTGTGCTCCATCCCTGCCTGGGGAGCTGCAAGTTACCTGTCTGTTGTTCTAGGAGTGTAGGTTTTGTTGATGTCGGCTGCTGTCGGTACCGCCTGCTTGTGTGCTTCCTGCATGTATTCCTCCGTCACATCGGTAGTATATCTGCAGCTGGTCGTGACGCCGACTATCCCTTGGCATTTTGTCACGGATATTTACGGTCATTGTGGTCCTGTAGTTGGGACGGCCTGTATGCTACCGGTTGCCACCTATTCGGGTGGCGATTGCTTGTTTAACACTCGTAGAACACACAGCGGTGTTTACGGGACGATACGTGTCCACGATCGGTGCCGGGGTAGCACATGCGTATTTCCGCGGTACATAACTATTGCTGCGTAACGTTGCCGATATATCGTATTGGAATTAACATGTCGGCGCCATACATACGGTGATGGTTTGTACATGCGTCCTTTGCATCTCATGTTGGCTATACTCCTGTGGTACATTCTGGGACATTTTCGATTTGCATCGCTTTACGTCGCCACGCGCCTAGCCAGTGAGGAGCTCTCAGTACTACTTTGTGGGTACTGCTATACATACGCCTGTGGTTCCTATACTGTATGCCTACACATGTTATTCCACTCCGCCTGTCACATGTCACCTACATACACATTTTACAGTGTCACACACATTACACTGGCACAGCGGAACACACGACACCCTCACCTCACACATAGACATACTGCCGCTTTCGCAGGGACGGTTGCACACAGTACCTACGTTGACCACATCGCCGGCGGCGGTGTCTACCTCCGCCCTCATATCCTAAGAATATTACACGCACATGTCCTGTTACTGTATCGTGGCCTGGCGATCATCCCGAATGGCGAATATGCATTTAGGTGGGTTGACCTTTCCATGGGTGGCGTTCCCTGCTCTGTCCACCCTCCCGGATAGTCGGGTTGTCGTTCAGTATGTTTACTATGTTGAGAGTTCGCATCTTACTGCATCTGTAACCTTGCATCCCTGTGATTCCCTGTTTAACTTGTTGTACTTTATATCTGTGTATGTGTACATATATTTCTACGTGTGTAATGATATCTATCTCCATATTTGTGTATGCACATATGTACATATGTAGACACCTTGCGCCGAACGTGGCAGCATACGGCTACGCCGTCTGCTGTCGGACCCGCGTGCGGTTGAGGTGTTGGCGTTCCATGCTCCGCTGGCTGTTGGTTGTGCAGTGTTTGGGTGCTACCTATGTTGGAGTCACACATGGGACCGCCCATACAGTACACATTACGGGCGGACATGTTTGTGTGCCGTCCATTTCACTGTGTGTGCAGGTAGGGAGGTGTCAGTCCATGGGGCCTACGCTGTCAGAGTATGTGCTATACGTTCCCTCTTTGCCAAGGCATAGGCATATTGGGTACGCCTCCGTCTGCCTACTGGGGCTGGCACAGTGTGTTCATGGCGCTGAACGCCCTGTGCCTGTGCTTGCCTTGGCAGTTGTGGCGGGCTTGGTGGCCCTACACCATTATGTCCCTGCAGCAGCTGTTTCCGCAGGATCATATTATGTAGCATAGCACATACTATGAATATGTGGGCACATGTGCCTGGAGAGTACTGCAAGGCTCCACCAGATGTATCCAAGCACCGGAACCGTGATTTCAACATCCCAAACACACGCTCTATGATTATTCTGGTTTGTGCGTGTGCCTCATTATGGCGTTCTTGCATGTGTGTGTGTGCATTTCTGATGGGTGTGATCATCCACGGCTCCAATGCGTAGCCAGCATCCCCCACAAGGTGACCTTGTGTGATGTCCCCCCTGGCGAATACCTGATACAGCTGTGAGGCATGCCAGATATGGGAGTCGTGGTAGCTTCCAGGGCTGCCAGCACACACATCCATGATAATGCCCTGCGCATTGCACACGACCTGGCAATTGATGGATGGGAATCCCTTGCGGTTTATGTAGCGTCTACCCTGCTCACCGGGTGGTGACTTGATTTCTATGTGCGTACAGTCTATCGCACCCAGTACCTCCGGATATTGTGCCACACGGTGGAAGTGGCGCATATTGCTAGCCAACTCCTCCTGAGATCTGGGGAAGTATATATACTCATGGGCATGTCGTAACATGGCATCCAGAAACTGGTGTAGTACCCTGGATGCTGATGCCTGTGAGATGCCCATTATATCCCCGGTTGGCCTTTGAAAGGTACCTGTTGCCAGTATTCGCAAGCTTACACATACCTTTGTGTCCACTGGGATGGGCTCCCCTCTGTTGTCTCTTGTTCTCAGGCTTGGCCGGCACAGCTCCACTATTTGCTGTAACGTGTCCCTGTCCACCCTGTAACGCTCTACTATCTCCAGGTCTTGCAGCCCCTGGTAGGTCACCCTTGGTCTGAACACTCTCCTTCTCCTCTGAGGCCTCCGGTAGTTGTCGGCACCCTCCTCCGCAACTCCGTCTGTCTCTAACACATGCCGATGCATCACGGCCACGGCAGCACCCAACATATACATTTTAAAAGTTCCCTGTGTTTACACCGTAAGGCAGCGTTTGGGAATTCGCGCTGTGTGTTGTGTGCATTCCCACTTTATAGTGTTGTGCTGTACACCCGGTGATGTCATTGGGTGTGTCTCTGCTGCCGTATCTGTGGGTTATCTTCCGTGTTTTACCGTTGGCACTGCAACGCTGTTGCCTTTGGTGTTACATTACACTTGCCTGCATTGGTTTAGCTTTACACCTTACTTTACTGTTTCTGCACGTTGCAACTACTATTTAGGGAGTGCATCCTGCAGGCACATGACATGTCATGTATTTTGTCTGCCGCCGTTATGCTAACTCTCTCCTTGGCTGTGCTGTATCGGTTCTTCGCTCTTTGCATTTCTGCAACATCCACTACTTTCTTTGCATTCATATTCCTCCCTTTTCCCGTTTTGCAGGTTTCTGCATGCAGAGTTGTCAGCTGCCGCCGATTGCCCTTCGTCGGTTGATTGGTGTTAATTGCTCATTACGACTCCAATTACACTGCTTCCGCATTTCCTCATATTCTCCGCATCACCTTCCTGTATCCATGGTTGTTGACGGGCCGTCACATGACTGGTTTGGGGAACGTAGTCATCCTCGTGCACATGCATCTGTGCGCGCATTGTATACTCTCAGCGCATCTATTTCCTCACACGCCGGTCCTGATGCTGTGATGTGCATTGTACAGCCCAGGTTTGCTGGGCTCCAATGTGCTTCCTCCTACAGTGGCACACCCTCTGCGATTGACAGGTATTCCCTCTAGGCCACTCCTCGGTGTTTTACCGCGCCGTTTGGTGCAGCCTTACGCCAGCGGGGGTTTTGCGATTCAGTATTATCTGCCTCATTTGCATGGCATTGACTACTAATACATGGTTACGGGCGCCAGACACCGACGCCACTCCTTGGCAACCCTTGGGCTGTGGTTGTGGCTTTCCATTCATACTATGGTGTATTGTGGCTGTGATGCTGATGTGTCTTATACTGCTCTTTTATGGCATTGTCATATTACTTCATTGTTCCTCACCTTCCGCGGACATGTCCTGGGGTTCTGCTGTGGTTTTTGCGTACATAACATTTATGTCGTTATTTACATTTTCTGCATGTTTTCTTTTGACATTCTCGGTTTCTTTCCACATTGCCATGTTGCACCACTATGACACATGACGTTGGCAGCCTTCCGTTACTCCTATGTCATGTTTGGATATATGTAAACCGTTTTTTTTGGTTTACATTGCCGTGCTGTTATGCTACGCCTGCGCCACTTCGTGAATCGCTACTTGCCTTCATTTGCATGGTGCAACACCGCACATGGGGTATTTAACATACCTACGCCGGAGGCGCAACTCCGGCGTACGCCGCTGATGCACGTGGGTTTGGATCGTACCTGAATCGCTCGGCGGCCATGTCTGGCGTTGTGGCGCCTACGCCATGCGTGCGCCTGGCGCAAGGTTCATGAATCCCGGGGAATGTCTTACACAGGAGTAGTATGAACCCTCGATATGCTCATTGTAATGTTATTAACAGGCAATTTTATCGTTATGTCAGGCTTAATTCACATAATGATAATATGCCAAACTTATTTATCAAGCAGAGTGATGAGTTTATTTCAAGGGGTTATTCTGTTAAGGAAATTGAAGCAATGAGAGACATTGTGCTTCGACAAAGGGGTGGTCTGCTAGACCTTATTTCTCCAATAGTAGCTAGTAATGTTGTTAGAAGGACCCTCACATATTCGAATGATGTGAACTCAGTTTGTAATATCGTGAGGAAACATTGACACATTTTGATGAATGACAATAGTTATATGGAGATTTTGGGTGACACCTCTAGATTTTGTTATAGGAGGAATAAGTCTCTAAAAAATCTTCTTTGTTATAGAACCCTTTCTAAACAAGCTTGCAATGTAAGTAAATTTGCAACATTTTCTTGTAATTCCTATAATATGTGTAAACATATTAGAAGCTCTTATACCCTTGTACATCCAGATATTAAACGTGTTTACACCTTTAACTTTTTTGCTAATTGTAAAATTCATGATCTTGTGTATATTGCCGTCAGTACCTTGTGTTACAGTTTTTACCTCTTTTAAACACTGAATACGTGAACATCGGCACTATATAAGTAGGTCAGACAAAAGGAATGCTAAACGTAATGCAATGTGGTACCTCTCATTATTTTAAATTCTCTGTTATAGAGCTTTTGAAAAGTGGCAATAGTGGTGGTGACATTCAGAATAAAACAGAATGTGTGGAGGTCAGATGGATTCTTGAATTGCAGGCTAATATAGGGAAGGGCATGAATGATCATATTCCTTTACAATCTATATTGAAATCACATGGCCTGAGGCTGTGATTTTGATTTGAATGCTATTTAAATGTTGTCAATGATTGTTTTAGATCTGATGAAGTGCTGAGTAATGACATGAAAGCACTAATCTGTGTTTATTTATTTTATATTGTATGCATTGGTTTTAAAATGTATTAAAGTTTGCTCTTCCAACTTGTAAGCTGTTTTTTTCTGTTTGTGAATGTTTTTTGGTTTCGTGTTTACCCAGTTGCATCCCTGGTTCTTGGTCACTTGTTAAAGTTATTGCAAACCCTAATAAAGAAAAATAACATATTAGCTTAGTAAAAATGAATCTTTAATTCACACAGTGTGAAATATTTAGACAGCTATAACAAGATGAAAAAGAACATTGTCAATAGATAAAGTATTCACAAGTTGCAGTTCACAGAGATGGCATTAAACACACTGAGTACACTCTTACAAACAGAGAATTCTAAAGAATATAGCCTTGGCAAAAATAAATTTAAACATTGTCTAAAAAGTAGATTTTACTAATTCCTTTTCTCTGAATGCAGTCACTGTATGCTAGTGGTGAAAGGAGGGAGGGACTAGTTCAGCCTGGGGTAGTGCAGAGGCATAGCCAGGTTTTATCTAGGTAGTCTGTTGTTTGAAGATGAAAATGTTAGCAGTAGATCTAATTTGCAGAAGGCTACAATTTCATTTTTTAGTGAAACAGCATGCTGCAGACTATATAATCTAAGTGGAGAGGAGGTCTGAACTTATTCAAAGCCTTAAAGTCAATACAGTTATGGCTGCAGGTATTTTTGTTGGTGGCAAATTTTCCAACCTTATTATAGCATGCACCCAGCTTATTTTTAACAGTAGCTTGAAGGTTAGTTAGGAGGGTTGCTCCATATAAGAGAGATGAGAGAAGGTAGATTATGGCAGTAGTGGTTTTGGTGGTGTGGCTAAGAAAGTTTTTATGCTTACAGAGCTTTTCTAATTTTTGATGAGTCTTTTTTATGTTATATTGAAATTTAAGGATAACATCTATAATCACTCCAAGAAGTTTTTATTGGAGACTACTTCAATTTCATTTTTGTTTAGTGAAAAGATTTTGAAATTTGCTTTATCAGGCATGTGTGGTTTGGGCAAAAATATCAGTAACTCTGTTTTTACAGGACTGAGTAGTAGCTGGGCAATATGGAGCCATTTCTCAGCTGAGGAAAAAGCTCCTTGCATGATATGGGGAAGTTGAGGCAAGTTATTAGATGCACATATAAGTGTAGAATTGTCAGCATATTGTATTAGAGAGGCAGGACCCATGGAGATATACATGTCATTGATAAGGATATTAAAGTGTAGGGGACCAGGAAGAGAGTCATGTGATACACCAGTGGAGACTTGCAGGTATGGAGTAAGAGACAGGGGGAGAGACAGAGAGAGAAAGTATTCTGCCATTTTTACAGACTGGAGCCTGTCAGTTAAATAGCTATTGAACCACAGTAATGAAAAAGGGAATAGTCCAAGATAAGACGGTTTATACAGGAGTTTAGGATGAAAAACTGTAGCAAAGGCATTTGACAGGTCAAAGAATAAGGAGGAAACAGGTATCCCTGAGTTTCTGTATTTCTTTATGGTGTCACTGAATGATAGGAGGGCAGTAGTTGCACTGTATACTGGGTGGAAGCCATGTTGGGAGGATGTTAATAGATGTTCTTGTAGAAGATAGTGAACGAGTTTCTTATTAATACATCTTTCAAGAATTGTTGAGAGAGATGATAATATTGCAATAGGCAGAACATTAGAGACATCAGCCAAAATGTCACCTTTATGAAGAGGGATAACAAAGAGTTTTTTATTGTGAGTGTACATAGGTTTCAACTGTTGATCTATTGATAAGGACAGTGACTGGGTATGCTATGGCATCGGCAGCTATCTTTAGGTGTTCAGGTGGGAGGTTGTCAGCTGCAGTGGAACAAAGTTTGAGTTTAAGTAGAAGTTTTTTACCAATGATGTGAAGACAAGTCCTACATGGAAGTTGCTAGCAATGGATCTAGACGGTGAATTAGGTTCATGTGGGGATGGATGCTGGAGGTTGGGGAGTGGGGTGTGATAAAGGAAGTGGTAGTGGGTATGGAGAATGTTGGTTTTGGTCTTAACTGCTGCTTGCTGATTTACTAGAAGTGGGTGTTATTGAGGGGGTGGTACAAGTACTGGATGGGGTGCAGAGTTTTTAGTTAGGGAAGCAAGATTTTTTATGTAGTAGGTGATGAATAAGGTTGAAATTTCTAGTGGAGAGCTATTATAAAAAGGGTTGGTTCCCTGTGTGAGCCTGGATGCAACAGGCTATATACTGATGTCCAGAATTTTTGGGGTCATTTTTATATGAAGCTGTAGATGGTATTTATTTTTATTTTTTATCTAGGTTAACTTGTTTTTACACAGATTGTGCAATTCTCTATAAAGCTGCATGTACTTCTCTATAAAGCTGCAGGTTATAGGGAGATTTAAATGTAAGCCATTCTTTCCAAGTTATATCTATGTTAGACATTTTAGTTTTTACCTGGGTAGTGAGTCATGCTGCATGGTTAATTTTCACTCTTTTTTTTGAGGAGTGGGACATGGCTGTTTAGAGTACTTAAGAATAAAGTATGAAAAGTATTGATTGGCCCATGGAAGAGTGGAAGAAATTTTAGGCCAGACCATTTAAAGGCTTTGAATAATAAAAGAGTCTTTATTGAATTTAGAAAGGTTTAGGATTTGTTTAAGTTGGTGAGTGTTAGGTTGGCAGGTGGTATTTCTATGTGTACAAGCTGGAAGGTCGTCATTAGGTGAGTTTGGATAGGTTCCAGGGGTTGTGAATTTTCTAAGGTCAGAGACCAGTATCCAGTCTATACTTGCACCATTACTATTGGTATTATTCAATCTAGTGTGTGTGTTTTGATAACTTGCTTTTAACCATTAAAGTTTATACTAGCAGAGTGAAAGCCGGTCAATATTTGCATCTCTTAGTATGATTATTTTTCATAAGGTATGTAATTAGTTGTGTTATATTATTTCCATATCTGTTTTTTACTGTTAAGCTTTCGCAGTGATACTAGCAGCACTGCTAAATTCTCAATGCCTTGCCATGCAGTATGTACAGTAGGCCATGAAATAGTTGTACAATGTGTTCACTGTGAGAAAGTATGTTAAGGAGTCTCAAATGCATTGTTTTTCCAGTATGTTCATGTCATTGAAGGCATTTGAGCTTCCCATGTGATTACTAGGTAGCCCATTGCCAATTACTTGGAATACAGTGCTGCCCTGCCTCCTGAGCAGAGAGCCATCTAATGGGCCATTCCTTTTTGTGTGCCTTTCAAGAAAACTAGGTGACTTAATATACTGCAGTGGAGTGCCCTGATCTATGTTCATATATTATGGTAGCCCATAGTGATTTTTTTAATACACTGCAGTGGGCAATCCCACTTTATGTTCATGAAGCTAAAGGGTGTAAGATGCATGTACACATCTGCACACTGTGTCTTTGAATACATTGGCCCATAGGTGGGCCCAACGTTATATTCTCTAACTTTGTATGTGAAGCTATACTCTTTTTTCAATAGGTTTTATCTTTGTGTTTGCTTGTATTTGCTACTGTGCCCATTATGTGGCTAGAAGATGTCCACACACCATCCCACCTATCCAGTTAGCAAATATATAACTATACCCAATAAAATTGGCAATTAGTAGTCTATTCCTTATGATATTGATTTACACATATTTTTGTTGTTATTGGCAATAAGACTCTCATATCCCTACTTTCTTGGATGTAAGTGAATTTGAAAGGTAAATAACCACAATGCTTATAAAATGAAACTGGCAATTTACTGTAAACATCAAGGTTCTGCCATACTGTACTGGATCACTCAGACTTATTTGTAGACATCAACACTTTAGAAGTGCATGATGCCTAGAACTCCTGCCACTCTCCACAAAACAACACCTTTTCTCCCACAAGCACCCATTTTAAATAGCAATTTAGTTTATCTGTTTCTTCTGGTCTCTCCCAAGTCTATTCTTGCCTCCACCAGATCAGGATTACATCACAAAGGTGATGAGATCGTCACTGTGCTGGAAGAGCAGAAACACTTATGTTGTACATCCTATCAGCTTTCTCATTTATACTAACATATGTTAATTACAGCACCCTAACGAAATGTCGGCACTCAAAGTCACGATTGCTGACAAACCAAAAAAAAAAAAAAAAAAAAAAGAGAGAGACTGAAAACTTAGGAGAAGAATGAATCTCAAAAATCCCTGTTGTCCTTAAAACTTCTTTTACAGGGGTTAAGCCCCCCCTTCACACTCCCATATAGGAGCCAAGCCCAACACGAAAGTTAGAAAATAATAATGTCGACGTCAAAAAAAAATCTAGGACTGTGTTTTAACATGGGTCGAGGTAGGGGAGATGTTTGTAGTTCAGAATAATACTGAACACCTACCTCGACCCATGTTAAAACCATTCCTAGATTGTTTTTTTGACGTCGACATTACTATTTTCGAGCTTCCTTGCTTGACTATAGTGCAGTCAACGTAGTGCCGTTCGACATTTCAATAGTAAACCATATATATATATATATATATATATATATATATATATATATATATACTAACTCCATGATCGCCATACCTTGGAGAAAAGGGAATATTCTTTGAAATGGTATCTCACTCTTAGTATAGGTTTTTCAGCCATTCAGTCTCCATACTTCAGGACACGGTCAAGGGGGTCGTAGCATTTCAAATGGTTACATTTAATTATACTTGGCTGCTAGAATTCATTGCTTCAGAATGCTTTCCTTCTTGGTGGCACTGAAGTGTACCAGCTCTCTGAGGGCCACTATTGTCAGTGCATATTTTAACTTTATTTTATTTCAGATTTTTTACAGGAGATTCTTGTTGCACCAGAAATCCTTATAGGCAGAGGATGACTCAGAATATAAAACTCCATTACAGAAATTAATAAAATATTGTCAAATGTAGGTCCTTATCAGCTTATAGCAACACCCAGACTACACACAAAAAACATCCTTTTACTAGTACTGGTCATAGAGATATTAGAATGCAAATTAAATAATATGTTTACTTTATTTATCCTTTCATTCACTGGTAAGTCCCATTAGGCTATCCTTTTCTGGAGAGAAGTGAGGTGGTATTTCTAGTACTACTAGCAGAAAATTTGTCAGAAACTGGGGAATTTACCCTATTTTTTGGAGGACTGTGAGGTGATCACTAGGTAGCACAGGAGGGCTGTTACCATTGATTAGTGAATCTATGATGGAGACTGCGAGTGGAGATGAGCTGGGGAAGGACAAAATGGAAACTGTAATTCAAAATGAACAGATGTTTAAAATTGCATGTTGTAACATCAGGGGATCTGGGTAGTTCTATTCAACAAAAATGATGATTGAAACAAGACCAGAAGAATCAAGGGCTATGAGATGCAATGCGGTAAATGAAGAAAATATTTGGCAGTGACGAGATGACAGAATGACGGAAGGATGCTGTAAATAATGGTACAGATAAAGAGAGGGCGTGTCTGGTCAGTAGAGTAAATGGTTTTAAGGGCATGCCCTGTGTTGGGCTGTGGGAAGATGGAGAAAAGACTGGTAAACAGGGAGACAGTGAGACAGACTAACATTAATGTTTCCAGAGTAATATTGTATGCAGCGGCAGTAGAAGGCTCCAGTGAAAGACTACAGAAAAAAAGGATGTTTAGTTGCATAGGAGACAGGCTGTCTCTCTGTTGAGAGCTGGAGGAAAAGGCCTGCTGTGAGGGTGAAAACAAAATATGAACAGCAAATAAGCCAGTACTGTGTTTTAGATAATGTTGTTATGCCCTTAGGATTTATTTGTCTGTTATTAGGGCATTAGTACACATAGGGACTGAACTTTTCCATTAAATAACTGTTGAGATATTTGTTTTAGCATTAAATGTGTTAATGAATGTGAAAGAAGAAGTAATTTATCTCCTTGGAAGGACTATGTTTATCAAAATTTAAATGCACAGTTAAAAAGAAAACTGTTCTTACAATTTAAAATGGCTGAGATGGAAGAAAATCAACTGAATGTTTTTTCTATACTTATGCCAGGATGCAACTGATATTAAAAAAATAGTAGATTATAGAAAACTATGTACTAAGGATGGGAAGTTTATGTAAATTTAAAACAGAAAACAATGAGTTGCAATGTGTGCATAAAGAGATAGCAACAAATGAGGAGATAGGAGTGTTAAGTGGTTGGGGGCAGCTAAAGGCATATTTTTTAATAGTGGAGGTGAGCCACATTTAATCCTGGATTTAGAAAATTAAGGTGTGGGCAATGAGAGGAGTTTACACATTCCAAAAAAAAAAAACAGTAAAGCATATTGCAGGAAATGTGGAAGTGAGGAGCATTTTTGGTTTTATTGTCCACTAATTAACGAAAAAAGACAAAGTGAGGGAAATTAGGGGAATAACAAGTTTATACATAAGAAAGGGTGGAAGATAAAGATGAAAGGATGTGGTAGAGGTGGTGAGGAACTACAAGGCAAAGATATAGAAAAAGATGCACTAGCCAAAGTCCAGAAACTAATAAATGAAAAAGAAACACATATAGAGATGGAAAATGGTTTGAGGGTATTTGAAACAGAGGACAAAGAAGAGCAAGATGTGTGCTCTGAGTCAGAAAAAATGTGCAAAGGTTCTATTGGGAGAAGTGTGAGGAGCAGAAAACGGAGGCTGGAGTATGAACTAAAACAAAAATAAGGAAAGGTTACTAAAGTAAAGTATAAGCATCACTGAATGTGAATAGCAGCAAATGTGTGGTTAGAAGACTGAGGATGTTTGAATGGTGTGAAATAATACACACAGATGTGATTGGCTTACATAATATATGATGCTCAGATAAAAGGAAAAGGTTGGAATTTGACATGATGTGTAAAAGAAAAATGATGTGGACTATAGGGGGTAATACATGTTCAGGTATTGCAGCATTACTAAAAAATGAAGATGTCAAAATATTAGATATAATGTAGGTGGCAGGGAGAGTTTTAGTGAGAGATATAAGAAAGGAAAAGAAGGTTCATAGATTTATACTAGGCTACCAAAGATCAAGTCCTTTATAAGCCTAGCCATACAATCCAACTGCATCCGTTGAGTTACTGCACCTTGGAAGTTATTTTAAGGGTTGTATGTTAGTTAGTGGATGATTCAATGGCTGTCTCTGTCTATCAGAGACATAGTTTTCAGACCAGGGGTGAATTTCTGATTTCTCATTCACCAGTCCAGGTTGCACTTGAATAGGATTAGGGAAGGGCTCTGCTTCACTTGGATGGCAAGCTTGATCCAGAGGAGGGGAATTCTCTTAGACACATACCTGTCCCTTCCAAATCTTCTATTTAAGTCACAAGCAAAGTTTAAATCCTTAGATCTGGTAGTTCTAGTGCTGTTCATTTTGCAGTTGTGCAAAAGGTCATTCAGAGCAGGACCCAAGGGGATGCATGGAAAGTAAAGATGAAAAGGAGACAGTGGAAGAAATGTAGAAAAAGAAATGAGAGGAAAGAGTTAGATGCTATAAAGGAAGGTAAAGAAGAATCCACACCAGGTCCAGACTGATTAGGGTAGAGTTTTTATAAAGAAATGTCAGATAATGAAATGAATGTTTTTCTGGAAATATTGAATGAACTGGTAGAAAAAGGTATAAAAAAGGGATTTGTAAGGTGGGTTGTAAAATTTATATGAAAAAGGGGAAATGGAAAAAAATAAAAAGATGGAGACCAATCGCATTGGAAAATACTAATTACAAAATATACATAAAGATTATACATAAAAGAATGATGGATATCATGAAGGAGGGACTTGTACAGGGTTCAAAGAAAGCGAGTAAATGAAATAATAATGATTAAAGAAGTGGCTGACTGTATAGATAAGGGAGAAAGAAGGAAAAGTAGCCATATTTGATGGGGCTAATGCATTTGATAGTCCTGATCATGGGGAAATGTTGAACATTTTATAATAATATGAAGTAGGAGAAAAATACAAAGGATAGTGAGGACAATTTATGAAAATGCATGTGTGTCCATGATGGTAAACAGATGGGTAGGAAAAAGATAAGACATGGAAGAAGGGTAAAGCAGGGTTGTCCATTCAACATGTGGCTGTCTGAGATGGCAATGAATGCAGTTTTACAAACATGGACATAAAGTTTAGAGGATGGTAGATGGGAAGTGGAGGAAGTGATAAAGCTGCCATTGATGTTAACCTATGCAAATTATTTGGTTTTAGTAGCCAAGAACAAACATTGGATGAAAGAGAGAATTTATAGAACCCCCTCCCCCACATTGTTTGGGTACAGTAGGATTACAGTTAAGTTTGTCAAAAAACAAGAAACTTGAAGAAATCATAAGAATAGCAGGAATGTATTTTATTAGAAGTGAAGCTGATGTTCTAGGGCTCATGTGTGGAAGAATGGAGAACAAATTGAATAGAACAATAGAGAGAAGTTCTAAAAAATAAGAAAGTTGACAGACAGTGGAGGTTGTTTTAATTGTCCCTAAAAAGGGTATGAGGGGGCAAGGTTGAATCCCATCAAAAGTGGGATAGTTTATATTGTAAATGAAAAATGGGTCTCGAATTTAATAAATCCAGTTGTCTTCATAGGATCAATAAATTTATTTTGGGTGTTAAAAAGTTTCTAAAAAACAATACTATAGGGGCCAGATTCAATAAAGCCTACACTAAGTGTACACAATATGTATTCAAGAATATTTTTATCACATTTTTCTGCTTTCTAGTCCATCTGAAAGATTACACTAAGTATACATGTAGTCTACAATTTGTGGTAACCTTTATGAATCCCTGTCAATATTTTAAGCTGCAAGAATATCAGTAGGAAAACTAAAATTAGGAAGAAGAAGGTGTGCGTTATGTCTGTGTTGTCTGCTCACTCAGAACAGTGTACACTTAATGCACACTTTGTGTAGGCTTTATTGAATCCCGGAGTAGGAAACTTTTTACTTGAAAAATATAAAGCTGCATAGATGAGAAGAGGTAAGCAAAAGAAAAGAGAAACAAAAGGTTTGGAAAAGAATGAATATGAAAGTAAATCAAAGACATGGAAAATTGATATAAATAAAGTAGAAATGGAAAATATAGTATGATATAAAAACAATAAAAACAAACTATTATATTTATAGATCTTGGTGGAGAAAGGTGGTGTTGGGGTGAGTACAGAAAAACAATAAGGAAAACGCAGGAATGATTTGCATCCTTTTTTAAAGCCGGTGATTTTCTGGGTCATTAAGTAGTGGACAAATTGCCACTGAAAACTAACATGAAATATAAAAAGATAGAAGAAAAAATGTGTAACAGCTGAAATAGTGAAGAGATATCACAACTGTTTTTTTTATTGTAAGAAGACTTTTGGACATTATTCAAAGGTGTTTATGAATGTAAAGTATTAGTATAGACATGGTACTTATATGGGAAACTTAAGGTTGGGAGTGAAAAAGAAATTGAAAAAATGGAATAAAATGTTAGTCATTGCTATCTGTCATTTATGGAAAACATGATGGGAAGAATTGCTGTATAACAAAAGAAAAGATGATTAGGTAAAGAAATGGCTATGGTGGAAAAGGTGGGAGAATGAAATAGATGTGAAATGCATTTAGGAAAATGAACACGTAAAGTGATTTATTAAGATGTATAAAGTATAAATACAATAAATGTGTAAATAAAAGAAAAAAGAAAAAAAAGAAAGAAACAAAAAGAAAAGAAAGATGGAAAAGTGTTAATATAAAAAAGTAACTTTTAATCTTTTCCAGTACTTCCTGTGAGTGACAGGCTGGAGGGTAGTCCCATAACAACACAGGAAAGAATGGAGTCTACTGAACAGATTTCTGCTAAAGACGTGGTTCAGAAATTTCTGAACTTGATGAGGGAGGATTATCGAATGAAAAACTACTTCAATTGTTATAAGAAATTAACCTGATACTTGAAAAGATGCATCTTGGAGTGAAATAGTCAATCAGTGTGCTGCGGAAGGATGAGGAGAGGTTTTCCTTCCCATGTCAGAGAATAAAGGTCAGGGTTCAAGCTTTAACTCAATGTACACCATACTGTCTGCATCTGCAGGTAAAAAGCTTGCTACTTCTGAAAATGGTATTTTTACAAGAAAATATTCACAAGTAAAGTCTGCTTCTGCTACCAACTATTGTGTTTCACAGCATGCAAGAAAACTACCCATGGTTAAAATATCTTCTAGAAACAATGAGTTAATTTACAGGTATGTGATTTTGGGCAATATTATTTCTACTCTTGGATCTATTGCCAGAGAAATTCAAGCCTTGATACATGCTGATAAAGATGCTTTTTGTGATGTGCCTTTTGAAACATTTGTATTTGCTGAAGATTTTTTGGCTAAATGTGACTTAAAGAAATGTACTCCTTGGGCACAGTACAACATTGCAGGTCTAAATATATAGCCCAAAAGGCATATTCTGCAGCAATTTTGAACTGTTCATGTGGAGACTGCTCAGATTCATTCTCACTTTTCTACATTATTCCATTCTGTTTTAGACATAAAGAAAATGTATGATGACAGGAAGATACGGACAGGTATTTGGGAAATCTGTACAATATTGAAAATATCTGCAACACAGGTTGTGCACATTCCTAGTCTGCTTACTATCTCTTTATACAGGACCTTTGAGTATTATGAGAGACAGGCAAAGTCTTCTTTTCATTGTGGCTCTTAAGAACATTTAATGCTAATATGCTCTTACAGAAAATGTACTCTGAGATGGTAGTTTGGTCATACTATTCCTAACCATGAAATATTCTGTAGAAAATGCAAGGATATTGAACATTTTTGGTTTGACTGCCCTCATATTAAATGACTACAAGAGCAACAGCCTTTATCTGTTAATAGTATGGTTTCAGTAAGTGCTGCAGAAATGTTAGAGGTTAAGGCAGACATACATAGTTTTGTGAGCTATGTGAATGACATGGGTAATAAAATACACATTGTACTGATGTTACAGACAATGAAGGTGATAAAATTGGCCAGGCAGACAAAACATCTATAGGGAATGAGCTTAGTGACATCACTATCGGGGGTTCTAATACTGCTAGTGAAAGCGTTAAGAAAAGAAAATTGAAAAGTAACAGTCTGCAAAAAAAGGGAAGGGATAACCATGCTATAGCCTTCCTTAATGTTGTCAGTGTTATTAATGAGAAAAAAAACATTTAGTCAGACTAGAAAGTTGTAAGACTACTCATGCAGACATTTGCTGTCTTTTGGATGTTTGTTAGTTGACCAACTTGACCAACAATACAAGGCACAGAGATTGTGAGTTCATAAAATTGGTCCTTTGGTTAAGATTTATGCAGTGGTATTGCCATGCTATATGAAAATAGTTTTAACATTGTTAGACTCACTTATTCTTACTCATAGTAACCTTCTAATGTGCAATTTCACAGGCCCTTTCGGCCTAATTCGTTTCATTTCTGTATATGCACCTACTAACTTAAAAAAATCAGTAACAATTGTTTCTTATGTTAAAAAGTATGTTTTTGTATCTATAGATATTGTTTTAGTATGTGATTTAAGCTACCACATTAGAAAACCACAGGGAAATATTAAAAAGGACATTACGATCTTCAGAGATGTCTTCTGCAGAATTTCCAAAAAAGAAAATGCATTTTCAGTTTCAGACCACGAAGCCTTGATTTTTCTCTGTCTAAGAATAAAGCATGTCAGTGTAGATAAAGGAGTTAAAAAACGTACTGGAAGCTTGTGAGATACAGTTTTATGGTACTTGGAAAGTAACCTAACCTATGAAACCTATGAGGTATAAGACTCTGATATCAGTATTGTATACTGACTGATTATATTATACCACTTAGACCATCAGTTGACTTAATTACAAAACTAAATATAAGAAGCTTTATTGTCTTAACAGAAAAATATATGTGGTCAGAAAGGAAAAAGGAATATGCTAAGGCAGCTAAAGATTATGAACATTCCCTACAGCATAATAACACTTCCTCTATTAGTTCTTGAATGAGGCATCTGAAAACCATTACTACAATTTAAACAAAATTATGTTGCCAGGGGAACAAAAGCAGACACATCACCCTTTCTGATTAAAAATGTTAAGAAACAGATTTGTTTAATGGATTGTCTAGAGCACCCTGATGGTGCATATATCCAGATGCACAAAGATATTTTCTTCTTTTGTAGAGCAGTATATCTCCAAAATGTATGAAGTATACCAAACCTTGAAGAAGATACGGTCACTTCCAATATTATCTGACAACAACAGTGCTGTCCTAATCAAACCTTGTCTAGGACAGGAATCAACAATTCTTCTTCTTCTTTCGGCTTTTCCTGGTTAGGGGTCGCCACAGCGGATCACCTTGTCTGCACATTGATTGGCAGTGGAGTTTTACGGTGTCGAGTTGCCAGCCCGGCGCCCAACCTTCCACAGAAGGCACACTCACACGCACACCTAGGGCCAATTTAGAGTGTCCAATCCACCTGAAGCATGTCTTTGGGACGTGGGAGGAAACCGGAGCACCCGGAGGAAATCCACGCGACCACAGGGAGGACATGCAGACTCCGCACAGAAGGCACCCCAGCCGGGGATCGAACCGGAGAACCTCTTGCTGTGAGGTGGCAATGCTAACCACTGCACCACCGTGGCCGCCCAGGACAGGAATCAACAATAACTTTCTATAACACACAGTTTAGTTCTTCCACGACTAGAAGAATTAAATGGTGTTATTGTAGAAAGTTACTGTTGATTCCTCTGCTAGATAAAATGGTACACCCTTTTCTTACTTTACTTCAATGCCCTTATTTCAGAAAATGTATTTTACAAGTGCTTAATGAATGGCAAGTGTCTGGTATTAATGATAATACTATTTGTGAAAGTATTTTGAAATGCATTTATAAAAAAGGAAAAAAAAAACATTATTAACTAATACTAGCACTTATTAATACTGGTTGTAGAAAGTTTTTGCAGAGTACTTCATAAATGATTAACCATAGTTATTATGAAATAGTTTCATCCAGGAGTTTTAGGAATATGTGGAAAGACTATTAAAGACGTTTTAGTATTGCTTGTTATGAAAATGAATTATAGTATTCAGCACAATAATGGACTTTTTACTATCCTGTGATGTGTCAAAAGATTTCTAAGACAGTAGTGCATTCTAGTTTATCAGACATTCCAAATAGCTATAACATCCATAGCACCATTATATCTGTCTTGTAATATATTTATAAAAATCTTGGGTCAGACCACTGGATAACGGATATTTAGGATGGAAAATTCCAGACTATGGGAGAGTTAAGCAAGAGTGCCCCCTCATTCCCCTGTTATTTTGATTTCTTATGAATGAATGACATTCTTGTTGAGTGCTCAAGCTGGTGTTTAAGCTCCCCCTTGAATATAATACTTGAGGTATTCTTATCATTGTTTACTTCTTATGCTGATGATTTAAACATTATTGCTAATAATGAAGCAGATTTATTGTCATTATTTCAAACTTTAGAGCATGCATTCAATAGTATAGGATTGTGCCTTAATATTGAAAAATGTAAAGGTTTTGGAACTTTTGTCATTTTTCTAATATCTCCTTTCACACAGAAGATAGCATAAACATATGAGGTACATTACATGGAAATGAGACAATCTATTTTTGATAATGGGATAAGTTATTAAATATGGCCAAAAATGTTGTTTATAGTTGGAAAGCATTTTTCTTATCCTACCAGAAGAAAGTGTACTTATTGCACTATAGATACATATCTGGCCCTCAATGTCCTATTTTGATACAGGATGTCATTATTCATTCAGGAAAACTTGGCTAGGCTTACCAAGGCCCCCTGGGTCGTTAGCCTAGTAACAATCTATGAATCTATATTATTCAAGGTAAACTGTATGGTATGGGTAGTGTATATTGGTTTTCCTAAAGTAAGAGAAAAAAACAGTTGCTATATATATATATATATATATATATATATATATATATATATATATATATATATATATATAGTATCACTACAAAATCTCAAACTTTTGAAATACCGAATTTCAAAAGCTCAAGACTATATAGCCGTAACCCAGAATACCAAAAGACCAGAAGCGCGGAATTCAAAATCCCGATGTTCGGAGATATTGAATTAGCGCTTCTGGTGTTGTGGTTCAGGTAAGTATGTGTGTGCAAGTGTGTTTTTGAGGGGCTTTAGTGTGTGTCAGCGTGTGTTGTGACTGTGATATGTGTGTGTGTGTGTGAGGGACTGTAACATGTGTGGGTGTGAGTTTGCCTAGTGTGTCTGTGCGATCTCGGAGTTAGAATATTAAAATAGGGGGTGTGTGGGGGGTGCATCTGTAGTGTAGGATAATATGTTTGATTGTGGGGGGAAGCTGTGTGTATTGTCTATGTGTGTGCTGTATGTGTGTTATACGTTTGGGATTTTCAATTTCACGCTTATGTATTTTCGGTATTTAGGGGTTTCGGCTATATAGTCTCGAGCTTTTGAAATTCGGTATTTCAAAAGTTCGAGATTATGTAGTGATAATATATATATATATATATATATATATATATATATATATTTTTTTTTATGTGGATGAAAAAGACATGGTCGCTTTCAACCTATTAATAATGAAGATCTCATAAAAAGGGGTATAGTGTGTTGCAAACCATCTGATGGTAGATTAGGTATTTCATGCTTTACTGCATTTTTAGTGGGTATTATGGAAAGTCTTATTTAGAGGTACTGACATAATATGAAGGATATTATGGGTGTAATATAATAGTGTTTGGGATTCTGCATTAATAAAACATGAAATTTGTAGAACTTATATTGCTAGACAATATAGTTAAAAATGTCTTGAATGGAAAATCTTTTTCCAGAATGGGTTGCCACATACAAACTTGTGATAGGAGTTCATAATGGGTACTTTTTATTATTAGACCATATTACCACTGTTATGTGGACAGTTGCAGAACATGAGCTTATATTTGCCATAAAATGTGAAATAAAGGACTTTCTGTGGAGAGTAACACTAAGAAATCTAGCAGTCAACTGTTTAATGAAGTATAAAATTAAAGAACAGAGATTTCGTCATTTGTGTCATTGTGAGGAACCAATGAGCATGCTCTTATTTCTTGGGAAAGGCTCCAGCAATTTTGAAATGCTATTATATCTGCTTTCTCATTGATTAAACTTTAGACTGTCTCCTTAGAAATATTAATATATGGTACATATCTTAACTTGTGCAAACAGCAGAGGGAAGAATATGACAAAATTATTGTCAGTGTAGTTTGGATACTTTTGACTCTCCATATGTGATGAACTATTGTATAACAAACTGTGCTGTTTAATATTGGGTAAACTGAAAAAAAGACTTATAGGACAAAGAGTTAGGCAAGTAGTCTGTCTACTATCTGAAGTTATTTTTTTGAAATGATTATAGTTATGTTTGTGATGTTTCTGTAATGGTTCTTCTTTTTCCTTGAATAAATATAAATAAAGTAGCCTGCTATTTTCAATAGGTGCCATGTAATCTTTTATATCCACCTGAGCTACCACCTTGAGTTAATAGGATGTCAGTTTAATGCCTCATTTGAGGGATGAGTGTAATACAAAGGGAGCAAGTGGAAACAAAATATCATCCACATTAAAAGTATTTTACAGTAGTTAATATTTTCATCATAAGAACACTATGGAATGATTTACCAACTGTGGAATGCCTTATCAACTTATGTACAGTATTTATATGTTAGTCTCTTTGTGACTCAGAAAAAAATCTGTTTCCATAGATCCAGGAGAAGTTTAGGTAATGGAATTTGAGAGTTTAGGCTATGTGTCTTCATGGTTACTTAACTTTGTAAAAGATATTCTCTTTAATCTCAATGTGTTGAACTTCTGACAAGATGTAGAATTCCTGATTTCTGCAGGCTGTATATTATTTTATTTAGTGGTAGCAACACTTATGGTTTTCATCTCTAGCTCCTTTCTCGTGTACTACCAACAAGAGCTGCCCTGAAGTGTTCACCGATTCTCATCCAGTTAACATGCCAGACAGATACCCGCAAAAGGGTTCTTGTGGGACTTGCAAATGCATATGAGTTCTAGGATATTTATCCTGACTTTACTGCTGACATAACAGAAGTGATCACACCTCTAGCCCAAACAGCATACCTGTGTAGTACAAAAGCTACTAGACAGAACATGCAGCACTGCCTTAAACTAATGATGATAGTAAAAGGACAGAGCTTGCATACTTTTTTATCTTAAGGGGAAATGAATTCCATTTTAATCCTGTGTAGTCAATACAGTCATGTATTAGCCTTGACAGTATGCATTGTACAGAGGCAGAAAATGTCATGGTTTGAGCTGGTGCACCCATGAATATTTATAGTGGATAAGCACCTCAGTTGCTGTACAAGCCATATCCTTTATATGCAATGGGTTTGTCTTGCTCTCTCCTCCTCCATGTTTCCTCCCAAGTAGAATATTAGGATCATATGATCATAGGAGATTACTAGGCTATCGACCCATAGGTCATTTTAAGCCTAGCTGTTTCAACCCATTGTAAAACAGTAGAAGTACTTGTCAATACCCAATACTGCATTTAGTGATGACTGCCCTGTTTTGATAGGACTGAGTATCTGGTAATGCTGCAAAAGCTGTGCTTCCAACTGTTGCGCACTATATAGTGGTTTATTTGCTGAAAGTTATTAAAAAAGGCCAGTAGTTTAGTTTCATCAGAATAATATGGGGTGTTTACTTTCTCGCAGTTTTCCCACACTGAGTTCACTGACATATGCAAAAGGTTAGAACCCAGTATGGATGCCTGTAGCAATCCATAACTATCTTTATGGGTGTAGCTGATCAACTATTCCTATATGTTTTCTGTAGTTAGTAGTCAAGCCACAGTACTGTCTAATCTCAGATATGCTATGGCCTTCAGCAATGGGTGCTCAACTTAGCCAGCAGCCTTTGAAAGATTCATATCTGAAACTCATTTTGCCTCACCATTGTCCATCCTTCTGACAGCATGGTCAGTGTTTTTATTAAGGCCATATCCACTCCATGTTTAGGCGTAGTTCACACTGTAAATGCATGAGGAATCTTCTATGTCCAGAAAGGCCTTCTGCTTCAGGCTGCTACAATTTTGTGTCAAAAGGTTTTGCAGTGATCGT
Source organism: Protopterus annectens (assembly GCF_019279795.1). Classification (NCBI taxonomy): domain Eukaryota; kingdom Metazoa; phylum Chordata; order Ceratodontiformes; family Protopteridae; genus Protopterus; species Protopterus annectens. The sequence goes on from NC_056734.1 coordinate 925,024,597, forward strand.
TATCTTTAACTTTGTTACATCTGCTTGTACAGCGATTTGTTTTATTTAAAGGTTCTGTTTATTTTATTTTATTTTATTTTACATTTGTTGACCGTGATAGTCCGACTGGATGCATGTCCATTTTCAGCGGAGGCCCGGGGAGAAAAGCTCCACATTGACAGTAAGTTACATTCATATTAGACAGACTTTACCATCCAGGTTATAAGTTTTTTAGCTGAGCTTTTTGCTAGCTGTATGACTTTAGGGGCAGTCTACTAGGCTTATTAAGGAAATTTATTTGGATGCACTGTTTATAAAGTTTTGTCCCCTGCCCCTCTGAATATTTGTTAGCCAGTTAATATTTTAAAGTCTGCATCAGCAACATTTCACTGATTATGTGTATGATGACCCAGATTAAATGTACTAGAAAGGAATTCACTGGCTTGCTCCAATCTGAAGCATGAACTACCTAGAATTACTACTTTATGTTTTCCTCCACATTTACTTACACAAATAATCATTTCCTTTCTAGCTTCATGTCAGCTGATTGGGGATAATTGAAGACCATATATCATGACTGACAGAGGTGTGCAGTATGTTTAATACGTTCTTTCACACCTAGGTAGTTTAAAAGCAGTTCTTTAAATGTTCATATGGTTCATAAGCAGTTAACAAGTTCGCAGTCCAAAAGACCAATGAAGATCCTGGTACAAACTTCCAGTTGAAACCTCAAAGCACTGTCTAGTTAAATAACTTGCTCAAGGTCACACAGTCTGCATCAGATTAAACCATGTATTAGACAGGTAAAGGATATATCATGCACAGAGGCTGAATCATGACTGCACATCAGCTCTTTAATTATTCAAATACATTATATAACATGTATGATTCTTCCCTGTACCTTGCGCCAAGCACTACAGCAGGGGAAAAAGGCAAATTTCCTGATTTCCACTGTAATGTGATCTCAGTAAAACCACACACATACACACACACACACACACACACACACACACACACACACACACACACACACACACACACACACACACACGTGTGTGTATATATATATATATATATATATATATATATATATATATATATATATATATATATATATTTTTTTTTTGTCTATGGTGGTGGTGCTGCGGTAGTGTTGTCGCCTAACAGTAAGACGTTGTCCTGTTCAATTCTCAGCGAAAGCATCTTCTGTGTGGAGACATGCGTGAATGGGCATACCTTTGTTGAAGGTTGTGTGTCAGGGCTGGCAACTCGGCATGTAAAAATCTACTGCCAATCATTAGCAGACCGGAGTTCTGCTGTGGTGACCCCTAACCGGGAAAAGCCGAAAGACACAACAATATATATATATATCTACATTATATATATATATATATATATATATATATATATATATATATATATAGATCTACTTTATACCATTGAAATACCAAAATCATGAATTCCATACTACCAAGATGACAATGCCAAAGAATGATAACACTGAAGCTTTAAAATACAGACTTTAATAACACCAAAATGAACTTAATGAGTTTTTCTTTTTTTACATTTTTGCAGGGGTGCTGCCTCCCTGCACCCCCCACACTCTCTGCAAATTAAATAGAGCAACTCTGAGATCACTCTACATTTAGGGAAAAGGCATGTACAGGATTGCCCATTATTGTTCAGTAAACATTGACGATAGTGTCTGCAGCATCATATGTAATCTCTGCCATGTTGAATAGGTATGAATTACAAATCTTTAAAGTCATAGACCTATTATTACAATAAACTTCATAGTAATTCTTCTGCTAGTTTTCCCATTTAGTTCATTTCAGTGTTATAAAAGTCAGTATTTTAAACTTTCAGTGTTACCATTCTTCAGCATTGTTGTCTCGATATTATGGAATTCATGATTTTGGCATTTCAATGTTATAAAGTAGATTTGTATATACATGTGTGTGTATATAGATATAGATAGATGGATAGATAGATAGATAGATAGATAGATAGATAGATAGATAGATAGATAGATAGATAGATAGATACTAAGTCCATGGTTGCACAGCAATGGGAAAAAAGAGACATTTCCCATTAAAGAGCACAGTGGTCTCATGCAAATATCTCACTGTGGCTAAAACTCTAGCCTTTAATCTGCAGAAAGGGGTGATTTTGAACAGTTGTGTCTGGATATTTAGAGCATGATCATTTGTTCTTAAATAATTGCAAAAAAGCTCTTGACAAGAGACTATTGTTTTGCTTATTATCATTTCAGTATTTTTTGTCCCATCATTTTGGAGAAGTTCAAATAAGTAAGGCATATTAAATGAAAATTAAGCTTTAAAATTAAACTGCATCAGAATGCATTGTTATTACTCAAAGCTTGTCATGCAGTGTTAACAGATTCTAAAAGACAAAATCTATGACTTTGATCAGCATAATTATTTTCATTTAACTATGTACAAGCATGATAGTCCCTAGGTATCCGATAACTGTACTGTTAGTAAGTCTATGTTCAAACATGGTGGTCTCTAGGTTTCCAGGAACTGTGCTGTTAGTAAGGCTATCTATAGACAGACATGATAACCACTAACTATCCAGGAACTGTGCTGTTAGTAGTCTATCTACAGACCTGATACTCCCTAAGTATCCAGGAACTGTGCTGTTAGTAAGGCTATCTACAGACATAATAGTCCCTAGGTATCCTGTGACTGTACTGTTAGCCAGTTGAAAGGTTCATAGGTTGGTACTAGGCTATCAGCCCTAGAGCCTATACAAGCCTAGCCATAACAATTCCCTGGCTATTTCTTCACACAGTATTTACTTCCCTGGACCCCTGTCTAGCAGGGTGACTGACGTGATCCACAGGGTGAATTTCCTATCTCTCATCCAATAGTCAAGGTTCCTTTTGAAGAGGGCCAAAGAGGCGCTCTGCTTGACATGTATGGGCAGTCTATTCCAGAGTCTGGGGAGTCTGGGAAAGAAATCTTTCCTCCAGCATGTTTTGTTCATTGTGATGACATGGTTTAGATCCATGGAGCGGTTTATCAGTTTATGCACTGATGTGATAGTCACTAGGTATCCAGGAATTTTGCTGTTATTAAGGCTACCTACAGACATGATAGTCCCTAGGTATCCTGTAATTGTACTGTTAGTAAGTTTATGCACTGATGTGATAGTCACTAGGTATCCAGGAACTTTGCTGTTAGTAAGGCTACCTACAGACATGATAGTCCCTAAGTATCCAGGAACTGTTCTGTTAGTAAGGCTACCTATGGAAATGATTGTCCCTAGGTATCTAGAAACTAAATTGTTACTAAGGCTATGAATAGATATGTATGTCCCTAGCTATGTTGTAATTGTGCTTTTTGACTGAAACCTCGCTCTTAGGTCTGCCTCTGTCTTGTCAGTTCTCTGTCTATTGGCACTTTTAGTGTGGCAGTTGTTTCCTGACAGCAGGGTGCTTAGGTCATCTGCCCTGCTTACCTGTTGCAAGCTGTACATGCTCTGAATGTGGCTTTGTGGCTTAGCAAGCAGGAGTGCATGTAGCACTTTAGTCTTCCATAGTGGTTCAAGCTCATTTTGTTTCTCTTTTATTTACCAGAAGTTCTGTTAGGCATATTGTTTATAGAAATTATCATCATCATCATCATCTTCATCAGCGTCATCATCAATGAAATCACATATTTGTTGGTTTAGTTTACAAAGCCATGTGAGCCCAGACAATGTCATAATAAGGAGTTATTGTACCTAAGCCATATGCTACACTATGTATTTAGAAACTGTTTTAATTCAAACCAAATCCTTAAGGTTTGAAGTCTTTTATGCTTACTGCAACACAGAACTGCTTAAATTTGTCATTTTTGTTTTAGTGGTATTCTGTTGCGATGCATGTTTAATGCTTCATGTGCAAACTGGAGGACTCAATAGAAGAGAACACATAGCAGGTTTAGAGTTAGTGCTAGCGTGCTTTCTCTACAATTATCAGGAGTCGGATTTGATTGTATACTATGTGACTGCTCTGTTTGAAGGAATGATGTCACTATAACCATCAGTTTCTAACCATAATGTTTCATAGTTTAGCTACTATATATCGTGAGAAAGGGGCATGGGAACTAATCCTGGAATCGAACAGTTATTTTTAGTCATGCTAATGATGGGGACTGAATAAGTTATGATAGTTATTTTGATGTTGTGTTACCTGAGATGCAAACTGTATCTTATAATTTGAAGTAAAACTAGAAAATGTATGCATTATGATGATCTAGGATACATTTAATTATATAGTAGTTAATGACATGAAAGGCACTCTTTCCTAATCATTTAAAAGAGATTTCTAGGCATATCTTTACATAAGGACAGTTTAAGAACAGCACAAGAAAAAATAGATCTGAAGTACCATCTGCAGGGAAATCTAGGGTAGAAATGTTTCTGTATAGATTTTTCAACTATTAACTGCATCATCATTTTGCAGTGAGATTTTTTTTGTATCTAGATGCTTAAAAATATCTGTCCTTTATTTCTTTAATCCTTCTGCATGTTTGTTCAGGTTATGAGCCATTTTGGGAAAATGCTGCACTATGTCACGATCATACTCTGAATGCTGGAAAAGACAGTGTAGCTACTTCCCTGTACTGCACACTATTTTAGAATATAAGGTATCTCTGCACCTTATACCTTTATTACAAATTGATCCACAGATTTCACATAGGTCAAGTACCATTTCAAAATAATTTACTAGTGGAAATTGCATTTGATATGTATTATCCTTGGGTCTATGTCAAATAAATGAATGCCTGAAATATCGAATGTCATATGGTCGAGACCATATGATCGACATTTCAAGAGTCCAAAGGCTGACTTTAACAGCGTTGTATGGTGCAGAATGGGAGAATTTTCCTTTTATGCACTGAAGTGCGGTCTCGGAGTTGGTATATTTCAGTAGGGGGGGTGGGGGGTGCAGGGGGGCTTGCCCCCCTTCTCGCACCATTAAGGTATGTTTTTTCTTTTTTTTTCGTTTTTTTTTTTATTATGTATTTGAACTTTCAAACATCGACCATATGTTATCGAACATAAGGTATTCAACATTTTGATAGTTTGAATATATAACATAGACCCTTATCCTTCCAAAAGCATGTTTTCAGTGGGAGTGGCACCCCCATGAACAAACAGAGCATCTCTTTATCCCCCCCCAAAACATTCTCTAACCCTACATCTTAGAGAAAATTGCAATGTCCCTAATAATGAAGTTTCAGATTAGAGCTGCCAGTCTTGACAAATTCTATTTTTTATGTCTGGCCTTGATGATCATGACTAGTGCATTAGACTATAACTGTACACTGATATGTTTTCTTACCTCTACAGCTGTGAGGCTGCAAATCTCTGCCTGCCTTTCATATTCAAGTGCATTTTTATGGTTTCCCTACAAGTTTTCAAAACATAGTTTAGCAAAATGCTCTAAATCTGCTGAAGTAGCATTGACAGCCATTGACATGAATTTATGGCAATTCAAAATGGCAGTTTGATATTCACAGTTTGCATCAAACTTTAAAGCATTACACCTCAGCACCACAGTGAAGCATAGCACACATACATGCATATCATGCCAACATGAGTGGGCATGCACAGTATGTTGGTGATGAGTGACTGAAGGTATGTCTGCCTTATGTTACAAATATGTTTCTGTCAGACATAGCTTTTCTAGGACAACTGCAAAATCAAGACACATTAGAATATATATGGTACAAACTAATATTTATTAATGACTTTTTCTGTCTATCCATCAGGTTAGATGCTAAAATGAACAGCAACATATCATCAACAGCACATATACCTGAGTAGCATGAAGCACTGTTTGACAGAACAGAAGTAGTAGTTTTACAGCATATAGCCTAGAGGTGGTGCAGTATTTTACAGTACTGTGGTAAAGGGCATTATATAAGTATCATGTCTTTTTTTGTAAGTAGTTACTTGGCTTGCAACCACTGAGGAGCCCAGTCCAAGTTCCAAGTTTCCCCCAAGCACTGTCTGATTAAATGACTTGTTCAAGGTCAAACAGTAAACAAATGAGGGCTGTCAGAATCAAACCCTTCACTAGAGGAACTACAGCTCACAGTCTTAAACCCACATCCCAAACTGCAGACTGTGAATGTTAGGCGTGATAGCTTTTTTGTAACAATAATGTAGGTATTATGACAGCAGTGTTCAGTACTATGCTTGCTTGCTTGCTTGCAACATACTCCTGCCTCTATAAAGTAATTAAGTTATGGACCTATAGGTATACAACTGTACCTGAGAGACAGAAACCAATTGCCACAAGACTGCAGTCCCTTCCCCCTTCAGCTTGTCCTGCATCATATTACGACACTATATTATACCTGTGTTTCTGAACTTGAGATTTGCCTGTGATAGCATTACTGTTTGGTAGCATAAGTGGTCTGGGCTATCCTGCAATGGACAGTTACGCACAACCTAAGAAGTGTATCCCCCATCCCACTCTTCACATAATGTACTCATCTGCTAAGGTTACACCCACTGGGGGTAGCCACAGATATTACCCTTGGCATCATCTCCTTGCCTCTTATTTATTTATTTATTTATTTTATTTTGCATTTGTTAACTAGAAAAGTCCATTTGGACTGGCAATCTTTTTTCAGTGGAGGCCTGGGAAAAAAACTCCACATTTCAGTGCAGTAATGGTACAAACATAACAGCAAAAAACATAAATAATAGTTACAATTTTTAAACATAATGAGCAATGAACATGCATGAAAAATATTTACATAATGAACAATGAACAAGCATGAAACTACTTATTTATGACAAGATGTATAGATGTGCAGAGTTCTTATATTAGATAAAATTGTGAGGCCAGTCAACAATATGGAAATATTGCAAATGTATGTTGTATAACAATCAGTTTTGGATAATACTGCTGTAGCAGATTGGAGATCTAGCTATGGGATTTGTTCCCTATGTCACTTGTTCCCCTGCTGTTGAGCAAGTGCACAACCATTTATTAGTGAGGTGGCCTTTTAGGGCAGTTTTAAACTCAGTTATGGAGGTTTTGCTTGTTAAGCTGTTAGTTAAGGAGTTCCATACTCTGGCTATACAGGAGGAGTACAGAGATTCACCAGCTGAGTTAGAGGCCATTTAGACTTCTAATAGTTGTTTGTTGATGGAGCGTAGAAATCTTTTAACTGTGTGTGACTTGAGTAGGTTATTTAGAGCTGGAGATTTTTCTGGATTTTGTAGAAGTTTGTGGGATAGGGTTACTTGGTTATACAGTAGAAGTTGGGGCATCTCAAGCCATTGCAATTGTTTTAAGGCTATGCAATGATGTGACCTATATGGTTCATTGGTGGCAAACCTAGCGATTTTATTGTAACATGTTTCTAATTTGATGATGTCTGTTTTTCTCAGGTTGGTGAGAATAGGGGAGGCATATGTGAGTGTGGAGAGCAAGTGTATCCTAGCTATTGTCTCTGGTTGTTTTTGTCAGAAAGGATTTGTTCCTATATAGGGCTCCAAGTGTAACCTGTAGAAAGGCACCAGAAACCAGCTGGTCCACTCAACAGAAGTTTCATCCAAACTGCACATGAACACAGTGGTTTAAAAGCACAAAGCGCATCAAGCACATAAACGTTGTAAAAACAGTTCCCCTTATATTTTCGTCTTACAAACTTCATCAGATAGGCATGTACTGTCCCAAGTTTATTGTGGACTTTTTTTATGGTGTGAGAATTTGGCTATCAAATATCAAGTTGCAGTCAATCTCTATTCCTAGAAGTTTAGTGTGATTGACAGTTGATATATAATCTTATTATTTTTAAATACTATGCTGAAGGGAGAAAAAGAAGGTTTATATTTAGAAGGGTTAAATAGTAGTAATTTTGGTTTTTTGGGGGGTTTAGTATTAGGTGGTGTTCTGATAACCAGGATTCAACCTATAGAAAGGATTCTTGTGTGACTGTGTGTAATTCTTAGATGGTAGAGGCATTACATATTAGCGTGGAGTCATCTGCATATTGTATGACTGCCGCTTGGGGTGTAGAGGTGTGGAGGTTATTAGTGAAGACAGAGAAAAGTAGTATTGCAAGGATAGATCCTTGTGGCACAGCTAGTGTTACTGGGAGTAATGGATAAATGTCAGATTGCCATTGAACTGCCTGTAGTCACTCTGACAGATAGCTTTTGAACCAAGAAATAGTGGACTGTGATAGGTTTAAGGTAGAGAGTACCTAGAAAAGTTTATCATGTGAAACTGTGTCAAATGCCTTTGAGTGGTCTAGTAAGAGTGCTGATACAAACTTACCATTGTTTCTATGTGAATTAACAGTTTCAGTATATGATAAGAGAGCAGTAGTGGTACTATTAGAGTAGCAAAATCCATGCTGTGTTTTAGTGAGTAGATTGTGTGTGTTAAGGTAGGTCATAATTTGTGTTTGTATGCATCTTTTTAGAATTTTGGAGAGAGGTGACAGGATAGCAATGGGGTGATAGTTTGATAGTTCTCTTGTGGTGCCACCTTTGTGGAGAGGGATTACATAGGAGATTTTTCAGATATCGGGAAAAGTTTTTTCGGTTATTGATCGGTTAATAAGAATTGTTACAGGGTAAGCTATAACTTCTGCAGCTATTTTCAGAAAGTCTGCTGGAAGTGTATCAGCTGCTAGTGTTGTGGGTTTCAGTTTTTTAAGTAGTTTTTTAATTGTATCCACATTGACAGGTTGCAGTGAGAATTGGCAGATATTGTTGGCTGTATTTTGAGAGGTAATGTAGGTTGAGGACAGTTGTGGTTTGGATAGGGCTAGTATTGATTCACTGAAATACGTGTTGAATTGTGTCACTATGCTATCAGTAGTATTAGTGGTAGCAGGGGGTGGAGTTCTACCTTTACCAGGTAATAAGAAGTTGTTGATGGCTGACCAGTAATTTTGTGGGTTGTTTAAATGTTTTTTCTATATGTCATGGTAATAGCGGATTTTGTGTTTTAATTTCTTTTTTTATTCTATTTTTAAGTTCTTGGTAAACTGTTTTGAGAGTTTGGGAGACGGTTTTATGCCAATCAATCCATGTTTTATCTCTGAGTTTCATGGAGGCCCTAGTTTCTTTGGTAAGCCAGGGTGCATGGTTAACTTTCACCCTTACTGTTCTTGCTGGAGCAAGAGAGTTTAGGATGTTTAAGAAAACAGTGTTAAAATAATGGACAACATCATTAATCTTGAGGGTTTTGAATGGATCAGTTACAAGTTTTTAGGGCTGAAATGAAATGGTTAGGATTAAAGTTTGTTTTGTCCTCATCAAACTTATACAGCAGGAACCCTTCCAGATGACCTAAGTGACCATTCACTTACTTATATTATTAGACATAAAACCAACCTAACTTTCCCTAACACTTTCAGAACAGTACGCACCAAAAAGTACTTTAAACTTTTCCAAACAGAACTCAAACAATGTAATTGGTCACCATTAAAATATCTCCCCCTAAATGAAGCAGTAGAATACTTCAATTCCATATTCTTAACCATCCTAGACCACCACGCCCCAATACGGTCTATGAGAAATAAAGCTAAACCAGCCCCCTGGCTCTCTAAAAATACTAGGGAAAAAATCCTTCTCAGAAACAAATCCTGGGCAAAATGGCGTACTACTAAGAATCCTACAGATCACCAAACCTTTAGGCAACATGGAAATAGTACAATAAAAGCCATCCTGCTCGACAAAAAGAACTTTTATATCCAATTACAGCAATTCTCCCACAAAGAACCACAAAAATTTTGGACCAGCATTAACAAACTTCTTTACCCAGGCCAATCTATCACACCCAACCCACAAGGATCTAACCCAGAAAATCCCACACAAACAGCTAATGCCTTCAATTCTTTCTTCACAGACACTATACAAACTCTTGCTAGCCATCTATCTCCTGATACCTCTAATCTGACTACTTCTATTACAAATCCACCCCCATCATTTTATTTACAACCTGTGTCTACTTCCTTTATCTGCTCCCTTCTCCAAAAATTAAAACCTACCACCCCCTCAGCTGACAAACTCCCAGCAGAATTCCTGCAAAAAGGAGCTAAAGCCATTGCCTACCCCATTTCCATTCTGATAAATAGAACTATAAGTGAAGGAACTATCCCATCTATCTGGAAAATTTCTCATATCATCCCGATGCATGAAGGGGGGAATTCGAATGACTTCTCTAACTTTTGCCCCATAGCTTTACTATCTCCTCTAGCAAAATTAATGGAAAAATGCATCCATAAGCAACTACTTAAGCACCTACTCCATAATAACCTACTTGCTAACTGTCAACATGGAGTCAGACCTTATTATACCACCACCACAGCCCTGCTATCCTTCACAAACTGCATTAATGAAAAACGCAACAAAAATATTCTTTCCTCTGCAGTCTTCATTGATTTATCTAAGGCTTTTGACATGGTCAACCACTGACTCCTTCTACACATACTTAAATCCCTTTCACTTGATCCTCTATCTATGAATTGGTTCACATCCTACCTAGAAAACTGACAGCAGGCTGTACTCTGGCAAAATAAATTATCTAATCACCTTCCTATCTCCCTCGGCATCCCACAAGGCTCCATATTAGGCCCACTCCTATTTTCCATTTATAGTAATGATCTTCAAACCACTATTCCACACACCAACTGCATTCAATATGCAGATGACTCTGCTATTATCTGTTCTGCCACTTCTCAATCTGAACTTCAGTCTCTTACCCAAAAAGCTTTCAGTACTGTTGAACAGTGGTTCTCACACCGCTGCCTCCTCTTAAACCCCCAACAAACTAAACTGTTACTCTTTACACCTACCTGAAAGTCCACCCCCTTACATTTCACTCTCACATCCAATAACAGTACTCTTATTTCTCCTGACCCAACCACTAAACTCTTAGGTATAACAATCTACAACAACCTCAACTTTGATACTCACATAAACACCACAATAAAATCAGTTAACAAAAAACTAGGATCCCTTTACAGAATCAAACTCTTTCTTATACCAGTAGCCAAGACCGCTATTGCCAGAACTCACTCAATCTCCACTCTACTCTATGCTTCTCCCATATACACCAATCTCTCCAAAAACAACCTCAACAAACTAGCAACATCCTATAATAATATTGCTAGATTTGCTACAGGTTCTCCTTTCAGAACCCATCACTGTTTGAATCTAAAACAACTAGACTGGATAGAATTTCTTAACCAGCTCCAATTGACCAACTTACTATAACCCACAAGACCCTGTATCAACCCAGCAACACCCCAATGCTGTCTAGCCTCATTACCCCTTACAATAATCTCAAGACGTTACACTCCTCAAATAAACTGCTGATCAATACAATCAAATCTAACAACTCAGCAGGTGACTCCTTGTTCTGTAACTCTGTTGGTAAACTATGGAACCAACTACCCTCTGAACTCACCTCTCAGACTTCTCTTTCACTTTTCAAAAGGAATCTAAAACTATTTCTCAACAAACACTGGCTATGCTCCTGTACTAACCCTGACTAACTTTCTCCTTTTACTAATTTTCACCCCACATCCTTCACAATCTTCCCTTAATGCTTCAATTTACTATGTTATTGCATCTAAAATGTATGTATATATGTATAATGCACCCTCTCTTATACATTACCCTCTATGGAATTAATGTTTATGTTATTAATCACTACGAGTATTCTAATTTGTACTAAAATATATATATATATATATATATATATATATATATATATATATTACTTATATACTTGTAAGAATTGTCTTTTTATATTGATCTGTCATATTAATTTTTTATGTTTCTTGGAGCTTTTCTCCCCAGGCCTCTACTGAAAATGGACATGTATCCAGCTAGACTAGCCCGGTCAACAAATGTAAAATAAAAATAAATAAATAAATAAATTTTGTTTCGTAAAAGGCAATAGGTAGTTGGTTTGGCATGATTGGTACGGACTTTTAACATAAAGGTTGGACAGTGGTCACTTAAGGTGTCTGGTAGGCAACCAGTGTGATAGGAGTGGGCTGATTTATTTACAAGGATCCAAACTAGAATTGATTCCTATTTGGAAGTTTTGTCAATCCTGGTAGGTGACTGAATAATTTGGCTGAATCCATACAGGTTTATGTAGTTGGTGGGATTATTAGAGGAGCAGGTTAACCAGTCTATGCTAAAATCACCCATTATAATTGTCTCATGTGAGAAGGTTTTTATGGCCCAGTTAAGTAGATTTTCTAGAGTAGGGATATTGTTTCCTGGTGGGATGTAGCATCCAATTATATTAATAACTTTTCTGGCATTGATTTTTAATCTGGTTAGCATGATTTCAGCATTGTCATCCAAGAGGGGAGGTATATCAAGAGTTTCTACACTGAGTTCATTTCTGAATAGTATAGCAACTCCATCTCCTTTTTTATTCTGTCTATCTGTGCGTAGAATACGGTAACCAGGTGGTAGGATCTCACTATTTGCAATTTTGTGCTTTAACCATGTTTCTGTTAAGAGAACAATGTCAGGGGTGTAGAGAGCGAGAGTGGCATGAAGTTCATGGACATTTTTTTTACAATGCTTCTTATATTAATGTTTAATAGAAAAAGCTCTGTGGGTTTTCTTTTGGATAGTACAGTATTATGTCATTGAACTAGGGAGGTAGGGTTTTGGAATGAAGGACCTGGGTTGGAATGGATATCACCGCTGAAGGATAGTTTTGATCTCTACTGCCAAGCATGTGCTCCTACAGTTCCCTTTATGGATCTGTGTGGGCTATATAATCCAGCCATGTCCCTGCACAGATTTGCACCAACACTGCATATCTTGCTAAGCACTGGGACATGCAGTGTCCAGGTAATCTGCATCTCCTACTGTCTGTTTGTCCCAGTCTATTCTTGTAATGTGTTGACTAACACAGAAAATACATCTGTCATTGCTATCCCATTGTACCCACACCTGATAGCATGGGTTACTGTCTTCCTAGGCATACACATGTCCGCCACAAGGTGTAGAAAGGAGAGGTTATATACGTTCAGCACATATGACCCATAGGCGACACCAACCAACCTGTGAGATTGCCAGTGCTGTTGCTTTGCTGAATCACACAAACATGATAATGTTGGAAGCATGTCAATGACATGATAAGGTGGGCTTCCCAGAAGGCATGCAACATTGTAATAGAAAGGAGTACAGCTGAAGGAGAACCACCTCACATTACAGTAGTCACAGACTGATGAGTCATTCTTTTCATTCCTGCATGAAGCCAATCCGGGAAGAGGCAACATGGATCCTGGGAGTAGCTACATGCTGCATATCTTGCCTAGAGACCAGACAGGTATGCAACCATACTGCATATGCTATACACCAGCTCTGACCAGGCTGAAATCAGGGACCACACACTGATCACTGATCACTGACTTTGTGCTCTGTAGGATCACTGGGTGTTCAGACACAGGGGACTGCTAACACACATATGTGTGTTTTAACTGCCAGCATGCATCTCCCTGTCATTTGCACACATGCCATAGGTCATCTTGGTATGCAGAGCAGGCACTTTCACACTATTATTTCATGCATTATATACTCACTGAACAAACCTCTCACTGTTAAAGTGACACTTGTAGAGGGTAAAGCAGGACAACAGGCTGACATCATCCCCTCTGCATGGTCTGAATATGATGCCACCATGCAAATCAACTCAAGAGTCCCACTGTGTCTATCCTGGGTAGTACTGCATTCATTGCCAGGGATGACACTATGCTCTCCCCCTCCCATGTAACACACACACACACACACACACACACACACACACACACACACACACACACACACACACACACACACGCACACACACACACACATACACACTCACACACACACCTTTTATCCTAGGGAATGTACAGCATACGGACTCACAATATTTGTCAAGTGGGGAGCACTGTGACTGTCAGCTCTGCTGCAGCTACCACTGGGCCTGTGGCAACAGCCCAATGCACAGCATTTCAGATGTGGATATGCACCATATGTCTGGCTACTAGCAATTCAAGATGGCTAAGATGGGAGGGTGGCCCAATGGTTAAGGTGTTTGCCTTGCAAACACAAGGTGCAGGGTTTGAGTCTCACAAGGGATAATTGGCTAGGCGTAAAATAGCTTGCAAGGGCAGTTACCTTAGTACTAATCTATGAACCTATGAACCTATGAGCCACTGCCATAGGCAGCCTCAGACATAAGGTTGGCTCTTGGTCTCAATCAATAGATAAGAAGGGCTATAATCTAGGCACAGTCCACAACTACCAACTTGGAGATTATTGATATGGTACAAGGCCAATGGAAGGATGCTGTCCAGCAGTAGCAAAGCCTCTGGGAGGCAGTGGAGTCCAGGACTGGATTCCTATGGTCTGCAGTGGCACATGCTGTATTCACGGCCAACTCTCTAAAGTTGTTACCCAGTGCTATCTTATATTCCAGAGCTGCTCATGGCTGACAGCATATGCATACCAGTGGTGGTCACATAGCATGATCATTATGGGGAACATAGTCTGCACCTGCAATGACTACTGTAGAACCACACTTTATCTGCTACCAGAGCAGCCACGCTGCCAAGCTACCTAGGGTGTAGACCTCATGTGCACTCCTTATAGGTCCTTTCCACGAGTTTTACCACACTTGTGTCACAGAGACTCTAGGCAATTCATGTCCCCCATTACAGGGGCCACACTGCAAGGTTACATAAAGCCTTCACCACAGGCTACCATAACTGTGTTCCTACTGCATGGGCAAGTAGTGACTTCCACCACCCAGACAATAGAGGAATTTGCCTTTGAGACTGATATCCCCTCCCCATAACATGTCTCCACCTCCATTTAACTGTAGCTCCACCCTCCCCGGCTGTAAAGACAGCCATGTGTTCATAGACTCCTGTGAAAATGATGATGATGGCTGTGACCCCCACCATCCTTCTTCCTGTGTAATGCAAATGTAGATGCAACATACTTGTGTGACTGTATTTGTTGTGAGATTGTTCAGAATTTACTGACAAAGACTAAGCATTTTTCTTGGATTCTGATTGGATTGGCTTTTTATTTATTTATGGTATAATTAATATTATATTCCTTATAGATCTGGAAATAATAAGAGATAAAATCACTGTGTTGAACCTAGAACTTAAAAAAATACTTAGTGTTTTGAAAATGAGACTGCATGGTTGCATAATAAGTTAATATAAACGTTTGGTATAAAGTTATTTATTTTACTGAAGTGCCATAAAAATAGTACTATCTGATTCAACATGATTGTGTTTTATAATAATTGCCACACCATGTATGTTTTTTTAATTTTCAATATAAAAAATACCTATTCATTTTTTCATAAAAATAATGTGGTACACCTGACTCATTGAATTGGTTTTAAATGCTGATGCAGAAGTGCTGGTGCTATCAGCTAACACTTACATGATTATTATGTGTACACCAAGGTTAGAATATTAGGTAAACAATAAGGAGAATGTGACTGGAACAGCTGGTGGCACTCTTGGTTGTGCCGGAGAGTGGCTGGATGTATGCCAGTATCATGATACTTCACAGGCAGAGGGACGTATAAAGCCAGCAGTACAGTGATGGGGCAGAGAAGCAGTAGCTGGCTATCATCTGACACAGGGGGGTAGCAGACATTTCCAGAACAATTGGCACTGCATGGTACTTCACTAGAATAGTAATGGTCTGGTACTTGCTTGGTAAGAAGGGTCTTAAACTTGATGGTCTGTCATGAACATGCACATGCTTTTTGAGCATATTTTACATAACTTCTTTTAATCCTGCCATAAGACCAAACCACAGACAACAGAGCTGGAAAGTTTGTCCAGTGCTCAGTGATGTGGTCAGAGGGCATACAGAGGACAAAAGCCTATCATCAAATAAAAATCCCCTAGTGGAATTCATCATTAGAATAAAAGGCTATCCAGTAAGTAGAAATCATTTTATGTCATTATGGTTTAGTTTTACATGCATTATTTAAGCACCTCGGACAATATTTTGTTTCCCTCTGTCCTATTTTCTGCCATCTCAAGATTTTCTGATTTTCTCCTACAACCATGATGAGCAACTGTTTTGTAGTTGATACAGAATAGTTTGCATGTTTGTTTGAACTAAAATACTTATTTTGGTGTATTTTAATTAACCATAGAAAGTACATTTATTGTTTATTTAATTACCTGAATGTTTATTTGTCTTGCTTTAAGCAGATTTCTGGTATGATAAAAATTGAAAGCTGTTTAACTTTTAAAAGCAACCCACCAAATAAAGAAAGAAGATGGTTAAAGTTAGACATATGTCTTATAGATGGACAGTTTAATTATTTATTTTGAGAAATGTTTGAACATGGGGCTATTTACTCTAAGCAGTTTAGATGGGGTTTAAAAGACTGAAGGTTGTAGTAGCAAGGGAAGTAATTTGCTGGTAATCTAGGTAGCATTTGTCTCTATATATAAGAGATGAGAGATGAGAAGTACAATATGAATATGTAAATGTGTACCAAGTCTCAGAATATGCTATATGGAAAGTCTAAATGAATGCATTAAGGAACTATTGTATAGCCAATTAGTGATTAATCTTAAAAACTTCAGGAAGTTTTGCAATATTGGAGGTTGTTTTAGCTGTTAAACATAGTATGGAAGGCTCTGCTATTCTGGTTCTGTCTAACTGAACAATGAACTTTTTAGTTGCATGACAATGC
Organism: Protopterus annectens; assembly: GCF_019279795.1. Taxonomy (NCBI): domain Eukaryota; kingdom Metazoa; phylum Chordata; order Ceratodontiformes; family Protopteridae; genus Protopterus; species Protopterus annectens. Next base: position 925,041,323 of record NC_056734.1, read on the forward strand.
CTGAACATTAAAACTGGAAAAAACTAAATAAGAATGTAAAATTTATGTATAATTTCATAATAATTATGAAGTGCTGCTTAAACTGTCCCAATAAGAAATAATAAACCACTACTTTATTTTTTAGAATAAGAATTCTACTTACCTGTTCCTTATATAATTCTGGTACTCATATGTTCTTATTATATAACAAGTAACTACATCAACAGATTTTTCTTATACAATTCATATAAACTTGAGACTAGAAGTGGTATTCATAGTCCTACTCTTTGCAATTGGGCAGCAGTTATCTGTAATGAATGTTGTTACGGCAATATGTAAATGTACTGAACACAGGTTATATGCAATGTCTACGGCAATGCAAAAGCCTGTGCAAAGAAATGCTGCCTTTCTGGAACTGATTGGTTCATATACCTTGTAGTGATTCTTATCCAGTGTTTTTATATCATGTCTATTTTTTATAATTATTTAAACTCCAGATACTTTTTGTTTTATTTTTTAAGATTTTTAAATTATTGTTCTCAAAATGTTTTGTAATAATTTGTAGCTTTTCTCCCTGAGCCTCTGCTGAAAATGAGCTTCTACCCAGTCAGACTTTCCCTTTAATAACTAACTAACTAACTAACTAACTAACTAACTAACTAACTAACTAACTAACTAACTAAAGTGCTTAAGAATGGGGTAGTCATTGTTTAGTTGTATGGGCATTATTCAGTTAATGTGTAAAGTCTCTCTTGACTTTGGTTTTGTGACAAAGTGAGGTATTGCCAGCTATGCAAGGAGAAGTAGGGCAGTGGATGTGTAACATATGCCAGCACAGCTAGCTTGAGTTTTGTAAAGAATTATATGTCATTTGTATATCAAACTGACTTGTACAGATACTTGTGTTGAAAATGTATTTGTAAAGTTGCTTGTGTTAAACATGTATTAATAGTGTGTCCTGCTGGACAGAAAATTAATATACATTTATATCAGACTGTATTGTTGTAACTGAGGAAATGTATATATGTTAACACAGGTTGCTGGAAGAGAAGATGTTAATTTCAGTCCAGCTAACTTGAAAAATAGTGTGAAATTAAATTACTTAATTTAGGCCATAAAGATTGTATCTTACACTTCTGATTGCAGCCAGAGACAGAATGTCTGGAAAACAACTACTAGGAAGCCATCTATATTGTCTTTAGCAGTGAACTAATTGTTACTCTGGATGGATAGATGTTTAAATTGTTTTTGACTTCCAGAAACTGCAACAGATTTTAGCAAAGCTCTATATGTGTGTGTGTGTGTGTGTGTGTGTGTGTGTGTGTGTGTGTGTGTGTGTGTGTGTGTGTGTGCTCATGTATTATTGACATATATGTGAGAGATTATGGGTCAATTTCAAGGAAAAGGAGTAGTATGGTAACCAAAGTCAGATGACCAGATGTATGTGATGTCATTCTATAATCTAGGGCAAAAATTATGTTTTAATACTAGATGAGACTGAAGTATCAGTGCACTCCATTTTTGAAACATGGCAAAGAAGGACCCCTCACCTTTTTCATCTTGCCTTGCTCTAGTAAGTGACCAGGGAATAGTAATTCTTTATATCAGTCAGGAAAATATAGTGAGATTATTTAAGTTCTGTTTTTCTATAACTGTGTGAGTCTATTTGTCTGTATTATTTTAATATTTTCTGTGATTGAAACTCTTGTATTTATTGTAAATAGATATTTATCTACATGTTCTTTTATTATTTATTATTATTAAATATATTAAACTTTTCATTGTGGCTAGTCCTTTAGAGAATATTTTAACCTTTGAGAGTACTCATATCTATTTGGTGACTTTGTGACCATTCCTGAAAGTCTTACTGCATTTGTCAAAAACTATCATTTGTATTAATATTAATTTCACTCAGTATAATTGAGTACCCTTGAAAGAGCCTTAAAATAGCTGGCTTTGAAGTGTCTGCTGGCAGTATAACTACCTTATAATCTGGGCAGAAGGGGGGCATAGCTAGTAAATCTGTGGCAGCCTTTTCCAGGTGTGTGTGTGTGTGTGTGTGTGTGTGTGTGTGTGTGTGTGTGTGTGTGTGTGTGTGTGTGTAAATCCAATCTCCAAGAGTGAGTGTGTCAGCTGCTTGGAGAAGGGACATGAAGCACTCGTTTCACAGAGATGGTGCTGGAGGACTTGGCTTGGGCACTCGGCTCAGGATTCAGCTCTAGAGCTGTGCCAGTGGGGAGTCTCACTGGGACCCTGGATAGAGAGAGAAAAATCCAGATTCCTGACTGTGTTCCCTGTGTGCTGAAATTGTGCTTGATGCAGAAAGCTGCATCTGGAAATACTGTGTGTATCTATGTTTATTCCAAGTGAATGTCCTTCTACAGTGTCAGTGGTGAGGATTCAGGCTCCTTGATTATTGCCTTAGAGAGGGGATGTCACAGTTTTTTTTCAGAAGTTGTGGATGGGTGAGGCAATGTGCAAACCTGCTTGAACTAATGGCAGACAGTTAAGGAAAATAGCTCTCAGCAAAACTACTCAGAATGAATTAAAAAAAAAAGATGAATGCTTTTTATGTCTTGTCTATATAGGTGCCCTAATGTGGACACCTGACTAATTCTTTGAACTGTGTGAAAGGAAAATATTAACAATGGAAAATAGGGAGACATGATATAAAGGATACACAAAAAGAAGCCATCAAGAGGGTTATGCCTGAGGAGGTGGGCGAGGAGGGTTCTTATAATTTTGTTGAGGGATACACCTTACAATTATTATTAATTTTTTTTTCATGAGAGGGAAGTTAGGGAAGGAAGCAGAGTAGAGGATGTGGGATAGTGTATTAAGGAATGATGGAGGTGAAGAAAAGAAGAAACCAACTCCACTCCAGACCAGTGGACAGCAAATGATTCCACTGCCTGAGGTCTGCAGTGGCTTGGTGGTGAGAACCAATCAAGGCAGTTTATCTTGCAATTGCTGGAGAAGGTCCTGCATGGGCAGTGGGTGACTTTTCTACTGTCTGCTGTATCACGTTCTCTGCCAGGTCCTAAAGCTTAAGACATTTGTGCTTTTTCAAGCTGTGCCACATTAACTTATCTACAGGATGGGATGCTGTGAGGACATCCCTCGGTGGGCATATTGCAACTTGGAATGTTCCCTGAAATGAAAGGAATGTGGATGGGCTGCTCCTGGGATCTCTGGACCTTTGGAAAAAGGAAAATAAGTGGAAAAGAAAGGAAAGGAAAAAAGTGCAAAGTACTGCATAATTAAAATAAAAAAAGAGAGAGGGAGGGTAAAAAGACACACAATGTAGCCAATAAATTTGCTCATTTTTTTTATTTTTATTTATTTATTTATTGTCATTTGTTAACCAGGTTGACCCATTTTCAGTAAAGACCAAAAGAGAAAAGCTCCAAATACAATTACAGACATTCCAAAAAAATCAGTAATTAATATAAAGACTAAAAATTACAATAGTAATATTGCCAAGAAACATTTACATAAAACGAAATAAAGAAAAAATATTTATATATACATTTTACAAAATCCAATACAGTAGCGGCAGGATAAACCCTGAGTAGGAATATTTACAAGAATCTGATTGTAGATAAACTGTAAATTGTTATGCAATGATGGATATGTATGTGGAATTTTAATACATCGGAATTATAAGTTTCTTTCCAACCTGTATCTACTACTTATATTTAATCCTTACTCTCTAAATTAAAACCATGCTCCACTTCGGCTGATAATATTCCTTCCTTCTTTCTTCAGCTTGCCGCTGATACACTTGCCCTCCCTGTTTCTGTCCTCATTAACTGCTTTATTACTGAATCTAAAGTTCCATCTTTCTGGAAAGAATTCTACTCACTACCTATCCACAGAGGAGGAAACTCACATGAAATCTATAATTTTAGACCTATAGCCATCCTGTCTCCCCTCTCAAAAATACTTGAAGAATGCATACACAAGCAGACACTTCAATATTTACTACAAGAAAACCTACTGAATCCAACCCAGCATGGAGTCCACTGAAAATACAGTACAACCACTGCACTGATCTCCTTTACTAATACTATATCCCTTGCTCTGGATAGCAGCAAACGTGCCTCCTGCTTATTCTTAGACCTTTCTAAAGCCTTTGATACTGTTTCACTCTCTCTACTTCTGACCAAACTAACTAATCTTAATTTCTCCTCTGATACTATCACCTAGTTTTCCAGCTATCTCACTGACCGATCACAATCAGTGAAGTGGCTCTCTGCACTATCCCCTTCTCTCCCTTTAACAGTGGGTAAACCCCAAGGTTCCATCCTTGGTCCACTGCTACTTAATATTTTTTTACAAATCTACTCTATACTTCTTGTCCCCAGTCATCTTGTGTACAATATGCAGATGATGCCACAGTAATTACTATCTCTGACTCCCCCTCTGATCTCCTATCTCAGACTCAAGCTGCTTTCACATGAGTAGAATCTTGGCTTACCACCAACCAATTTATCCTAAACCCTAAAGAAAGCAAACTCCTTCTCTTTCTCCCCAAAACTATCACTCATCTCAAATCTACATTTACTATACTGTCTCTCAACAAAACTCCAATAGCAGCTGAAGCCAGTATCAAACTCTTTGGTGTCACTATAGATGACCAATTTAAATTTGATTTGCATATCAGTAACTGCATCAGGTAGACTCATCAAAAATGAGGTCTCCTTTATAGAAATAGAAGGTTTCTCACCAACAAATCTAAAGTAAGCCTATCTCATACCTACCAATTACCCAGTCTTCTCTATGGCTCTCAAATACTTACAAACATCAACGCCATACTTCTACCAAAACTTAACTCAACTTATAACAAGATAGCCAGATTTTCTGTCCAAGATACTTATATAACTCACCACTGTGTCTCATTTAAACACTTAAACTGTCTGGAACTACCCAATGTGCTTTTTCTCTCTCAATTCCAGATTATACATTCTATATTATATCAACCTTTTTACTGCCCTAGCCTATCCTCCTGTATATCCCACAACTCCCCCACTAGATCACTTTGGAGCTCTGAACAAGACTTGCTATTTATCCACAAACTTAGAACAAAAATGGGTAGTAACCTTTATAGTTATCATCCTACCATTGCCTGGAAAAAGCTTGCATTCCAAATCAGACAAATAAAGCAACCCAAAAAATTCAAATTAGCTACAAAGGAATACTTAAAAATGCTCTGGTCCTGTCACTGCACCTCCCCATAAACTGTCCTTCCCCATATAAACTGCCCCTTAGTTGACCACTATGACTTACTTTGGCTTTCACTCTGCCCATCTTTTCCTGTCATATAGCTTAATCCCTACTAACTTCCCCTCAATCTGCTCTAGTAAGTAACTACAGTTTATACTGAACTAACACCCTATTTACTATAAGAATTTACTATAAGAATATAATTATATCTTATATTACCTGCATTAGAAATTATTACATTTAAATATTTGAAACTTCCACAATGTTGTTAATACCACCAAATATTGTAGTTATCTCTGTAATTGATTTTGTTGTGTTTGTACCATGTAACTTGCTCAAGGTTGTTAATACCAGCAAATATTGTAATTATCTCTGTAATTGCTTTTGTTTCATTTGTACCGTTCTGTGGAGCTTTTCTCCCCAGGCCACTGCTAAAAAAGGGCTATTTGTAGCTCAGACAGACTACTTCTGGTCAACAAATGTAAAATAAAATAAATAAATAAATATAACACCAAGTAATTTTGTATGGGGTTCTGGTCTGATAGTGGTATTGTTGAGGGAGGCAATAGAGAAAGTGGATTTATGCGTTGCCAGTGTTTTAGGAAGGAAAAGTATAAGTTTTTTTTTTTTGATTTTGAATTAGTTGATTATCAGTGAGCCAGGTTTCGATGGATATAAAAGTGTCTTGGGTAAGAGCAAGGAGTTCTGGGATGCTATGGGCAGTGGTAATAAGGGTTGAGTCATCTGCATATTGTAAGGGTGGGGAGGGGTTGGTAGCAGAGGATAAACTGTTAGTAAAAATATTGAACAAGAGAGGACCCAATATAGAGCCTAGGGGGACACCGGTGTTAACAGGAAGAAATGGGGGAGGTGACAGTTTTTCAGCATATAGATTGTTTTCCATTAGATAAGTAGCTAGAAAAACAGCTTAAAGAGGGGGTGGAAAGATGACAGTCATAGAGTTTAGTTATCACTTTAGAGTGAGAGACAGTAAGAAATCCTTTGGAGAGGTCAAGGAATAAACAGGAAACTATGAGATTCGTCACAGGCTTCTGCTACTGTTTGGGTGAATGAGAGTAGATGTACTGTGGTGGAGTCTGAAGCCCTGTTTGGTGGGAGTCAGAAGGTTATTATCTAGTAGGTGTTTAAGTAGCTGAGTGTGGACATATTTTTCTAGAATTTTGGAAAGGGTGGATAGTATAGCAATGTGACAGTAGTTGGATGGGTCAGTGGAGTTTCCTCCTTTGTGAAGATGGGATTATGTAGAAGGATTTCCATACATCTGGGACAAGAGATTCAGTAATAGAATGATTAATAAGGATAGAGATAGGGTAAGTGATAGCATTGGCAGCAATTTTAAGAAAGCACGAAGGTAGACTGTCAACAGAGGCAGAGCAGGGCTTAAATTTATTTAGTTGGGATTTGATGAAGGCAATGGGAACTGGTTGTAGGGAGAATGTACTGGAGGAAGGAGGAGTGGGATGTAAAGGTAGAGAGGAGACAGTAGAGCTATTTGGAGTTATTGTTTGGATTGTTTCAATAAAGTAATTATTTAAAAGAGCAGCAGTCTCTGAGGCAGTATTGTGAGGGAACGGGCTGGGAGTAGGAGGATTACCAGGGTGGAGGATTTTATTTATGGTAGACCAACATTTTTTAGGGTTGTTATGTGGGCTACTTTGGTTGGAGGCAATTTTTTTTTTTGTCTCTGATAACTAGTTTTAACACCTGTTTTAAAATTCCTTGTAGCGTTGGAGTAAGGGAGGAGTTTTATTTCTGGCCCAAGTTTTTCAAGTAACCTCCCTCTGATGCATAATAGAGCTTGTTTGCTTAGTTAACCAGGGAGCACATTTTAATTTTCCTGGAAGGTGCCATGGAGTTTAGTACATCTAGAAATAGCATACTGAAAGAGGATAAAGCATCATTAAGGGGGAGATTTTTAAGGAAGGACAGGTTTATGCTGGACAAAATGGAGATGAAATTGTCTGGATTGAAGTGAGTCAGATCATGACATTCTCTGTAAAGGTGTTCTTTGGGAGGGTGTTGGGAGTATCTATGGATATAAATAGAGGAATGGTCACTTAGAGAGTTAGGGAGAATGCTGGGGTTATGGTAGAGACAATCGTCAGAGGTAAGGATCCATTCTATTATAGATCCTGAAGTAGAGGTTCTGTTGGACCTGGTAGGGGAAGATATTAGTTGGTGGAAGCCATACAGCATGACACTATGAGTAGAAGATGAGGAAGAAAGAGTGGTTTAATCTATATTTATGTCACCAAGTATAATGGTTTGTAAGGAACATTTAAGTTGAACCAGGGGAGAAAGTTTTCAAGGATAGGGGTGTTGTCCCCTGGGGGGATGTAAATGGATACAATGGCACATTTTTATAGGGGTTAAGGTGGCAGTTTACTATTAGTATTCCAGCAGGAGCAAAGCTAGATATGGAAAGTGAGAGTGGAGAGAGAGTAAGTTTGTCAGAGTAGAGGATAGCAACACCTACACCTCTTTTATTTGCGCTGTCTGCACAGAATATATTGTAGCTTGGGGGAAGGGTTTCTGAGTTAGAGATGTGAGGTTTTAATCAGGTTTCTGAGAAGGTTAAGATGTGGGGGAGTTGAGGTCACTCCATGAGTGCAAATCTGTAGTTTTGTTAAAAATGCTTTGGATATTTATTGAGGAAATAAGGATTTAGGAGATGGACTATGCACATGGGACATTGTTGAGGGGGTTGAGAAGGGGATGTTTGCTTGTAAGAGGTGGTGATGGGTTGTCCAGGGTTGGGTTGGATGTTGCCATCCAGGAGTAGTGTATCAATGAAATCAGTCAGTAAGGAGTATATGCCAAGTGTACATTGAGTTATGGCTTTTGTAAATGTGGAAAGTGAAATATTAGGATAAGTCTTAATTGAATAATTGGTGGTAGGAGAGAAAGGAAGTAGGTGAGGAGAGATTAGAAGTGTTTGAGGGTAGCTATGTGGGTTGTGGTTGTTTGAGAGAGTTGATGTTGATGCTATGTAATGCAGAGGTATATGATATGAAGTAGATGGTGCTAGTAGGAAGAGAAAAGGGATAAGAAGGTGGTGAGATGACATAGTTGGGAAGAGTTGGGTGAATGTTAGAGCAGTAAGGTGTAGGAGGTTTAAAGAGAGATATGTGATTGACAGTAAGGGGACTAAGGCAGATTCAGAAGGAGGAGATTGGGGAGGGCATATAAAATGAAGTATGGTAGGAGGAGATTAAGGCATATGGGAGGGGGAGGGAAAAAGAGAATTGGGAGGGTGAGGGGGCTTGGTCAGAAATTAAGGTGGAAGAGAGTAGAGAAGTATAAAGGAATTGAAAGTGGGGGTGGGTGGGAATGGGGGTAGGGTAGGGGAGTGAAGTGAGCCAGAGCGCAGCGAGGGCGAATGGAGTGGGTTGACATGGCAAGGACAAAGTACAAAAAGAAGGAAAAAAATAATCAGTAAGGTAAGTTGAGTGAGCAAGTAACTCAGGAGAGCTCTATGCTGACTGAAAAGGGAGAGAAAAGCAAATAGTACCTAATTAGTGAAGAATAAGTATTGAGGGGGAAGGACTGAAGGCTATGACTCCACTGAGAGGAGCTAAATACCTTAACATAAAACAGATAAGTTAAGCAAAATGTATCAACAGTGAAATGGATGAAAGGGGTGAAGGTAGGCTAAGAGGAAGAAGGTTTGCAGCTGTCGCCCCTGGGATATGTACTCAGACTGATTGAAACAGATTTTAACAAGGCATAACAGTAGTCACAAAAGCAGGCATCTACACTAGATAAGTGGCAACAGCAAGGTTCCTGGAGTTAATGTTGGGACTGCAGTCTATTTTTTGATGACTGCTGGTTAGAATTTTGTTTGCTTTTTGCTGGAGTGAGATGAGTCCTTGCTCACACAAGTGGGGGAGGGACCCAAAGAGACCAGGTGCTCAGTGGCTCTAAAAGTTGCAAAGAAGACAAAAGGAAAGAATATAAGACTAAAAACAATAAAATAAGGACATCAAAATAAGCATAGACATCATAAATATTGTATGGAAAACAGAGTGAGTGAACATAGCCTATTAAAAGTCACCAAAACAAATACATTGAGACTCTACAACCAAACTTATTTAGCATCAGTCAGTGTAACTAGTTTGAGTATCCCATTACCAGACAACATTGCAACAATGTAGCAGTTTCACCAGTTTACCATAAATATCATTCAGCATTTTACAATGTATGTTTAACCTAAAGAGACAGAGTATTGCTTCCTCAGCACTATTAGGTTTAGTGAAAATGGGAGCAAGCAAAACAAAAACATAAGCTTTTAATATCCAAATATAAACTATACCAACAAAATATAAAATAACTGTAAAGCTGCATTAGAGAGAAATTACTGTAATACTCCATGCAGGGATAGTGAGTTTACAGTGTGGAAGACAACATTGAGAAAAAGAAAAAAAATAACACTATCACTTACTAGAGATGCTACACCTGGAAGGCTTTCAGCTCCAAAAGTAGAGCAAATATGGCATCCAGGGTTTTTAAAACCTTTGGTATGTTATACCTGAGCAATCACTTGATGGAGGAAGGGAGGGAAACCATCAACTGGAATAAAGATTAGCAAGGGAGAATCCAAGGCACTTTGCTAACCTAGCTAATTAGCAAAAGACGGCAAAGGAAATAAGGTAAACATACAGACACCCTGTTCAAGGACTGGAAGGTTTCTCTAAGAAAAACTACAAGTAAGAGTACACCACAGGTAGAAGTTGTATGCTTCTTAGGTTTTACATCATAAGACACTTTACTGACAATGTTTACTAAGCATCTAATATGTTAATATAACACGTGGAAAGGTGCTGCACATAGGAAATATTCTGAATTATGGTACTAAAATGGATTGCCTTGGGAAAGTTATTGGAAGTACATTACTTATGCAATTATTCTTTAATTAATTCTGTCTGAATCATTACTTAAGAGTATTTTCAGTTTACTTTTAACAGAATTCTTTGTTTAATCAATATTTAAAAAAAAACATGGTTAATGTTTGCATACTCACAAGCATCCATGGTTAGCCTTTCTATCCTTCTTTGGCCTGACTTCTATTATAATTGATCTTTTCAGCTAAAGAAAGAAGAACAAAAGGGATGCATAGCTGTTTGCTTATCACATGTGTGTATCCATATTTTGTCATGTGATACATTAAGTAGAGAGTGCAGTAGGCCTTTATAAACTAGATGCAAATTTCTAAAAATGAGGAGGAGTGATTTAATGTTTATTTTATGACAATATTTTGCTTTATTTTACAATTTTTTTGATGCAAGCAAATGCAGGATGCCATGAGTTCCACTGCTTTGGTACATTTGTTCTGGCTCCAGCTTGTCTGGTTGGGGTGGAGTATATCTTACGTTTGCATTTTTATATATTTAATAAAGGTCTCTTTTGTAGCATGCATGCATAGTCTCTCTGATTTTTTTCTGAATATCAATCAAAGTAGCTTTAATGAAGACAATTTATGCAGGAAAAAAATTAAACTGTAGCCTGCATTAAGTTGTATGCATTTCATTGAGTTGCAAGTTTGCAGCCCAGCCACATTATGCCTAAGGTGTGCTGTCTAACTTTTGTCAGCCATCTTGTGCATGCATCAATTATTTTAGAAGTAATTAGTACAATAGCAAATTATTTGTGGCCTACAGTGAACAATGTGTTTTTAAAACCTTTAAATATATATATATACATACATACACATATAGCATAGAAATATATATATATATATATATATATATATATATATATATATATATATATACATACATACATACATAGAAAATCAATACTACAAATATCACAGCAGGAGGTTCTCCAGTTTGATTCTTGGCTAGGGTGCCTTCTGTATGGAGTCTGCATGTCCTCCCTGCGGTCACGTGGATTTCCTCCAAGTGCTCTGGTTTTTCCACATTCTGAAGACATGCAGTAGGTAGATTGGACACTCTAAATTGGCCATAGGTGTGAGTGTATGCACCAGTGAGTAGTATGAATGAACTACCCAGCCAGGGCTAGCCACCTGGCAGTGTAAAACTTGGCTCGAAGGTGATTGTCACTGTGGAAGTGACAACCCGACCACATGTGCAAAAATGGGAAAAGGGGCTGAGGATGGATGGATGAAATATCACCACTAAAAATATCTAAACTCAAAATATTGCAAAAATCCAGTTTATACTAGGAAAAGGTTTATGTCCTTTCCCCCACTGTTGTGCAACCTCAGAGTTGGTATATATAATTAGTATGGGGTATGGGGATGCAGGAGGGCTTGACTGCTAAAACACTGGCTTTGAATATGATTTAGTTTTGTTTATATTTTGTGTTTAGATATTTTTGAGTTTAGATATCTTTGGGTTTAAATATTCTTGGTGCTGATATTCTGTTTTTTAGAGATTAAGTATACCCATTATATCTATATGTATACATACACATATTTATATATGTATATGCAAATACATATTTGTAAACATGAATTTATGTTTATGAATATCTATATGTTTACTTATACATTTTTTCACACACACACACACACACACACACACACACACACACACACACACACACACACACACACACACACACACACCACACACCACACACACAGACATACACACACACACACACACACACACACACACACACACACACACACACACACACACACACACACACACACACAAACACATACACACACACTTGAATTCATACATACATTTCTAGTTACAGATACCACCATTTATGTAACATGCCTTAACTCTATTACCATAACATTATTTAAAAACTATATACATTAAGACAGAGAGAGAGAAAAAAAAAACAAACGTAAAAATACTGTTTATCTCAGACCTTCTTGCCTGAACATGCAAAACCAACTCAGTCAGCTGATCTAGCCTCCACCTTTCAGGTTGAACAGGTGTTCAGACTGAGTGATATCTGTCAGAATTGACAAGTGATCACCCAGTTCCTACCAGATGTCAGTGTTCTTTCACATAGTGCCAGCCACCAGATTTTCAAGATTCAAGTTTTCAAGTTTCTGAAGGTATGACTCCTGCAAGAGGTAGACAATGATCTTAGTCTCAAAAAGAGGGACCAGCACAAACAGGTTCCTGAGTGCCAAATAAATCCAAAAGCAAACAATGATAAAAACACAGAAGAACTCAGGTACAACCAAGGTTTCCAGTTCCAGTTAAAGTTTTAATGCTAAAACGTAAATGCTTTCTCAGGAAGACCTGCTTCATCAGATGCTAATAAATACAACTAAAATATGCTTCTATTTATGCAACCTCTAACAAATACAAGTAGTCACATGATATAAATTAAGTGATAACAGTTAACATCATAGGGTGTAACTTGAACTCACTGATCTAATTGAAGTAAATCCACACAAACATAGCACTTATGAAAAATGTATAAAACACACATATATATGTGAAAAATTTATATATATCTATCTATATATATATATACAACCTTGAAATATAACATGTATGCATCTATAAAGTGTATATATATATATATATATATATATATATATATATATATATATATATGTATATATATTTATATATGTGTCCCTGAAAACTGCTAGTCTCCAGAACGCCAAACAAAGCTAATTGGGCATCCCCCAAAGGAGAAATTATTTGCATTTGCCACCGCAAGCAAAGGTTAATTGCACATCATTTTTTAATTGCCTTTAAACTAAACGGCCACGCTAAACTTGGTCCATAGCAACAATAGATAGCTATTACAAGGCCTTATCCCATAAAAAATTGGAAACTTAATAATATATTACTGGCTTAATTTAGTGTTTTTTATTGCCAAAACCTTACCGCTGATAACCCCTATATGTGTGACAATGCTTAGCGCGTCACTCACTGTATGAGCAAAAGGGGTACCTGGAAGGGTAAATAGATGGTGAACGCAAAACTGAATACATAGCTAGTGAATATAAAACATAATCTATTGTAGAATAATTACTCTTGCAGACCTAGTAAAGTGTTGGGTCTGGTGTAGCCCTGCTCCGCTCACCCTCACTACGCTCGGGCTTGCTTCGTGACCCACCCTGCCCCAAAATCTCACCCGTCCCTAGATACGCTAACTTTATATACACAGTGACCACTCCCCTCCTTCTCTATCCAATCCATACTCTCAGAATTAACCCCACCTTCCAACATCTCCTACTCTGTACCACTTCCTATACAGTTATGTTGTAAAAATAGCATTAAATGATGCAGCCACTAATTAAAACCAATTTAAGAATTCTCTACATTTCTATCCCTTTGCTGACTATCACTTACCTTTTCACTGGATATGAACACCTGAATTACTTAGGTTTCCAATACCCTAGAGCCCAAACTATCTTGATAGCAGGGTCAGATAATTTTGATTACTTAATCAACCTCTATACACCTAGTTCCTTTCTTACTGACTACCCCCACCCTGTCAGAACTATCTATATTAACCCCAAGAATAAAAAATACCATATTCTTATACTCAAATACCTGAAACTTATAGATAGACTGCAATGTAACCTAACCATGGATGGAGACATCCACCCTAACCCTGGTCCCTCTGTACTAAATATTTCCGCTCTAAATACCACTTACCTCACTAACTCTCATGCCATAAATAAACCAACTCACTCTCTCCTGTTTAGTCGTCTCAATATAAGAAGTGTTAATAACAAAATTCACCACCTACATGCCCTCCTAGATACTCTTGCCCCAGACATATTATGTCTTACAGAAACCTGGCTTAAACCCATAACCACAGACAATGAAATGGTCCTCCCAGGATATAACATTATAAGATGTGACTGTACCACCAAGAAAGGTGGAGGAATAGCTGTTTTTTATAAAACTACATTGGAAATGAACTATGAAACTACTCAAGCAACCAATACTGACAACACTGAAATCCTTATCACTAAACTAAAAATAAATAAAGATAAAAGCATTAATGTAATATGCATTTATATTCCCCCAGGCAATAATGTAAGTACCCTTGAGAACTTTCTCTCCTGGCTCTCAACATACCATCCTCAAGAGACTATTATTCTTAGTGATTTTAATATAGATTGGAACTCTTGCATCACAGACCCCCCCCCCCTCTCTCCATGTCAACCTCTATGGTTTTAATCAGGTTATATCCACACCCACTAGAGTCAGCAAAACCAACAATAAAAATAGCATCCTTGACTGGATCCTCATTAATAGCAATCATCATATGTTCCAGGCTGGGATCCTGCCTGACAACATAAGTGATCACTCCCTTACCTACATAATCGGGCACAGGGCTGGAATACCCAATTAATCCACCCTCAAAAAAATTAGAAACACCAAAAAGTTTAACCTTACTAGTTTTAAAACTGAACTCAAAGCTTGCAACTGGTCAACTCTAAAGCATCTTCCACTGGAAGAGGCTGTAACTTACTTTAACCACAAATTCCTAACCATACTTAACAAACATGCACCAGAACGCATGACTAGAACAAAAACAAAAATAGCCCCATAGCTTTCTAAGGAAATCAGAAAAAAAATGTCACTTAGAAACAAAGCCTGGACAATGTGGCAAACCACCAAAGCCCCGACAGACCAACTGAAATATAGGCAACTACGGAATGATACAAAATCATCCAGATTAAAAGATAAAATAAATTATTACTGTCACTTGCAACAAAAGCACCAAAACCAACCTCATAAATTCTGGGCAGGTGTAAACAAACTCCTGCATCCAGGTCAGTCCTCCTGTCCTTCCCCTTCTGGCATTGAACAGCAATCTCCAGAAGTTGTTGCCAACAACTTTAATAACTTCTTTGCAGAAACCATCCATAAACTGGCCAGTCAACTATCCCCTGGAAATCCCATCTACACCACTACCTCACCCTCCCTTCCACTCTCTTAGGTTCATAGGTTCATAGGTTGATACTAGGCTATTTGCACTAGAGCATTTATAAGCCTAGCCAGAGTGTGTTTGGCTTTCGCCACCCTTTTAGATTAGTTGACTACCCTCTGCCCTCCAACAAATCCCTACCTCATTTATCACAACTCTGCTCAAGAAATTAAAACCAACCACCCTGTCAGCTGATCTCCTCCTAGCTGAATACCTCCAAAAAGCTGCAGAAGCCATAGCCTATCCTGTCGCCATCTTGATTAATAGAACTATAGCTGAAGCCACTATTTCTTCTATCTGGAAAACTTCACATGTAATCCATCTACATAAAGGAGGTAGCTCCACAGAACTATCAAACTACAGACCCATCGCTATACAGTCACCACTAGCGAAAATCATGGAAAAATGTATTCAAAAACAACTTATAAACTACCTTATCAAAAATAATCTGTTGACTGAAACCTAACACGGTTTTAGGCCATACCATAGTACCACTTCAGCCCTCCTCTCCTTTGCTAATACCATTAACCTCACTCGGAACAATAACAAGCTTACTTCAGATTTCTTTCTGGATCTTTCTAAGGCCTTTGACATGGTCAACCATGAACTCGTCCTACTTGCTCTAAAATCCATTTACCTAGACAGCCAATCTCTCAGATGGTTCCACTCTTACCTAACAAACAGACACTAGGCAGTCTTATGGAAAGGTAAACTATCTACCCTACTACCCATCATCATAGGTGTTCTCCAGGGATCAATATTAGGACCACTCCTATTCTCAATCTTTATTAATGACCTGAATAATATCATCCCAAATGAAATCTGTGTACAATACGCAGCTGACTCAACCCTAATTTGCTCAGCCTCTTCCCCTAAGGACCTGCAAATAAAAACCCAAACCACCTGTAACCTAGTAGAAAACTGGCTCCCCAATAAGAGGCTTATATTAAACCCAGACAAAACAAAACTACTGCTATTCGCTCCAAATAGTAGGCAGCCTATATCAACATTCACTGTAAGATCCAGCAATGGGACCATCATTTCCCCTGATCTCTCAACCAAACTCTTAGGCATATTAGTTGACAATAACCTCAAGTGTGATCTTCACATTAATCAAACTACCAAAACTGTCAATAAAAAACTTGGCTCCCTCTCTAGGGTCAAATCTTTCCGAACCCCACCAACAAAAATTGTCATTGCCTGAACCCATCTTCTCTCCACCCTCCTCTATGCTTCCCCTCTACTTACAAACTTAAGTAAAGCCAACCTTAACAAACTATCTATGTGATACAATAACATCACTAGATTTGCCACTGCCACATCTTATAGAACCCACCACTGTCTTAATTTACACTCACTAGGGTGGCTTGAATTAACTAACCTTCTCAGGGTAAACCAACTGACTGTAGCTCATAAGACACTCTATCATCCTGAAAACATACCAGGGCTCAGAAACCTCATTACTCCCTACTGTAACCTCAGGTCACTATGATCATCTAATGTACTCCTAGCACAAACATTAAAATCCAACATCTTGTCAGGGGACTGTCTGTTTTCCAACCATGTAGGTAAATTATGGAACTCCCTTCCTGCCACCCTCACCTCTGAACTCTCTCTGTTACAATTAAAAAAAAAAAACTAGCTCAATATTTTAAACGGCACTGGCTTTGCCCTTGTTCTAACCCAGACTAGCCATTATACCAACAGCAGCTCTTTCACCTTAGGATATTTTGTTGCAAAACTATCTGTTTGCGATTCTCTGTATCACTATACCTGAGTTTTTGCCCTATATTTATAAAAATGTGCTTACCTATGTTTAGGGAACAAGCATCTTATTTGCTGTTAATGTTTAATGTCTTTTGTACTATATGGTGTATTTTCTCAATCACTTGATATTTTGAGATTGATTAGGTCTTTTGTCACTGTTATATTCTATGTCTTTGTTACTTTCCATGTATGATTATATGGTGCTTTTCTCCCCGGGCCTCCGCTGGAAATGGACATGTATCCAGTTGGACTATCCCTGTCAACACATGTAAAAGAAAATAATAAATAAATAAATATGTATATAAATATGTAAATAATATATATATAAGTAAGCACAATTCATTGGTTAGACAGCTAGGAAAGAAAAATACTCTCCAGGATTCATGAAGCTTGGCGCAAGGACGGCATTAACCTTGCACCGACCATGCATCGTAGAGATGGCGCAGCAGCACCACATGCATATTAATGAAGGCACGCTGCCGCAATGTCCACGTGCAGAGGAAATGTGTGCAAATGCAGGGGGCGTGTCTAAGCGCTGCATGGAGGTGTGGACATGGCTGCAGACGCGCAACCTAAAATGCTGACTAGTACAGCCTGCCTCTAATAGTAAGCACTCCTGTCAGTGTCTGTGGATACTGAAATGTATGCAAAGCATACAGGACAGCTTCGTGAACACCCAAAATAAAAAGTAAACACAAAGGCACGTAGCTGAATATTGAACCCCCATCCAACGAACAAATAACATTTAAAACCCCTTGCCCGTATTCCATTGTAGTGTTGATTGTTATATCAAGTGGAAGTGAAACGCAGTGTGTTTGCACGCCGCTGCCCTTTGCCAAGCCTAGACCAATGTTTAGGGTTATCACCTGTCCCACTTTATGAGGGACAGTCCCTCTCTCGGCAGTTGTGTCCCTACCAAAAATATTACAAATGGAAAATGTCTTGCGATTGTAGGACATAATTATGTCCCATATTTTATGTAATAGTTCCATAAAATAGTTATTTCTGTATCTAAAATACCTAAATGTTACAAGAAACAGAATAAACAACTAAACTGCTACAAGAATAAGCTTTCACTTAGGCATAAAAGTAAATCACTATCCTTTGTACTGACCTGGGTATGTGTCGGCCTGTAAAATCTGATGTGTATCCCGAAAATGTCCCACTTTGGCCAATTGAAAAGGTGGCAACCCTACCAATGGTCAGAACATTCACTCAATAACTGCCCATTCACCTTCCATGTCGTCCTTGTCTGGATGGCTCAAAGATGAATAGGTATTAACCGGGTCTACCTACCATGTCATGAATGACAAGTATTTGCGTGTACCTATGTGCATGAAGTACAGCATGTGGAAGATCAAATACGCTAGGGTTGTCCTCAAAACCATGTTGGTACCAGAGATATGTAGAGTACACAATGTGTTCTGTTGTCTGTGCCATGGGCCATCAACCAGAGAAGGGATGGATGGTGTATGTGTGGAATATGGGGGGGGGGGTGACGGGTAATATAATAATTCGCCAAGGGGAAACTGGGTAGGATGTACAATAGGTGAACTGGAGGTGTACGAGAGAGCAGTGGGTGAATCAGAAAGGAAACCAAAGAACATACATTCACATCTTCAATATGCTCTGACAGGCCATACTGCAGAACACAATCCCGCAAACATATAAACATTAAAATGTGCGATACACATGTACAGAAACATTACCGGCTCACACCCACATAATTGTCTGGCCTGAACTGAGGCATCCAACCCCAACACACCTGGATACAAAATTGAATACCCATCATCCCTTCCCCAGCACACCACCCCCCTCCCTTGCTGAACGTCCTAAAAAACCACCCATACACGGGCTGCTAGCTTGGCACAGCCATATCTGCACTTAGTGAACCTACCCATATCTAGTAGGCAGTCTCACCCTAGGCAGTCTCAGGCTTGCAAACTAGGTATCCCTTGCATGTATAACTCTCCCTCATTTTCGTAAAGCCAAAAGAATGGGAGTTATTGGTGTCCAAAATTTTTGGCCATCCCTCATGGGATAAGTGTCTGTTCTAAAAATTAGACTTGATGGCACGACACGATGTCCAGACCCGTAGACAATCGGACACAAGTTGCATTAGCAGTAGTTGTCCACAACCCTGCTCAGCCTCCAGCCAGTCCTGCAGTACCTACAACCCGGGATTAAACACCTGACCATGATGCACATCGCCCTACGTGCATTATCGGGAATTTATACCATTCACATGTTCCCATGAAGCTTCCCCATAGCAATCTCCCAAATAGCACATGTCCACAAATTGTATACCCCATCCAGGTTCCTCGTCGTAATGATGCACACAACCCCCATTTACAAATGGTACAGATACCTCCTGTATGCAGTTGTTCATATACATGGCCATGTATAACTCCAGATATGTAGTCATATATCTATAAATGTACATACTTATATTCGCATAGCCACACATCACACACACATGCATATAAGTAGTTGTCAAGTATGTGTCCATTTCAATAAATATTTACACTTGCAAATGTATACATATGCCTCCCAGAAACATATGAATAGTAACATGTACTATACATATGTACACCACCCAACTGTCACATTTGTTGCCAGTACTGTGGAATGGCTGTAGTAAAGTCATATATCCTAGCTACCATCCATGCAGAATGCATCACGGATGGTTTAGTGGTCAAACCAGTGACCATGGTGTTCCTGTTCCCGGGTCCAAGCCATGCAAGGGCTAATTTTATATGATGGCCACAATAATGGCAGTCAGATATAGGGTGATTAAGGTGCTTTAAAGCAGACGTAAGTGGGTATGCGCAAC
>NC_056734.1:925063542-925073284 GCF_019279795.1 Protopterus annectens
TATATATATATATATATATATATATATATATATATATATATATATATATATATATATATATATATATATATATATATAAATATATATACATATACACACACGCACACACACATGCACATACACACACACACACACACACACACACACACACACACACACACAAACATATATATATATATGTTTGTGTGTGTGTGTGTCTGTGTGTGTATATATATATATATATATATATATATATATATATATATATACATATATATATATATAAATATATATATATATATATATATATATATATATATATATATATATATATATGAAGAATGAACGTAGTAACAATAAAGCATACACAAGGGATGGGAAGGGAATCAAGAGCAACTATGGTATTATATAGTGCTGTCAGCGTATGTCATAAACAGCTGCCCAGGAGTGAGCAGAGCACTGCTACTCACACCACAGGCAGGGTATTACCAGTGGGAGTACATTGTTGAATTGCTAAATCTACTTTACACACAGACAGAAAGTAGTCCATGCTGGAACTACCAAAAATTGTAAAGCGCAAATGGCCGTAAACTATAACCCTATCAAGGGCAATTATGTTCAAAGATTACATAGCGGGAGAGCCTGTGAATACACGAGGTGGGACAACATATTTGTAGGGCCCCTAAAGCTCTGGAGATGTGTAGAGGTGTGTCATGGCTGCGATAACAAGTGGATAATGGAAGTTACACGTGTAAGTTTAACATGGGTGGGGTGGAGGAACTATGGGTATGAAATTATGGATCCAGGCGTGCCAGGGTAGGATGGCCCGGTTCTAATTGTACCGCCCCGTGGAGGTCAGCGAGTTCATAATAGGTATATATGCATACACACATGCAGACAACAATATGTAGAAGTACATTCTCTGGAACACATGCATTCCATTTGTAGACATAAATAATAGGAATGTGCACATACAAACATCGACAGTAGATGGAATAATAGGCTGTGCAGAAGAGGGATGGGATGAAACTGCTAGAACGCAGAGGCATGTACAGTGTCCAAAGTCAGTGCTGTGCTGACAATAATCCAATGTGAGGGCTTCCCCACACATGTAATCTTTCCTGTGATCTGCCCAGTACAGCAATGACAATACTTAACCAGTCTAATTGTAAAAGAAATATGCTGAACACGTACATAACTAGGCTACCATGTGTAACGTGTGCGATACCGCATAGTCATACATATTAATGAATTGTAGTGTCATATTAACGGGAGTAAAGATGTAATAAAGTATAGAGTCTAATCTTGCCATAAACACATGTGTGTTCCATGTGGGGCAACCCAATAATTCCAAATAGTATTCTTTGGTCACTCACATCAGCAATGTTTGCGGACTAAACATGTGGGAGGTCTGAGGATACGTGGAGTGAGTAAACTGATGGGATGGCTCTATAGGAGTAGGGTGTGGTCCAGTGTATAGTGGTGTCGATACACAGCAAATCCGACAGGAGAATGGATGACAGCAGTGTTAGGAAGTCTTTGAGAACCAGGAGCCATAGGTATATTGGTATATATGCATATGGAGCAGCACAGCAATAGTGCATTTGTTAGAGCAACCCCCTAACGAACAGACATTCTCGTACCGAATAACACTGTATCACCTTTCAATTACAATTGGTAATCCGTACATGAACATATTGTGACATCTGTCAACTGTATAACGTGCTAAATACCGATTACAAGATAACTGGAGTGAAATGTTGGTGTCATAATGAATAAGGCACTAGTATGCAGGTGAAGCATATATAAACACCATTACACACGTGTAAGTGCATATGTGCAGGGAATGTATTGATTTACAGACACACACACACACACACACACACACACACACATATATATATACATATATAAATGCAAAAATACATATATGTATATATATATATATATATATATATATATATATATATATATATATATGTGTGTGTGTGTGTGTGTGTGTGTGTGTGTGTGTGTGTGTGTGTGTGTAGATATATAGAGATATACAGCTATGATAGGAAAAAGCACACAGGAATGACATATGTTCACAGGCTATGGCAATGGAAGTGAGGAGCCCAGGCAAGACACATGACACACGCAGCATAACCTTCCTCCCCCCCTTCAGCCGGACACAGGAAATATACACTCAATCAATGTAAAGTGTCCACTGTTCCCCAGACCACAGGCAGGATACAACCAGGGGGGCACAATGGACCCATGGATTCTAATCATGGAACGCATACTGGAGCGTCCCTTGCGGGACATCCCAAAAATTGGCAGAACCATACAAATGTGATAGATGGACCATCTTGTCTGAGATGTATACAGACTCGGAATACAAGGGTGGGTAACCCTGATGACCCATGGGCTGAAACAATTTTATGAAATGGGTCCTGTGAAGTGGAGAGTGGGCAGCATGTAGTGGTGTGTCCAGAACCGACCAGTTCCCAGAGTAAGGATGGGTGCTTTTGAGGAGGCGGGGGTGGAGGAACTATGGGTAGCTACTTATGGGTCTAGGTGTGCAGGTGTTGGCTGATGTTGGCCAATATGGACAGCCCTAGGGATGCAAGTGAATGTGTTCATTGGGCAGAGGCGTCCCCCAATGAGCAGCCACACCCACTGCGAGACCCACTAAAGCAAAGTGTAATCTATATGGCAAGGAACGGAATAACCAGATGTAGATGTATATATGTAGAGTGATGTGCGTGTGTATATCTACCCATAGCGAGATAGAGATAGGCTTCTCCCTCGCCATAGTACAAATGTATACATACAGAGAAAGAATACAGATACATACCCACATATTAATATATACATATGCAGACAACCATAGAACCATATGTCGTTAGATTTATATATATATATATATATATATATATATATATATATATATATATATATATATATATATATATATATATATATATATATATATATATATATATATACATACATATATATATATATATATATATATATATATATATATATATATAGACAGCGAGATATGAATATACATGTATGTATACATATGCAGATATATCTGTATATATTAATGTAAATATATATATATATATATATATATATATATATATATATATATATATATATATATATATTACAGTAAATATACACATGTATATAGCTAGGATATGATACAGCAGTTACAGGTAACATATGTTCACAGGCTGGGCATATGTTGGTAGGAGGTCCAATAAACAAACGTGCAACACATAGCATCACCCACCCACCCACCCAGCTAGGCCGGTGAGACATACAGACACGCAATAAAGGTAAATACACCACTGCTTCCCAGACCACCAGCAGAAAACTAGCAGTGGGAGAGATCTGCAAGGTTTACACTTGAAACATAGACATCGATGTCCCTTGTGGGACACCAAAAATTAATGATCAGAGCCCATCCCTGTAATGATTTCTCTGACCAGGCTGTAGATGTACATGGACCAGTAGGTTGTGCAAGCCTGATAACACATGGGTCGACACAACGTATGACATGTGTCCCGACACGGGGAGAGTGGGCAGTGTGTGGTGGTGTGTTTATACCCCACCTGCGCCCACAGTAAGGATGAGTGCTGTAGAGGAGTGGCAGGTAGGGGAACTATGGGTATGCAATTATAGGTCTAGGTGTGCAGGTGTTGGCTGGCAGAGCCATATTAGGACCACCCTGTGGATGTAAGTAATATTCCAATGTGGGCATAGCAGATGCTCATACCTCCCAAACCCTAAGAGCACATCCACTGGATAGTCCGTAAACCACTGGGGGAACACATAGGGACCATACCGTTGAATTGTCCTCTATTACTAGGGACGTACCTGATTATGACTCAGAATCTAACTCTGTCCCAACTAAACCCTCTTAGAACTAGTTATATTAGGAGGAAAGGTGGTAAAATACACATAATGAATAACGACAACATGTAAGAGTTTTAAACAGCATGTACCTCAGACAATGTGTATGAATACATATGCTCTGGGTCTGTCAATGTGTCAGGTTAATAGCACCAAACTTCTAAATGTGTCCCTGATGTTGTTATGCAGTGTCCCTGATTCAGTGTTCATTCTTCCCCCATTTGTATGAGAGGTCTGATAGTGACAGCACATATTCCACTGACTACCTTAGAAAGATGATAGAATAATAGGTTAGGGTTACCACCTGTCCACCTTTGCGAGGGACTGTCCCCTTTGGGCAGTTGTGTCCTGCAAAATAATTGAAAATATGGCAACTGTCCTGAGATTTTAGGACAAAGATTCCCTATATTGTCTGTAGTAGTTGCATAAAACATTTATTTTGTATCTGAAACACCTAAATATTATAAGAAACAGAATAAGCAACTATAATGCTACAAGAATAAGCTTTTATTTAGGCAAAACAGTGAAGTTCTTTCCTTTGTACTGGCTGTGGATATGTTTTGCCCTGCAAAATCTGACATTTCTACATAAAAGTCCCACCTTGGGCAATTGAAAAGGTGGCAACCCTATAACAGGTATGCGGTAGCATGACTCGGCTGACGGATGTGGGTCCCAAAACCCAATTACTTGTCCATATTAAAGAGTGTTGGTTCCCATGTATCAGCCAGATGGGGACATTTTGTAAGAGGAATACTCAAATAATATGAATAAATCACTGGACAGGCCGCCGATTCCATACAGTCAAATGGCATGCCATCGCCTAATGGGCAGCCATTCCCGATACTGTAGCAATGTAATCCGATGTAATAGGCATCACAAGGTAATATTGTGGTCCTCACTCCCACCCAGGGGTGTGAGTGTCAGATGCAAGCACCAATGTCGGTGCATTTACAAGTGCAGGAGCGAGCAGGTGTAAGCCTGTTTGGCTACCAGTTTGTGAGTATTGCACTGGTAAAGCAATGTAGAGGCTAACCGAGTGTAAGAAGCTGTAACTAGAGGTTAGCATTGCTTAACACCATGCAAACCCATGGACACCCACTCACAACTGCTTTAATGTGCCTCACTCCCTCCATATCCAATGGCCTTGTTCTGCCATGCAACCAAATAAACAACCTCTGCAAGTTTTGGAACCAGGACTCTGCAAACACAGCTAATGTGATTTACCAATACGCCATGGCAGATATACAGACAATGGACAGTACCACACACATATCATATTGCACAGTCATTCAACAGTATAGGAATTTATCCCATCATGTAGCTGTATATGTGAGTGTTTATGTCCAGCATACAGATACACACATATATAGAGATATATCAGGAACATACCATGTGGCAACAAAGCATTATAAACAAATGAAACGGGAAACACCAGCAACGCCTGTATTATGTAGTGGTGCTGTTCTATGTAATCTCAAGACTCCCTCAGACAGACATGTGTCATTCATACATGCAAACAGTTGTACATTGGCTGTATACATCACTCTGTGCATGTAATGTACACTAACACAACATTACTTGTCCAATTATTATGTGTGAACAGTACTCTTGCACGGTGCTGTGTTCAACGCCATCATCATCATGATAAAGGTAAATGGGGTAACCATAGAGGGACTGGTAGTGTTGTGTGTACAATGGGGTCGTCCTCATCACGTGTACCTGGACCATTTAGTAGTGATGTGCATACCAGGATCATGCACCTGAGGGACAGGGGTGAGGATAACAGGAATATGTTGTGATGCATATTACAAGGGTTACATGTGTCCAGTAGGCACGTGTGTGAAATTGACAGCTATGTAGAGGGTAAATGTTGTCCTAAGAGCCGATTGGCCTTATGTTTCCATAGGATGAGGGTCTGATGTGGGGGAAGGAGAGTAGGTATTGCTGTTGAGGATAGGTAGGGTAGGATCACAGAGAAGACAACATACAGGGTCGGTATATGACACATGTGGGGGTGTACACCTTGGACAGGGATGGGTGTTTGGCATTCACAAGCCCATGGGAACAGTGGGATGGGGGTCCCAGCCATGGGCAGCCGCCACTGCACCTAAACAGCTGCAAAGGAGGCAGTGCTGGGGGCTGTCCAGGAGGGGCAACGTCACCCTGTAAATGTGACACTCCACCCTTGAGCATTTGTATCTGGTTTCGGAACCCCTTAGTGAGCCCCCCAGTGCAACACATCCGGGATAGCATGATAGCAAACATGTACCTATCAGGTCATGCTCCCAGGGGGGACATGCCCCATCCTCAGTAGTGGTACCACCAGAAGGTGGTGCAGAGCCAACAGAGGTTGATGTCCAAGGCTGGGCCCCAGATGTGCTGGTGCCTGGTGCCATGGTCAGCTGATGTGGGACAGGAGGTTCTGCCGGGACCTCCCAGCCCATTCAGCCTATGGTGTTGCAGTTTAAACTCACATATGGCTTAGTGACAGACAACAGCATACAGGATTACCTACAACAGTATGCATAGATATCACCATCAACCCAACACAACAGATGGTATACATTTGCAGAGGGAGCATAACACATGCATATATACTGCATGGCATCCGTACAATGTGTAGTAGACGTGTGACCACAGCTATGAACAGTTACCCATTATTGGCTTGTCACTGGGAACCCCAGAGAGTGTCTGTCATACCACTATTTCATGTGACATATGTCCAGTTAGGGATGTGATGGCAGTAACACATCCCTATCATCATGTACTGTCTGCAATCCTCACACTATGCTCCTGCTGTGCACAGATGTGTGTTCAGTCTGTAACACAGGAAACAAATGGTTCTACACACTGACCAGTTCACAGATGGCCCTACAGATGGGGATCCCTCATGAACAGAGTACTGTCATGTCTGTATTAAAACATGCAGAATAGCCATAACCACACACAACATGTTACGCAGTAGTCTCAATGCAGCATAGCTACACTTACATGCTGTAGTCATGTGTGGCACATCACCCTCCTCTCTTTAGGCTATTTCTCACTGTGTATGATGTTTAAGGTACATCCAGATATCATCTGTAATGCCGTTTCAGAACACCACATCCAGGTACCACTCACAGAGACTGTCATGGCCAAATACCAACATGTTTTTCCTAGATAGTGTACTGTGTTTATCATGCAAATGGCTATGGGAACACCATCACAGCTGTTCCACATGCAATCAGCTAGAAAAGGACTGCAGTAGGTGCAGAGGCCATCACCTGATCATGTCCATCACTTGCAATGCACATGCTGCTGCTGAGCAAGTGTACACCTCCACATCCACCACAGAGTGTGTGAGTGGGACAGGCAAAGTACATCAGAGAAGGGCTTGGAGACTTAACCCTAAGCATTGTCTGCCACACGCCTAACAGTACAGGGGTCAAACCCCTGACTGACTAGTCATTACTATTACATGTGCATGATGTTACTACATGTACCACAAAGCTGACATGTTGCTGTGCTGGAAGAACATATATGTGTGTAGGTGAGAGACATCTGAAACAGAGATATAGTAGACATACATTAGGTGTGGCACACATGGCTGTCCACATGAATGGATGCCATTGTCACCACAACCACACTCTCTAATGGACTCACATTGACACTCTTTGCCAGGGCCACAAATACACAACCTAACTACTTAGTTTGCCACACTGCAGTAATGCACAGGACTACATGCATCACGGGGAATATCTGTAGGTTCTATGGGCTAGGGCATGTAAAAGTGTTTGACATCTGTTGGTATGCCAATGAGGGTTATACTGGGAGTGACTGTGGTTGGGAGCATCATAAGCCACACACAGACACAAGGTGCCAGTACTGACATGCATGTATGCATTGCTTCATGGGTGTATAGTGGCTGGTTGTGCAAGATGGCTGTACAAGGCTGGGTGAGGGGTAATCCTTGGCATCATGTCATCCTACAATGGTGTGCAGTGTGGTACAGGGGTGTAGTGTCTGCAATGTCCCACACAGATGGGTACTGCATGATCTGCCCTGACATCCTGGTTACCAATGTGTATGGCCATAGCTTTGCAATGCATGCCATGTCTGTGTTTGATAGTCCTTCACGTGGACATTGCCTAGGATGTGCATGTCCCACAATACTATACAGTGACATGTACAGGTGTACCTGGTTTGGCAGGCACATGTTGTGTACACAGACTGTTATCCCCCGATATGCCAATACTGGCCTGGTGTGACGAAACCTGTTGATAGTGAGCAGGTCGACCCTGCACCTGCATTGATAGTATGATACAGGTATTCCCTGGTGTCAGTTTCATTGGTCCATAGAGGGCACCTGTGTACAGCATTGTATGGCCTCTGTGGATCACATTTGATGGCACCACATATTCTGCAGGCATCCAGTGGGGAACATAGTGAAGGCACAATGTCCACAAATATGTGCCTATTGTACCGCTGTACAGGGCGCCATGTCCTCTGCATCCCACTGCATTCACACCATACCTACTATCTGTCATCAATGTGCATGGTACTAGCAACATAGTGGGATATCCTAGGCAAGTGTATTTGTGTATGGCACATGGGTGCAGGACATATACCGGGTACTAGTAGGGTTGCATACTTTGTTCATCAGGCCTTTTGCCTCATGAGGTGGCCAGTGTGTCATAAGACTGACACCATATAGGAAACTACAAAATCCGCTCCCCAACATGTCCCATGGTTAGACACTCACAGCCACCTCTACACAGGCTCTGACCGCCAAACACACACACTTGCCATGTCCTGTATACGAACCCCTACCTACCGTATCACACTGCAGCAATACGCTTTTAGGGCACAAGCTACGGTGAATACTGGGTTACAGCGCAATTACAGGTGTATACCTAGGTGAGTGACAACAGCAGTATTGACAGAGGTGGTCATGTGATTTGTACAGAGAGTGCATACTCTACAAAGTACTGTATTTGTCTCATGCAGGCAGATACACACACACACACACACACACACACACACACACACACACACACACACACACACACAGTTGGCAAGTCTGGGATTAGAACACTGGCCTAACTACTTTATCACACTACAGCATTACGCAGTTACAGAATGCACTACCAAGATTACTGGGTCACAGCACTCCCAGAGGTGTATTTCTAGGTGGGTGACATCATCAACCTTGCCAAAGGTGGGTATAAGAATTGTATGGAGTGTGAGCAGTCTAAAAGCATTATTCAGTCCTCAGGCAGATGGAGACAAACACACACACATACACTTGGCAAATATGGGATTAGCGCACCGACCTAACTACTTTATCACACTACGGTATTACACAGTTACAGAACACCCTACCAAGATTACTGGGTCACAGCACTCCCAGAGGTGTATTTCTAGGTGGGTGACATCATCAGCCTTGCCAAAGGTGGGTATAGGAATTGTATGGAGAGTGAGCAGTCTAAAAGCATTATTCAGTCCTCAGGCAGATGGAGACAAACACACACACATGCCAGTGGTGGGAACAGAGCACCTGCCTATTTACAGATCACTATTATAATACTACATAGTTACGAGTCACGCCACACAGACTACACATTTCAAGGCTGTCATTATGACCTTCTAGGAATGCGGACATCAACAGGGATGCTGGCAGTTAAGATGTACATACCTGTGTGTCTAAAGTAGGAATCCATCCTGACCTGGAGTATGCCCATCTGTGGAATGGATGACTACTATCACTATAGAGGGTTACAATGACCATGCCCATACACATAGAGGCACATAACTCACACAAGGTGTCACTGGGCATGCTCACACACTTAGTAGCATAGGGCTGTTCGGAATGCAC
>NC_056734.1:925073784-925208784 GCF_019279795.1 Protopterus annectens
ATTAGAAAATAGGATTGATTCTAAAACTTACAATTTTTTAAAACAATTGTATCCAAATATTCCTAATTTCTTTGGAGTCCCAAAGGTGCACAAATCTTTTATCTTTTTTTTTCTATAGGCCTTTAAGACCTATAGTATCTGCAACGAATTCTAAAACCCACCCGTTGGCCATTTTAGTTGACAGACACATCAAAGATATAGTTAATAAAACCCCACATTTAATTAGGGACTCATGGGAATTTTTAAGTAAAATGACCCAGCAGCTTTGGAGTGCAGATTGTATTTTCCTCACTATTGATGTGAAGGATCTCTTCACTTGTATTCCTTGAAGGGAGGGATACGAATATTTTAGTGAATGTCTATTTAAACATTCTACTTTATCTGGGGATAGAATTCTTTTGGTGTTAGAATTTATGGAGGTCATTCTGGATTCCAATTACATCCACTTTCAAGGAGAATATTACCAACAGATTAGCGGTATAGCTATGGGAGCAGCATGTGCTCCAACATATGCTAATTTGGTATTACTTGAATGGGAAAATAGGTTCATTTTTCCCTCTGCTTTTACCACCATATTAAGTTGTATTTGAGATTTTTGGATGACACACACGCACACACAGACACACTGCTACCCACCACATCCAAACAAATCATCCTACACTACGTATGAGCAGGTGGGCAAGCCCCCCTACACCCCCCCATGTGGGTAGCTGCACCCCCCACACCTCCCCTACTTTAATATTCTACCTCCGAGATTGCACAAACAGACGCACAAAGCAAACCCACACCCACACATTACAGTCCCCCAGGAACACACACCACACTCAGAACACACACTTACACATACTACAGCCCTCAGAAACACACTTACACACAGTAACCTACCTGAACTGCAACACCAGAAGCACTAACTAACAGGGGTGTAGCTAGGATTTTCAAATTTGTACTGACAGCTCTCAAACTGCTACCCCCCTCCCCAGCCAAGCTACGGCCATTCTCGTAATTCACGGTTCGCTCTTTTAGTGTCGATGAAGAGGCATTCGCTGTAATGCCTCTTCAGTAATATAATATAAATTCACTCAAACTCGGTTCCTTGAATTGAAAATTAACCTGAAATGTCAGTTCTTTGAAAAATGCAGCATGGTAGTTGGGGTAGAGACTTTATGCTTTTGTTTTCTGTAACTAAGGTACAGGTTTTGAGCTTGAGTAAATTACGAACAACCTGCTACCACTAACTAGGATATTTCATTCACACACACACCCCTACCTACCTCTTAGTGCCAGAAATATGGACAAAGCCTAAAATAAGCAGGGACAGATATTAAATAATGTTCTCGTGAACTTAGAAAGTTGCTAGAATAACAGGATTTGTGCTAGTATGAATTTTTCTAAAGGACATGAAGTCTGAAGCTCAAATGTCTGTCATTATTTAGCAACTTCAGCCTTCAATGATTTTCTAGAAAATCACAAAATTTATGAGGAACAGACAAAAAATATGGGGCAAAAATCTGGACATTCTGCAAAATGTGGACAGTTGAGAGGTATGCTACCTACCACACACACACACACACACACACACACACACACACACACACACACACACACACACACACAGACACCTCTCAACCTCTTACAGCAACAAACTCATAAATAAAACTGAGGCAAAGGCCCAAAAATAAGGACATTTTTTTTTAAATATTGCTCTTATAAACTTAGAAAGATTATAGAATAGTAGTAGGTCTTGCATCAGTACGAATTTTCTGAAAGGTATGAAATCTGAAACTGAAATGTCTGCATTATTTTCTAACTTCAGTCTTTAACAATTTGCCACTAATTTTCCAGAAAACTGCAATTTTATGAAAAACGGACCAAAAATGTGATGCAAAAATATAAAATTGGCAGACAATACAGCTGGAAACCTGTCAAAGGAGGGACACCATTTTAATATGAGCACAGTTAACTTAGAGCAGCTGACAAAATTAGAGAATCTATATGCATTTCTGAAATAAAAGTAATGTATAACTCTGATCATTACAGTTATTTATAAAAGTAAAGTAAACCCTCTATGTTTTCTTCCAAAATTGCTATTTTGTGGAGGGATCATTAGGGGAAGAGCAACATTTTAAGCCAAAATCAGGGACAGTTGAGGTTTGGCTATGCTTAATTCTATAAAGCAATTTATTTGCATGTACCTCTCAACCTGTTAATGCAATAAATCTGGACAAGGCCAAATATATTGAGGGAACATATAAACAGTACTAAAAATTGCTCTTGTATAAACTGGGACAGTTGATAGAACAGGTCTTATTTTAGCATGCATTTTTCTGAAGGTTATAAAGTCTGAAACTAGTGTGTCATTATTTAGTGACTTAATTCCTAAATCATTTGCCAGAAAACCACAAATTGAGGAACAAACCAAAAATAAGAAGCAAAAATCTATTCATTCTTTGAAAATCTGGACAGTTGGGAGGTATAGTTCAGCTGGGGCTGTCTAAGTTTGCCGCCCTTCCCCCTCACAAAACCATGGTCGAATGGAGCCTCCCCCTGCAGCCATTCCAATGATCCATTACTTTGCTATTTCACTCCATTTACCAAAAACACTAATGTGCATACTGATTTACTTCTATGATGATTTGAACTTCATTTGAAAGTTTTATTTTGCATTTTACAGCACAAACACTAAGACATCTGCTAAACAAACTTGGCATTAAAACTTCTCTGCCCTTGAAACTCACATTCATTGAAACAACATTAAAACCCACATTCAAAGAAAAATACATTTTACCCGTGGCAGATAAAAATTAATTCTGGGCTGCTTTTAAATCATAGGCCCCTTGCATATGAAACATACATGTGCTCTTTGATACACCTTCCTATTGCTTTGAACATTTTTCCAGTAAACAATGAAACAAAACTGCCCAATTCAGAACATTTCCATCATAAAAGTCTAGTCAAACCTTTACAGTCCACCATTATCAGTAAATAATATGCACAATCTCTGAAGTAGTAAAAAAAGTCATCTAAATAATTCCACGTTAAATAAATCTAACTAATGAAGAGGTTGCTGCTAGCAATCACCTTCATATTTCATGACTTCACCGAAAAATAAAGTGTCTGATGCCCCTGAGGAATAAATTGCCTAAATTACATTAATAATAAGCTAGTAATATTGCAATAGGAAATGGATGGCAAACTGATAAGAGGATCATAGTTAGTGTCTTAACTTTCAGTACAGCAGCATTCACCCTTTATGAGAGTAGAACCAACGACCTTCTGCATTAAAAGCAAGTATACAACATTTTGTGCTAATAGCAATGTGTGACTTAATTTAGCATAATCAGCACTAAACTTCTCTTCCCCTGCAGCTCTCAGCTCCTTGTAAAATCTACGCAATACTCAACTACATCTCAACTTCGCAGCACAAGAAGTCTGGAAAAAGCCAAATTTATTGGGGTGGGTCAAAAGGGCAAAAAACAGGAACACATTAAACATTGCTTGTATAATCTTGGAAAGCTGCTAGAATAAAATGCTGTGTTACCATCATACATTTTACTGCCAAGGTCACTGTGCAAAATAGTCAGAACAACATACCACTATGCCAAATCACCTGCTTTGTGAAAGAGAGGAAGACTGAAACTTAAATGGCTATCATTTAATGAATTCAGTTCTCACCATAGCTGTCAACCTCTTAGCACAAAACACCTGGACAAACCCAGTAATGAGGGAATACAGCCCTCAAACATATTCAGTGAATTCAGTTCTTGCCATAGCTGTCAACCTTAGCACAAAAAACCTGGACAAAGCCAATAACAGGGTATTACAGTCCCAAAAATAAGGACAAATTTCAAATAGTCATAAACTTAAAAAAATTGCTATAAAAAAGGTTGTGTTAGTATATATTTATTGCTAGAATAAAAAGTTGTTTTACTATGTCACAAACACAGGGATAAGATGCAGACTCCACACAGAAGGCACCCCAGCCAAGAATCAAACCAGAAAACCTATAGTTGTGAAGAAACAATACTGCCACTGCACCATCAAATATATAAGAAAGTAGACATTCAGAAACCTGAAGTCTGAAATTTAAATGCCTGTCAATTTGTTAATCAGGACAGTCTGACTTGGAACAAAAAAAAAAAAAACAATTCTCAGCAGAGGCCCAGGAAAAAATAATGCAGACATGTCTTTGTAACATGGGAGGACACAAAAGCAAACCCACACAAACACAGGGAGAAGATACAGATCCCCACCCCCCCACACACAAAGAAGGCACCCCAGCCAAGAACCTACAGCTGTGAGACATCAATGCTATGTTGCTACCACTGCACCATCAAATTTCAAGCATTGCAATATTTAAAAACCATAGATACGATACAGATATTGATCAGATCAAATATGAGGCAAAAATCTGCAATTTTGTTACAAATGGTGGTGGGTAGGGAATTCAGGTCTTTAACACCTGCATACAAGATACAGAGTTCAAGCCTGAGGTATTCCATACCACACCACCATGAGTAATGGGGCATTTACACACACACACTCTTACCCTTCTAAATAAAGTCCATAATGCCTGCTCGTGTACATCCAACCGGTGAGCTCCATTCTGACTGGCTGTACTGTGGTCTTTCGGTCTTTAAGCCTCATGATTACATGTGTCGGTATGTCAAGCATTCGGTATTTGGTAGGTATCCCATTTATATGTACCTCCATGGTTGTGTAGATGTTAAACTATCTATATATCTACATATATATGTATATCCCCATATATCGACATATCTCTCCCTCTCTCTCTCTCTCTATATATATATATATATATATATATATATATATATATACTGATTTACATATATATATATATATATATATATATATATATAGCATACACCTTTTATTGGGTAAAAGGTGGTTTGTCCTATTTCCACACATTCCTCCCTTTTATGTTTTAACCTGTCAGAATACACAACCACTGTTGGTACATCTTAGGTAGCTTAGTGGTAGGTTATTGTGAAGATTGAAAACATGGTTGTGTGTTCTAATCCTGGCAGTAGTCATTTTACCTCTCAGAGCAGGCACTGGTAGTGCAAGGGTGATTAATGCACATTTCAGTGGTTGTGTGTTCCAAATGTTTATTATTCTGTGGAATACTACTTATATATGCAAGCTGTGGTTAAGGTATACTATGTAACATGTAAATCATCTCTGACTTTATTGGGATTTGAACCTGGACTGCACAGATATTATGCAAATGCTGTAGCCATTGCACTATTGACATTAATGTTCTTTCGGCCTATTTCCTATGTCCATGAATCCTATGTGTAAGCTTGGCTACACAACAGGCGGAGCCACCCACACCAAGTGAGCTTCTCGAAATGCCGACATAACACATGAATTGAGAGACTATACATTAACATCCTAACTACATTTGGCATAGCCCCTCACTGACACACTTCAGGGGAAACCTTGATGTGTGACTGGCCAACAGTATATACACCCCTGGGATGTGTCCCAGAAACATACAGCCAGGGTGTGGGGGAGCCACTCCAGTATTATAGCTGCAAGACCTGTTGGGGAAATTGAATGCTGTTGGGTTGTCATGTTAACATGCCGTTTTGAGATCACTATGTGCCCCTATCACCCTAAAGCACCCCAGTCTTCAACAGCTTCCAGCAACTCTGCCTGGAATCACTTCATTGGCTATGCTTGACAGAGGCTCAGTTACTTCATCAATGGTGCAGGTAAAGCCACCAGACTGTAGCTATGCTTCTAAATGCCCTTGGACAGATAGCCTCCTACCTATCTGTGAACCTCTACAGTGCAGGCCATCTCCAACATCATATGTGATTATACAGAGTTTTCTGATCACAATACACAGTGTAAAATCACCATGTAGTCAGACAACAGTTAAGTACAGCAATAGCATACAGACTACTGATACATAATCACTCCAAAAGCCTATCTTGGAAGCTAGTGGACATGTATAGGTTTCAGGCTTTGTATTGCTTACCAGTAGGTTACCTACAGGAAAGATGGGACACAAGCACAGATGGGATACATGCCTGCAACAATGCCATACCAACTTGCATGTGTCAGCCTAAGGCTTTGCAATGCTGGGCAAGGCTATAGGTGCCCCCATGGTGCCATTTTTAGGCAGGTCTCAGAGGTGAATCTTACCTCCATGAACTGCACAATAGCAGAACCCATGAGGGTTAGGCTACTCAACACCAGGGGTAGTACTCACAACATGCATGCACTCACAGCACCCCTCAGTATGGACAACATCTACATCTGTTCTGTGACTGGGACCTGTATAAGGCTCCTGTGAGCACATCGGCACTACCAGACTACAACCCATAACACACATTATAGCCACTGAACATGGACTGGCACAGACATGGAGGGGGTGTATCCATATTCATCACGGATACCTACACCTCCAAGTTAGTGGGGCAGCATGATACCTCTCTGATCATCCATGTGCAGCTAACATCAGCCATGACTGCAATGCAAACTGTGAGCTAATACAGATAACCCTCCATGACCCAGGAGCACCACTACAACTATCTGGAGACAGTGGTAAACATGACAGTCCTTCCAGACACCCTGTTATTGGTCAATGTCAGCTACCCTACACTTAACTGGATAACCTACTCGAGTATTCACTTCCAGACCCAGCACTTCTTGGGATTTATCACCTCATATGGCCTGTATCAGTTGGTGGATGAACTAACGAGAGGTGAAAACATACTAGAAGTGGTAATCACTGACATGTGCAACAGGTGCACTACAGCAGAGGTAAACCGGTCACTGTTTAGATCTGACCATAAAATAAACACTGATGATTTCCACTCCCAACCATCTCCCCCACCCAAGGAACATACAGTGAATACCTTTTCTACAGCTAAATTCACAGTAATAATGACAGAGGTGAGAGGGTTCACAGCCCCCATGCTCAGGGATGACACTGCTCATGATACAGACAGAATTACTAATGCACTCTATAAGCACCTACAAAGATGTATGAGTCGTGCCATCAATGGTAAACCAGGACTCACTACTCCTACACAAGGACACCAGTCTGCTGAATCCCTGCATTATACAGGCTATACAACAGAAGTAGGACAGTAGTCCAGAACAACAGCAAATCCCAAGACATGCAGACGTCCATGACCAGTATTAGCAAGATACTTATGTTACTCCTGTAATCATCCAAGACTGACATCCACAGGTAAATAGGCATGGATTCGGAATATGACCACAAAGGCTTCTTTGGCTATGTCAAGGATGTAAGCAGTAACACACAGATTTGCATTGTGCTGGTGCAATATTGAACTGAATATACTGACCCTTCTGATATCACCAACACACTTAATGATACATTCGGAGCAAGCTTCACCCCCTACTGGGCCCACAACAATACCCAAAATGTACAGTATCCCAGACATCTGAGACATACAGGTGGTAATGGCCCTTTCAAATGGCATGACAGAGCACCAGTGGAGACAGATGGTGTCCCAGACTGCATCCTGCAGACACTACAAGACAAAGTGACCCCCCCCCGCCTAATATAGCAATTCAACATCAGCCTCTACACAGTCTACATGGCCATTCACTGGTGCATGGCAACAGCTATTCCACTCCACCAAGGTGGTGACACAGCTGACCATGGTAACTACCACCCCATAAGAAGCCTGAGTAGCCTGAGCTGCATGGCTATAGAGTGCATCCTCATGGCACTCATTAACATAGACAATGGTAACCTCCAGACACTTGATCCAACCCAGGTCAGCTTGATTGAGTGCAGATCATGCCTACTGAACCAGTTTGACATCTTACAGTCACCTAGACTTTAGGTGTGGGGTGTGATAGTTCACACATACTACCTGGACCTTGCCAAGGGTTTTGACACCATTCCCCCACTCAGGCATTATTTCTACAGCCACCAGACAGTACATACACCCATACATCACAGGTTGGTTTGCCAACAGGCTTATGCACACAATCCACATGGTAAGCCTAGCAGCCTCCAGGTCCATCTCTTGACCAGTTACAACTGGTGTCCCACAAGACTCAGTCCTGGGACCCCTCCTGTTTGCCATATACTTCTCAGAGGTACAGGCTAACACAGGTGGACTACAGAAGGCTGTGTTTGGCAATTGCTGCAGACTGGGAGCCATAACTGACAGTCCAGCTGTCACAGACATCCTTCAAGGGGCCTCACATAGACCAACACAGGGTGTTGGAGTGATGGCCTCCAGCTAAAGGCCACATACTGCATGGTCATTCCATTTTGGGAAACTACACACACATATATTAACACATGAGTGGCAGACACTATAATTCAGATGATGTAATGGGTATGTGGGGACTACATTACATAGTGATCTCTCCTTTCACAGTCATATCTGCAAAGTAGTTAGGACATCCATCTATGTAGGCCATCTGATTAATTAAGGGTTTGCATCTAAACAGACTTAGGTTATTGTGCCCCTTTATTCATCAGTCATCAATCCCATCATCGAGTATGATAACCCATTTTGGATGTACCTCAGAAGACACATCCGACAGCTGGAAAGGCCATGAACGTACCTCGCAAAGAGGGAACACGCCCTCAGACATGTGTCCTATGCTGCCAGACTGCATAAACTCTTGCATTACTCAGTGGCATCTCGTTTACTTAGAGATGATATTTGCTGGCCAACAAAGCCGTGTTCAAGTCAGGCTTAATGGATATGCTCCACCTATGGGAATCTATGTCACAGTGAGCCACACACTGTAATGAGCTACACCTTGCCATAACCATAATTGGAAGATGCTGGAGTGACAGATTCCTGTCATGGGTACTCCCCATGATTTGGAACTACATCCCTGATTACATTATAATGAGCCCCTCACTAACACTCCAGGGAATCTTTGCAGAGTGGGTGGGGAATAGTGGATACACCCCAGGGATCCCGCAATTGGCTCTGCTCCACAGAGGGATAGTAGTTAATCAATGGGGTGGCAACAGCAGACATATTTTGGCTATGCTTATGAATAGCCTCGGGCAGTTAGGCATGTACCTACCTATGTACCTTTGAACCTATACATACAGTATTGACACATGCTGATAGCTTAATTTACTGTTCAGGTATTGACTTACCTTGTGCCAATGACAGTTGTGTGTACAATAGTTGAGGGCTGCCTGTGTAGGATGCACACAGTAGACCACCTATACATGACAATTTACAGGATCATATTGTGTAGCATGGCATATACTATGAAGATGTGGGCATACATGCCTGGAGAGTACTGCATGGCTCCACCAGATATGTCCAAGCAATGGAACCATGATTTCAGCATCCCAAACACATGCTCTATGATGATTCTGGTTTCTGCGTGTTCCTCATTATGGTGTTCTTGCATGGGTGTGTGTCAATTTCTGATGGGAGTCATCATCCACGGTTCCAGTGCATAGCCAGCATCCCCCACCAGGTGGCCATATGGGATGTCCCCCCTGGCAAATACCTGATACAGCTGTGAGGCATGCCAGATGTGGGAGTCATGATAGCTTCCAGGGCTGCCAGCACACACATCCATGATAATGCCCTGGACATTGCACACGACCTGGCAGTTGATGGAGGGGTATCCCTTGTGGTTTATGTAGCGCCTACCCTGCTCACTGGGTGGTGTCTTGATGTGCATGTGCATGCAGTCTATTGCACCCAGTACCTCCGGGTAGTCTGCCACATAATGGAAGAGATGCATATTGCTGGCCAACTCCTCCTATGTCCAGGGGAAGTATATGTGCTCATTGGCATGTGGTAACATGGCATCCAGGAACTGGTGGAGTACCCTGGATGCTGATGCCTGTGAAATCCCCATGATATCCCTAGTTAGCCTTTGAAAGGTACCTGTGGCTAGTATTCTCAAGCTTACAATACCTTCATGTCCACTGGGATGGGTTCCCCTCTGTTATTTCTGGCTCTGAGGCATGGCCGGCACAGCTCAACAAGTTGCTGTATGGTATCCCTGTCCACCCTGTAATGCTCTACTATCTCCAGATCATGTAGCCCCTGGCAGGTTACCCTGGGTCTGAACACTCTTCTCCTCCTTTGGTGCCTGATATGGTTGTCAGCATCATCCTCCACACCAGCGTCAGTCTCCAACACATGCTGGTGAATCAAAGCTATGGCAGCCCCTAACCTGTACATATTAAAAGTTCCCCGTCTGTATACACCAATGGTGCAGAGTGTCTGGGAATACACAAGTGTGTGTGAGGTGCTTTCACACTTTATACTATTGTGCAATGGATGCTGCTGGTGTAATTGGATGTGTATGTGCAATTCCAGCTGCAGGGTATCTTAATTATGGGTTTTACAGCAGGTACTGCTATTGTGGGGTCTTTGGTGTTGACTTACACTTGGCTGCCAAGATTCATCTATTGCCCTTTACTTCACTTTTCAACCCGATTCCCCTCCCATTGTCAGGCATGCATCCAGCTGAATGCTTTCTTGTTTTGTACTTTCCCAATCCAGGATTGTGTAGTGAAATGTGTTATGTAGCTGATCTACTGCAAATTTGCTTTGTTCTACTGTGACAATTCTCTTTTC
Source organism: Protopterus annectens (assembly GCF_019279795.1). Taxonomy (NCBI): domain Eukaryota; kingdom Metazoa; phylum Chordata; order Ceratodontiformes; family Protopteridae; genus Protopterus; species Protopterus annectens. The sequence continues at coordinate 925,084,374 of NC_056734.1, forward strand.
ATTGCAGTACGGCAGCTCCCCTTTCCTGTTCTGCAGGTGGCTGCTAGCAGCCTTGTTAGCTGTTGCCAATGGCCCACTGTGAGTTCCTAGGTGTTAATTACTCATTTGTACTCCAATTACCATGCTGCAGCATTTCCTTATTGTCTTCCCATATCCTTCCTGTTTCAGCTGTGGTGCGCACCATGCACAGCCGTCTACCGGGTTTTGAGCGCGATTTCATCCACGTTCACATGCACTTTCAGTTACTGTGTGTGCTCTCAGCAAAGCAAAGCTATGGCTACTTCCACACCCCTATCCTGCAGCTTTGCTTAGCAACAGGCAACCCAGATTAGCAATGCTCCAATGTGCTTACAGCTAAGGTGGCGCACGCCTGTCTTGATGTCATCTTTATCTCCAGGCCACAACTCGGTGTTGTACCGCTACGCTGTGAAGTGCATCCTTACGCCAGCGGGGATTTTGCGATTCAGTATTACTTGTCTCATTTGCATGGCATTGACTACTAATTCCTAGTTACCATGCAGAACACTGTCACAGACCCTTAGCAACCCTTGCGCCATGGTTGTGGTGTAGCATGCGTGCCATTGACTATTATGGGGAATTCATGAAATGTGTTACATTGCAGTTTTATTACATATAAATATATTTTCATTGTGATCCCATTTGCGCACCGATGCACTGCAATTTTACTTTGCGTTAGTGTGGCCATAACATTAAATGTTCATTTTTATGTGTTGTACATTTATTTATGCCAATGGCTATATATTTAGCCATTGGCATATATTAACATTACAATACGTGAGTTTGGTCTGCTGTCATGGCTCCGATTTTATGTTTGAAAAAAATGTAAACTGTTTTTTTGGCTTACATTTTTGCATGCTTACGCTATGCCTGCACCATTTCATGAATCGCTATATGCCTTCATTTGCATGCTACACAACTGCGCATAAGGTAATTAGCATACATGCACCAGGAGCTGCGCAGCTGTGGAGTACGCTGGTAGTGCACATGGAAACAGCTCATACCTGAATCGCTCAGTGGCCATATTTGGTGTTAGATCGCCGACGTTACTCCTGTGCCTAGCACAAGCTTCATGAATCCTGGAGACTATCTAAACAAAGGTCTGGATTTTAGCTTAGGTTTAAGTGGCACATATTCATTTCAACCATGCCCTGAGTCTCCCCTAAGTCTAATAATCCATCTAGCCTCTAACTGCTTGGTCATATTATGTATACCACCCCCAATATTCTCAAATATTCTACCTATTGCCATAAACTTAAAGATGTGTTCAAAGTTAGTACTAATGACATGCTTGGCCAAAGCACTGGTTTTATTTCTCCTACTGATATAATAAATGTGTTCTCGAATCTTTCCTTTGAAAGAGCTGTCTGGTTTGCCTATATAGAATTTTTTACATTTAAGGCAATAGGCTAAATAAACTATATGTTGGCTATCACATGTGGCTTGCACCTGAAAATGAAACACTCTATTCTGATCTGGATGTTCAAAGCTAGCTGTGTTATCAATATATTTACAATAGTTGTATTTACCACATGGGTATGTTCCAACTGCTCTATTTGAATGAAACATACTCCTAGGATAGCACAGCTGCCTTTTGAGGGACTTCATATTCCTAAATAAAAACTTAGACCAGATGAGAAGGCAAGAAATGTGGAAAATGTATAAATATAGTTGCAAGTATAGAAAAGTTCTAGAAGAACCTTATGTTGATCAGGATCGCATGCAGGAATGGTTACAGAGAGGTAAATTCAAACCAAGAGATGAAAGGTTAATATCGGCACCCCAAGACAGTGGGCTGCATACACATTGGTTTAGAAAGTCCAATGAGCATGTGGAAGAAAGACAAATATAGGTTATGTAAAACAGAACTGGAAACAGTTGCACACTTGGTTGTGATGCACTAATAGCAGACGGACTGCATACTGAAAGGCATAATAATGTGGCAAGACTTGCACTGGCAATTGTGCAAACATTATGGTATTGAAGTGGCTGAAAAACACTGGAAACATGAACCACAAATCACCATATAAAATGATGAAGTTTACATCACATGGGATCACCCTTTACCAACAGTTCAAAAGACAGATGCTAGAAAACTGGATATAGTGGTCCATGAAAAGAAGACAAAAGTAGCACTGATCTTTGAAATCCCCACACCCACTAACTACAGTGTCTTGCATACAGAGAAAGACACAAAGTCATAAAATATCAGAATTTGCAGGCAGAAACAAGAGCAATGTGGAAGAAAGATACTCAGACATTTTCAAAAGTAGTAGGAGCAATGGGTCTTATTAAAACATCTACAATCATATTTAGATATGTTACCAATACATGTAACCCTGTACGAATATCAGGAGTCATTACTGGGCACATTGCAGGTGCTGCGAAAAGCATTTCTGAGTGACATCAAAGATGGAAACAATACTAATTTCATGAACTTTAATTGTATTCTGACTAAGGAATGGGGCCCATTCCCATCATGGTATTAGAAAACCAAAAGACTTGGAGAAATTAAAAAAAGGAAATATCATCTAAGGGCACATTTAAATGTTTTAGGTGTTCTAGCTGTAGATATACTGTAAACAGTTTTGATATGATTAACGGCTTTTCTTTTAATCCAAATTGGAAATATGATTGTTATACAGAAGGCATTATATATGCTCTGACATGTCCTTGTAATTTGTTTTATATTGGAGAAAGTAAGAGGCCCTTTAAGGTGAGATTACATGAACATGTAAGGGATATTAAAAATGCTAGAGAAATTCATCCTGTAGCTATGCATGTTAAAATGTGTAATGGCAGTAATCCGGAGGTTTTAAAAGGTACTATTTTGGAACAGACTCCTCCGAATATAGAAGGTATTGATATTAAAAGAAAATTAAAAGGAATCTGTCTTTATTTTGAAATATGGTACACTGCCCTCTAGTGGTTTGAACATTGAATGCAATTGGAAATTGTTATATTATTATTTATTTATTTAATTATTTAATTATATAATGATTTACTTGTTTAATTGTGTTGAATGTACTTAGGGAATGGTATATAAGATGCTGAGATTTTTAATGTTTGTACTCCCCGAAGGTAGTTGTTTGCCGAGGTGCTAGAGGGTTTTTTTAATAAATTTTATATTTGGTTTATCACTGGTCTTCTTTTATTGTTGTTTTATATATATATATATATATATATATATATATGTATAGAGTTTCACTTCAGAATCTCAAATCACTGAAATCTCAAATTTCAGTAACCTGAGACTATAATGTCGAACATTCACAAAACCGAAACCCACAATCCTGAATCACACAATCACGAACATATATATGCCATACACTACATAACACACACACACCATTCCACCCACAGCACACAAACCAGACAACCCTACACTACGGATATGTAGGGGCAAAAGCCCCCCTGCACACCCCCCTACTTATATATACCAACTCTGAGGTTGCACATAACATAAAAAAAAAAAACCTCACACCATGCCATCCTCCACTCGCACACAAATACACATTACACATACACAGACACCAACAAATCCAACACTCACACTCACACTTACACCTCCCTACCCTTACCCACACATACAATGTACAAAAGCACACACAAACACTCATCTGCAATCTTAAGCACCATAAAACCGGCACTGGAAATGCATAATCGTGGATTCCAGATACTCAAATTCACTCTTATGTACTTTCGGCATTCTGGTTTTTGGCTTCATGGTCTCGAATTACTGAAATTCAGGATTTCTGTAATTCAAGATTCTGAAGTGTAACTATATATATATATATATATATATATATATATATATATATATATATATATATGTATGTATATAGTTTTTGTTTTGGTGTTTTTATTCACATGGAGAAACACATTAATCCCTTGACCCTAATTTTACCATCAACATGGAAATTTTACAGATCATGTTTACATTCTGTTAATTTATTTTCCTAGAAACTAAAAGAACACAGCAAACTCAAATTCAGATGTATTAAAGTGCTGTTAAAACCATAGCATTATACAATAAAAACAAGAACAGACTATGCAAAAATGGCTGAAAAATGACACCAATGAAACAGAAAAAAATATGCTCAAATTAAAATAAATAATATATAGGTCTTTAGTTTCATTATGAAACTAGCCATCATGGGATTAAATGAAATCTTCAAGAGGTGCGGTGCCTGGTGACAAAAGGTATGCATAATAGAGGATTCAAAGCTGACTCTATGTACGTCTAATAATCCCATGTATGAGGAATAAAAACATCTTACAGGGCTGCATCGAACCTGGAACTGTTTCAGATGGGAGACCGAAGTCAGGAGAGGCTTGATAAATCAATTCAATGACTTTAAAGGTGATTCAGAACTTTATCCAGAGCCAGTGCAAATTCTACAAACATAGTCTGATGTTTTTGTAATGTGATGCACCAGCAAGTAACAAAGCAGCAGAATTCTGCACAGATTGCAAACAATTAGGTTTTGTGTCAGGAGCCTAGACATTGGGAGGTGGAATAATCTATATGAAATGAGACCAAGCCATTCTCAGCCACTCAGACTTCTTGAGATGGGAGTCAATGCTTGATGGTGAAATTTTTGAAGAAGGAAGCAAGTTGACTGGCCAACAGATCCCACTGTATGACAACAAAAATGCTTCCTCATAAAATAGTTCAAGGCCCTCTTCATGTAGAATGGATGTAAATAGGTCCACTACATCGACTGTAAAGAAACAACAGTCACTAGAATACCACATCTGGTTGATTTTAGTCAAAAAATCCCAGGAATCCTTTACCAAATAATGTACAGGATCAATTACCCCTTTGAATGGTTATTTTCGACAAGTTAGTTGGACCTATTTACATCCATTCCACATGAAGAAGGCCTTAAACTACTTTATGAGGCAGCAAGGACTTTGACAAATTTCAATGAAACATTGTTAAATTTTGTCATGTTGGGGATGGAATTTATTCTCAAAAATAATTCTTTACTTTTGAAGGTGAAAATTACAAACAGTTGAAAGGTGTGGCAATGGAGGCAAGTTGTGCTCCATTATATGCCAACATGGTCCTATACATGTGGGAAGGTAAACATGTATTTAAATCTGAATTTGATACAAAATAGTTCACATATCTACGATTTTTGGGCAATGTCTTTATCATATGGAGGGAGTCAGATAACCAACCCATAGTGTTTGTAGAGTGCTTCAACAATATATGTACGTATTTTAAATTTACTTTCCCAAACTGTGACACAACCATTAACTACCTGGATGTAGCAATCTCAAAGAACCTGGCACCAGGTTGTTTTACTTCAAAGATATTCAGGAAACACACATTTTCTAATGATTACCGAGATTACAAGATGTGTCACCCTAAATTCACCAAGCGTAATATTTTTAAGGGGCAACTTGTCAGGGTAGCACGCATGTGTTCAGATACCAACAGTTTCTACCAAGATATGGTAATTATTACAATTATGTTTAAAAACAGAGGGTATCCCAGAAAAGTATTAGAACTCATAAGGGCTCAAATTTTGGACTGGTTGAGAACTAAATTCAAGCCCCTATTAGGTGAAACTATCCATGGTGGTACTATAAACAAGGCAAAGAACAATTCTCAACACAGTGACAGTATGGTAATACCATTTGGTGTAGGGGAAAAGAAGGTGAGAGAAATTATATCTAGAAATTGGACAATTTTTAAGGGCAATTCTGATGTCCTAAAAATTCTAGGGAATGAGCCAAACTTTGTTTACAAGATGGGGCAGAATTTAAAATCAGTATTTGAATACCCTGTCAAAATCATTTCTTTACTTGATAAATGTACTACCAAGTGCAGGACATGCAGGCAATGCCCCTACATACTTGAATCTGATAATATAGTATTAAAGAAAAATGGATGCAAGGTTAATTTGCACAATGAAAATTGCAACACCAAGGGTGTACTTTACATTTCAATCTGCCAAACATGTGGCAGTTATTATATAGGTAAGACAGAAAGAAAACTTAGAACAAGGATCTATGAACATCTGTACGCGATATCAAGGGGTAATGTGAATAATTCACTGTATAAACACTCCTTACAGTGTCAGGACTTAACTAGATTTAAATCTGGGCTCTTAGAACAAGTTCCATTAAATGCCCAAGGTGGGTGGTGGGAGCTTCGGTTGGAGTTGAGAACTTATTTGGATAATAAGATTAAACATTAACACACCACCAGGAATTAATGAGAACATTCCTTTGGCTCCAATGTTAAAAAACAAAGCTCTGCATGTAATATAATATTTTTCTCAAAGCTTCAACATTTTATACTTTTAACATAAATGTTTCAAGTTGTCAGTTTATTCAGCAGTGTGGATCACTTTAATTATAGAATTTTTAATTTGTAAATTGTCTAATTAAGTAAGTAGAATGTAAATGACACCTATTATATAAGAGGTGCTTATGGGAATAATAACTTAGTTCTGAAGAAGGCTCTGTTTTGGTGAGGGAGACAAAAGCGCTTAACTTTCTTTGTGTTTGGAATACAGTGTGATCATAAGAATTTTGGTCCTATTATTCCTGTGGAAGTATGGAGCTTATGGTGTGGACCCAGCAAATTGCTTTTCTAAGTTGGTTTTAATGTATAGAAAAGTACTTGGTAGATGCTTTGCATGCTATAATTGTACTACTTTTCCTGACTGCAGCATTTTTTGTCTTACATTATACATTTGCTCTTTGCTATTGTCTATATCCAATACTACACATTTTATTTTGTTGTTGACCTTGAGTCAGTTTGAAATCAGACTTGTTGTACTGTACCATCTACTGTTTGCATACTATATTTTCTGCTTGTATACTTTGTCTAAATTCTCTGCCACATTTACTCTGTGTTATTGTCTGCCTTTATGGCCCTGGTCATAAAAAGATCCTTGAACCAATTCACTTACCCAGTAACAAACCTGAAATAAAATAAATAAATAAGGCAGTGTCAGGGTATCAGGGTATTGCATGAATTAGCACAGCTTGGTGTGGGGGTAAACAGGGATTTTCAGAGGCTAATGGAGATGTCTTTTTGTTATGAATCAGGTCCTGTTCCAAACATTAGAAGCGGATATAAAGAGGATGCAAGAGGGGAAGGACATGAGCTGAACAATATAATTTTTTTTAAAGATGACTGCATGCTGGTATTGTCTAATGTGGAAATTATAGCTTTAGAAGGTTTTTTTTTTGGTGATTTTAAAATCTTGATTCTTGAAATATGTACTAAGTCATTGGAAGCATCTTCCACTGGAACAGGAAATGAGGCTTGTGGTTACTGGTAGAACATGAACAAGCTAAACATTTAGGTCCTCACATGTACAAACTGCTTCTTGAGATAGTAAAAAAGAATTGGAATGCAATTGAGGAGAAAGATCAAACAATTTATGCAGACAAATCAATGCAACATTTTAAAAGAGCAGAGTAGAAGTTTTGTTTTTTGTAAGGGGTCTCTATATCTTGCCTATGTTCATGTACATCTTTGGCTGGTGCTGCAGTTTAGTAAAGGCCAATAGTTGATGAAATAGTGATTTTCATAATGGCCTGTAGATATGTGTGTGCCATGTCTAAGTGTTCAGTTGCATTCTGCGATAGACTGCCATCCTTTCAGGGATTAGTTTCCTGCTGCATGTTACGATGGGTTCCATCTTCCCCACAATCCTAGACCAGATAATCTCTGCAATCAAAAAATGAATTAATACAATCAGACAAAACTACAAGAAAAATATGCTGTTGGTACTTAAAATAGACATTTTGATTAATATAGTTATATTAATGTCAAAAATATCAGAGCATAAGAGGTACATTTATTTATTTACTTTGTTAACCAGGTAGGTGTAGTAGTCCACAGACATTTTTCAGCTATGACCAAGTACAATTAGGCATAACCAGAAGTCTAAACACATTAACTTAATGAAGAAAACATTATAATAATATGATTAGATGGTGCAAACTTTACTGGGTATATAAAATTAATCCACTAAGAGTAGAATAAAATTAATTTGTTCATTATACACATCTGAGCAGTGGGACTTTTGAGCAGTAGTAATACAGCAGATCATTTTAATGTGTTTATTATCTTTGCAAGTGCAGACTTCTCTGTGCTTTTTTCCTTTGTCAAAACATGTTATATTTGTTGGGCAAGAACTATAGTAATTTATGTTTGAATTTCTTGAAACACTAATTTGTCTGATTTCTTGTAGTGGGAAGCAAGCTAAGAGAAAGCAGCACATTTCACTGTATTTTAATGAATGGAGGCCTTAATAAGGTAACGTTGTTGTTGGTGTTTAAGTGGACAGAGTATGCTGTGACTCTATGATTCAGCTTGGAGACAAGAGAGGAACAGAAAAAGCCCTGTAATGACTGGAATGTCATGCAGTTTAACAAACATTGCTCTTTCAGTTACTGGCCTCAACCATTTTGCTTTTTTAAAATGGGGCAGTGATATCCTTTAGGGCTCTCTAAGATAATGAACCAACAAATCCTATCACCTGCCACCTGTAGACTGTGTGTGTGTGTGTGTGTGTGTGTGTGTGTGTGTGTGTGTGTGTGTGTGTGTGTGTGTGTGTGTGTGTGTGTATGTATGTGTATTTGTTCTGTACTGTTTTAAGAGCAGCTGTAGGTGATAACTCTCCAAGTGTAGGCAATGCTATTTGGATTGCTTTGGACTCTCTGGCTTCCTGTGTGACCAGGTTAGAATATTTATAAATCACTCTGTGTTTGTGTAGGTTCATAGGTAGATAATAGTCATCAGACCATCAACAACCTTGCAGTAACAACTAACATCAAGAGTTATCTCCTGCCTCAAGAAGGGTTACACAAGATAAGCCCAGGGAGAACTTATGAGTACCCATCTAATTGTCTAGATTCATCTTGAATGTCACTAGGGTGGCCGCAGTGGTGCAGCAGTTAGCATTGCTACATCACAGCAAGAGGTTCTCTGGTTCGATCCTCAGCTGTAGTGCCTTCTTGGCAGTGTCTGCATGTACTCCCTGTGGTCAAGTGGGTTTCCTCAGGGTGCTCTGGTTTCCTCCCACATCCCTAAGACATACTGTAGGTGGATTGGACACTCTAAATTGGCCCTAGTTGTGTGTTCCTTCTGTGGAAGGTTGGGCACCGGGCTGGCAACTCGACACTGTGAAACTCCACTGCCAATCATGAGCGGACAAGTGATCTGCTGTGGCTTCCCCTAACCGGGAAAAGCTGTAATAAGAAGTCCTGAATGTCACTATGGTACTACTTTCATTAATATGCAGGGATAGTTTTTTCTATAGGTGGAGAATAAACTGGGATGCAAATCTATCATGTCAATATGTACCATTAATCTGCTAATAGAGATTGAGGTCCTTTGAAAGTATGTATGAGGAACCATTAGTTCTATGCAGACATAGTATGTATAGAAGATGGAGTCATTTATGGGTAAAAAGGTCAGAGCACCACAGAAGATTTTGTAGGAGACAAAATACAGATAGGAAAGGCCAATTAATCTGGAATACTAAGGGTCTTGAGGTCAGTGACTTTTTTGTTTGGAGCATCTTGAAAATAGGTGCCTGAAAGAGCTGGCAGATAAGACTACAAAAATAGATTTCCCTTTGTTAGACCACCCCCTTAAAAAGAAAAGGAAAATATCAATAAAGATGTTTTTGAGGACTCTTTGATATCAGCCTCATTAGTTTGGTCTGTATCTAAAGTATCTACTGAGGTGCTTTTGCAGCCCTTGGATCATTAGTCCAATTCTCCTACTTCTGGAAAGTTCTGGCATGACCCATGAGGAGCTGCTAAGGCCTGGGAATTAGGTGTGTTTTGTCTTACCAAATATCAGGTTGGTGCTGAGAAACGAGAACCTAGGATCATAATCTATGAGGCTGAGGAAGGCATTCATCAAGTGTGAGTGAGTGGGGATGTCACTGAACCACTTATGGATGTTTGACCTTTGGTTGCTGCCTCTAAAACTTTAAGGCTAGAGATTCTTAAGAAGAGGACTCAGAAAATTGTCTCATCTTTCCATCCTTCTATGTACCAAACCTTCTCAAGATGGTATCATTTTGTCCAGGACCATTTTAAGGCTATCAAGTCTCTTCAGCCCTTTCTTCCAGTTTCTATACCTTTTAAGAGAAAAAGATTCCCCTCTTCTTCAGATGTCAAGGATTTCCCTGAATGTGATGCTCAGGGTCTGGATTATGCCTTGCAATGATCTTCATATACTCCTCGTGAGCCTGAAACAAAAGACACCCTTTTGCCAGACTCCCCAAATGGAATTTGTTATCCTTATGTACTCCTTGTGAGTCTGAAATAGAAGACACCCTTTCCCCTGACTCGCCTAATGAAGAAATTTCATTTGGGCATATTATCTCAAAACAATGAAAGATTTTTTAAATGGGAGGTTAAAGAGTTGTCAGTCTCAGAGCAGATACAAAGAACTTCTAAGTATAGATTCTCCTAAACTAGTAGCCTTTTCTCCTGATCTGAGTACTTTGGAATATGTTTCTGCCTGTTTTTCCCTTACTTTAACCTGCCACATCCATTTGAGAAACCTGACTGATTCTACATTGTGCTTGAGTCACACAAATTTCTCTACAAAAAAAGAAGAAGAAGAAACATTGGCAGACAGATCTATTATTTCTGTTGATGGAGATAAATCTCCTAAGAACTTTTCTGCTTCCATAGCACTGCCAAATTGCGAAAAAAGTTGATCCTTTGATAGATTTGTTTGGAAGATCTATTCTTCACCTACCGTGGAATTTAGAGCAATTAACTGACAGACTCACATGTGCAAGTAGCTTCTGGCTGTTTTTGCAAACCTCTAGAAAACCGTAACATCCTTACCAAACTCTGACACTAAATCTCTTCTCTTGCATATGTTGACTTCTACTTCACAGGTCCGTAAGCATTGTATAAAGTGAGCTGATGATACAGTGGATGCTGTGTCCATGGGTCCATAAGCATTGTATAAAGTGAGCTGATGATGCAGTGGATGCTGTGTCAACGAGTCCGTAAGCATTTTATAAAGTGAGCTGATGATGCAGTGGATGCTGTGTCAATGGGTCTATAAACATTGTATAAAGTGAGCTGATGATGCACTGGATGCTGTATCAACAGGTCTGTAAGCATTGTATAAAGTGAGCTGATGATGCAGTGGATGCTTTGTTAATGGGTCTGTAAGTATTGTATAAAGTGAGCTGATGATGCACTGGATGCTGTGTCTATGGGTCCGTAAGCATTGTATAAAGTGAGCTGATGATGCACTGGATGCTGTGTCAACAAGGTCCGTAAGCATTTAATAAAGTGAGCTGATGATGCAGTGGATGCTGTGTCAATGGGTCCGCAAGCATTGTATAAAGTGAGCTGATGATGCACTGGATGCTGTGTCAACAGGTCCGTAAGCATTGTATAAAGTGAGCTGATGATGCAGTGGATGCTGTGTCAATGGGTCCATAAGCATTGTATAAAGTAAGCTGATGATGCACTGGATGCTGTGTCAACAAGGTCCATAAGCATTGTATAAAGTGAGCTGATGATGCAGTGGATGCTGTGTCAACGGGTCCATAAGCATTGTATAAAGTGAGCTGATGATGCACTGGATACTGTGTCAACAGGTTCGTAAGCATTGTATAAAGTGAGCTGATGATGCACTGGATGCTGTGTCAACAGGTCCATAAGCATTGTATAAAGTGAGCTGATGATGCAGTGGATGCTTTGTCAACAGGTCTTTAAGCATTGTATAAAGTGAGCTGATGATGCAGTGGATGCTGTGTCAACAGGTCTGTAAGCATTGTATCAAGTGAGCTGATGATGCAGTGGATGCTGTGTCACTTGCAGGAACTGATTAGACTACAGAGTTTCAATGATGATGTTAAAATGCAGCTTGTTCTTCTCAACAGAGAACTTTTCTTTGGTAATTCATCAAGTGAAGTATTAAATAAACTTGAAGAGTGGTAAGTTAATGTCTTTTGTCTCCATTTCCTAAATATCAAAGGAGTTATCCCTTTGAAGACAAAAAACATCTAAGCAACAATATGAAAAGTGGCAGGGAGAAGTAAAATTAAAAGGAGACGGATCCCCATATCTCTTGTTTCAAAAGAAACCTCATTTGTTATCTATGCCTCCTATCCTTCTCTCCCCTCATTATCCTGGCCATTCTTCTTAAATTGCTGGCAATCTTTTCTGGTGATTTCATATCTGTAAAAAGATAACACTATATACCCTTCTTGCCAGGCACAATTTCCTCCTCCTCCTCCCCCCTCAAAATATCTGTTTCCTCAATCAATACAAACTTGCTATCACAGGGTATAATAGAATCAATGTCTCCTTCCCAGAGAGGCAAAGGCTTTTATTCAAGAATGTTTCTAGTTCCCAGAAAGGAAGGCATCTGGAGACCAATTTTAGACCTTTTAGAACTAAACACATTTCTTTTGGTACCAAAATTCAAGATGCGCACCCTTCCCTTTCTGTTTCCCAAGGCTTTCCTATATACCAGATTTGAAAGATGCCTACCTGAACATCCTAATTCACAAAATACATGGGCATTACTTAAAATTCGTTGCCTTGGGATTGCACTTTCAGTTTATATCTTTGCCTTTTGGTCTTTACAATGCACCAAGAGTTTTCGCAAAGTGCCTAACCCAATTACTAACCTTTTGCAGAATTCAGGGCATCCATATATTTCCATATTTGGGTGATTGCCTCATATCTGCCCTTTCTAGCCAAGATACCATAACAGGAGTCTTATAGACACCTCTATATCCACTCTTTTCCTACCTCCAGATAAAATGTTGTCTTTTCAGACTAATGTTTTGAACATGACTTCTCAAATATGTCCATAGCAAGAGAATTCTTCAAAATTCTGGGGTACATGGCTTCCTCCATCCTAATGGTACCATATTGCAGACAATACATGAGCTACATCCGATGGCACCTAAAAGCACTCCTGGTCTAGAAACATCATCCCTTAATGTTAAAAATTCCAGTGCTCAGTTTCATCAGGAAGGAACCCCTATGATGGGCCATTCAGGTATTATTTAATCCATGCCTCCCATTTTCTCCCTCTCTTCCTGCTTAGTGAATACATCATGGCAGATGTGTTGGACTTTGCATGGGGGTTACATTTCCAAGGCATCAAGATTCATGGCTTATGGGAGCCTCATTTGAGGTGCAAGCACATACATCTCAAGGAGGTAATGCCATTAGAGCTCTAAGTTAGCTGTGGACTCCAGGACTGTTGATAACAGACAACATCTCAGTGATGTGGTAGTTAAATAAAACAAGGGGACACAAAGTCTTACCCCCTGTGCAGATTAGCCATGGTTGCCTGGGAACCAGCAATTTAGAACAAATGTGGTCTTCAGGATGCATACATTCCATCAGAGCAGAATACTCTAGAAAACACCTTGGCCAGATCCAGGACAAACCCTTGAAAGTGGATGCTACATCTTCCAGGACATTGACCAGCTATTGGGGACTCCCCAAGTAGACCTGTTTGTCTCCTACTTCAACAGGCAATTGATTTAATTGTGTTCCAGGACACTGTGCAAAAACCTTGTAAACAGATGCATTTTGTTTCCCACGAATGAGAAATGTTCTTCTATGCCTCCCTCCCATCCTCTGATTTCCAGAGTTTCTCTTAAAAATCAAGATGGACTTGCCAAAAATGTTTCTGGTAACTCCCTTTTGGCCCAGACAACACTGGTTCTCCCTTATGATGCAGTTGGCCAAAAGCAATTGCCAAAAATGCCCTGAGAGAGTGGATCTACTCATAAAAGACAAGGAATACCCAGTATACCCCGACATTCAAAACATCCATCTGACAGCATATGTGATGGGTTTTTATGTCAGTTAGAGAACTTTAGTCAGAGGACATGGAACAGCTATTAAAAATGGAAAGAAAATGTGGTACTAGAAAATCATACTTCACCAAATGGAAAAGATTTTCTAGCTGCTGCCATAAAAGAGAACAAGATGCATCCTAAGTGGTAGGGACTCCTCTGGTTCTTCAGCACTTGTATGAATTGCTCAGATCTAGCCTAGGATACACTTCTATAAAGTTACACCTTTCATTTATGTCTGCTTGTCTGCCTTTGGATTCCCTTTTCTTCTTTATTCAAAGTTAAGCAGTGTTTAAAGGGTTTTACATAAAAAATAAGTGACCCCTCATTTGGATCTTGACTATGCTTTGGAGAAGTTAATGCTCTTCCATTTTGTACCTGCAGTCAGTGCTTCTTAAACATTTTGGACATGGAAGAATGGAACTAACAGGGAAAGTATCCTAGACTGGATACTAGTTAATAACCAACCCCAACTGTACACAGCTGGTACTCTCCCTGATGACCTCAGTGACCACTGTCTAACCTATATCATAAAACGTAAGGCAGGAAACCCTCACCAGCCCAAATATAAAACAGTTAGAAACAGGAAACACTTTGACGCTGCTATATTCCAAAACAAATTAAAACCAGTTGACTGGTCAAAACTAAACAATCTAACATTAGAGGAGGTCATAGATCACTTTAACACTAAATTCCTAAGTATCCTTGATTCCCATGCTCCAGCACGTACAGTACAAAATAGATCAAATACAGCACCATGGCTCACAAAAGATACCAAAGCTAAAATCAAAACTAGAAACAGAGCCAGGGCCGGCTGGAGAACAACTAAAGCCTCACTTGACCATTTGAAATATCGCCAGCTCAGGAATGATACAAAAAAATCTATTTTACTGGATAAAAAAAAGCTTCTACCAAAATCTCCTATGAAAACACCATAACAACCCTCAAACATTCTGGGCAGGCTTAAATCAACTACTTTGTTCAGGTCATTCCAACACCCCAACCCCGGCTAACTACACCCATAGTTCCCCAGAGACCATAGCTAGTGCCTTTAATAACTTTTTCACTGAAACAATCCAATCCCTAGCAAATCAACTAACCCCCTCTAACTTAAACCACATGCCTAATCTACCCAATAATCTCCCCAAATTCAGCTTCCAATCAATATCCTCTAGTTTTATCAAAACAATTCTAAAAAAACTAAAACCTACACCCTCGCTGCTGACCTCCTCCCTTCAGAATACCTACAAATAGCTGCAGATGCCATTGCATATCACATATCTATCCTCATCAACAGAACCTTATCCAAAAATGCTATCCCCTCCCTCTGGAAAATATCTCACGTCATCCCACTCCATAAAGGTGGTAGCTCCTCAGACATATCCAACTAAAGATTCATTGCCATTCTTTCCCCACTAACTCTAATAATGGAGAAATGTATACACAACCAACTAATGCAATACCTTACACAGAATAACTTACTATCCAACTACCAGTATGGTTTCAGGCCATACCACAGCACCACCTCAGCCCTCCTTTCCTTTACTACTGCCATAAACCAAAACAGGAATGACAATAGGCTAACCTTCGCCCTCTTTCTTGACCTATCAAAAGCCTTTGTCATGGTCAACCATGAACTTTTCATTCTTTCACTAAAATCTATTTCCCTCAACAAGCCTGCTATCCAGTGGTTCCAGTCCTACCTGACTGGTAGACAACAGGCGGTACTACGGCAGGGCAAACTCTCAAGCCAGCTACCACTCACACTTAGTGTCCCTGAAGGGTCCATACTAGGTCCACTATTCTTCTCTATTTTTATCAACAACTTTCACACTACTATCCCTAAAGCTACCTGTATTCAATATGCAGATGATTCCACTCTGATCTGCTCAGCCACCTCCCCATCCGAACTGTAAATCCTAATCCAAAATACATTTAACACTATTGAGAACTGGCTCACCAACCAACACCTACTGCTGAACCCCAATAAAATTAAACTTCTACTCTTCACCCCCACTAGTAGATCTGCCACACTTTTATTCTCTGTCACATCTAACAATGGTACCACTATTTCCCCAGAACATCACACCAAACTGCTAGGGGTTATCATAGACAATAATCTCAAATTTGACCTACAGGTCAACAAAACCATACAGATCATCAATAAGAAGCTTGGATCACTGTATAGAAACAAAACATTTTAACCCCATTGGCTAGGACTGCAATTACCCGATCACACCTACTCTCTACTCTTTTATATGGCTCGCCTGTACTCTCAAACCTCAACAAATCCGAACTAGGTAAGCTGTCCCATAGCTACAGTCATATTGCCAGATCCGCCACTGGCTCCACCTATAGAACCCACCACTGCCAGAACCTTTAACAACTAGAGTGGCTAGAACTGCCCAGCTTAATTCAATTCAATCAACTCTTAATAGCGCACAAAATTTTGTACCACCCTTAGGATACACCCTCACTTAAAAATATTATTAAGCCATATAGCAACCTGAGATCCCTACGGTCAGCTGATAAACTACTGGTCCAAACCCACAAAGCTAATAACTCTGCTGGTGAATCTCTGTTTCCCAACTTCGTTGGCAAAACCTGGAATTCGTTGCCAAACTATATAACCCTACAATCCTCCAAAAGTCTCTTTAAAAAAAACCTCAAACAGTATCTCAAAGTGAATTGGCTATGCCCATGTACCAACCCTGATTAAGTTATAAACTGAAAGTATATTCTGTAATTATCATAACTTGTAACTACGTCACCAAGCTCTGCTTCCAGTCTGATGTCTCTTACTTTTAATTGTCTGTCCATGAGAATTGTGAGTCCCTACTAGGGAACACTAATAAGCCATTGTATATAATCACTTTGTTTTTATAATTGTTTGCTAACTTCTGTGTAATCTGCATATAGCATATAGTAGAATTGATTTTTTACTGGAAGAATATCTATTAGAAAATAGGATTGATTCTAAAACTTACAATTTTTTAAAACAATTGTATCCAAATATTCCTAATTTCTTTGGAGTCCCAAAGGTGCACAAATCTTTACACGCACCACCTTTAAGACCTATAGTATCTGCAAAGAATTCTAAAACCCACCCGTTGGCCATTTTAGTTGACAGACACATCAAAGATATAGTTAATAAAACCCCACATTTAATTAGGGACTCATGGGAATTTTTAAGTAAAATGACCCAGCAGCTTTGGAGTGCAGATTGTATTTTCCTCACTATTGATGTGAAGGATCTCTTCACTTGTATTCCTAGAAGGGAGGGATACGAATATTTTAGTGAATGTCTATTTAAACATTCTACTTTATCTGGGGATAGAATTCTTTTGGTGTTAGAACTTATGGAGGTCATTCTGGATTCCAATTACATCCACTTTCAAGGAGAATATTACCAACAGATTAGCGGTATAGCTATGGGAGCAGCATGTGCTCCAACATATGCTAATTTGGTATTACTTGAATGGGAAAATAGGTTCATTTTTCCCTCTGCTTTTTACCACCATATTAAGTTGTATTTGAGATTTTTGGATGACATTTTTGTGCTATGGAATGGGACCAAAGAAGAATTGCACAAATTTATGGAATATTTGGATTCATGTACTCATTTTCTTTCATTTACACATACATATAATGAACATTATATTAATTATTTGGAAGTTACTATTTCTAAGACGATCAGTGGTTTCAAATCAAACATCTATAGGAAAGCTACTTGGTGCAATAGCTATTTGCACTTCACTAGTCACCATCTGACTGCACAAAAGAAAAGCCTAATTAAGGGCCAAGCAGTTAGGATAGCCAGAATGACCTCCGACTACCATGACTTAGAACAAGAAATGGTTTTGCTAGGTAAATGTTTTAGCGAGAGGGAATACCCTATTGAAATGGTCACTGAAATTCTAAACGAGGTTATGAATGAATGGTGTGTAAAATATAAGGCCCTTTTAGGTCAACCCCTTCAGAACACAACAGTGGTTTTGGATGAGAGAAGAAAATACAATACAGCATGTATTATTCAATACAGTATATTCTCGGAGATATTTTCACATGTAACTAGAACTAACTGGAACTTAATGAAAATAAATAAGGAGGTACATCAGTTAGTGGGTATACAACCCATTTGTACTTATAAGGTGGGAATGAATTTCAAGAGGACCTTTGAACATGGAAAAAGAGAATCTTTACAATACAGGGCAACCACTCCTTGTGGAGCGTGCAGTGTTTGTACTTATATATGGGGAGAGGCAACTGTAAAATTAAATAATGGCCTGAACAGTACAGTAAGATTTATTAAAGGGAATTGTAAGTCTAAAATGTTAGTTTACATGGCTATATGCACTGGATGCAGTGCATATTATATAGGTAAAACTGAAAGGACATTTAAGGACCGTATTTATGAACATTTATACGACATTAGGACCCATAAGGAAACAAATGCTTTGTACAAACACAGTGTATCTTGTTCTTTGTTTGTAGGATTTAAATTTGGCATAATTGATTCAGTCATGAAGGATTTTTCGAGGGGAGGGGGTAATATGAAAAATGCTTTATTATACAGGGAACTGTTATGGCAACTCAGGCTTAAATCTAATTCCCCACCAGGCCTTAACGACTATATTAGTATAAAATCTGTATTACACAAAAAAGCTGAAAGTGTGTAATCAGCTTGAGTTATGTTTAAAATGATTTCATAACTATGAGATTGTACAAATGGTTTCGTCTTTATCCATTTACACTATAAACACCTTCTATAGTCTTTTATATGATATATTAAAACAGGATAGCTAATACTGAATATGTATATCACTTTAAATTTTAATTAAGTGTATTTTTTGATTGAGACTTGATGTATAAAAGGTGTTACTGGTACCAGTGCTTTTATCTGATGAAGTCTAGTCATTAGACGAAAGCGCTCATCTGCTGTATTTTGTGAGAATATAAGATTTGCATCAACGTTTGTGTCCTGGACTTTACTTTTATATTCGAATTGGTTTTATTTTCTTATTTTGTATTCTGTGTAATCTGTGTAAGTTTGTCTATGTGGAGCTTGTCTCCCACGGCCTCCACTGAAAATGGACATGTATCCAGTCAGACTATCCCAGTAAACAAATGTAAATTAAAAATAAATAAATAAAATAAATGAATAAGTATTATGCTTATTGCTTTGATGTCAACTAGATGAGTAGCTGAATTGCAGGCACTTATGTATACACATTTTTTTCACAAGGACATGGTGAGTTTTAGAACCAATCTTTTATGCCAAAAGCTGTTTCTAAATTTATATTGACAGACTATTCATCTCCCTGTATTCTGTCATGAACCCAAAAACACTGGAGAAAGAATTCTGAATAATTTAGATATTCAGTGACAATTAAAATTATACCTGGACAGATGTAAAGATTTTAGAAAATGTGAACATTGTGTCTACTGTGATGGTAAAAAGAAAGAGCAGGCAGTTTCAAAATTAACCATTTCTAGACGTCTGTCTCTGGCTATCAAATTTTGCTATTCTCATCATTGGAAAAGCCCCTCCGCAAAAGTCAGAGCTCACTCTACCACAGTAGTAAATATTTCTGAGATTTTTAGAAGGGGTTGGATTCTAAATCTATCTAGTAGGACACCACACTTCCTGTGAACACTTTTACTGGGCACTAGAAGCTTGATTCAGTCTCTAGATCTTCAGCTGGATTTATAACACCTATCCTTCTAGGCCTTCCAGACTCTGACTCTTCTCCATCCATCCTTTCTTCCCAGTCTATGGTAATCCTCACTTATAGTTTCAACTACTGTAATAGTGATCTAATGCAGAACATAGTCCAGCTGTGGACATTAACGTAGCATACCAGCAGCTGTTTAAATAGATAACTGTTGCAGTGACACCATTTCTCCTTTTCTCTTTTCTTCCTGCTCTTTTCATGGCCAGGCTGAGGTTCACTACTTCACCTTTACCCTTCTGGCATGACATTGCAGTCTGCACTGGTTTTGTCCTAATTGTTATAGAGCTTCAGGCTCTGAAATGGTTTATGCCTGTATGTCTTTCTTATACCAGAATGTCCTCTAAGGGCAGAAGTATAATGTGTGAGGAAAGAGCTCAGGGCTTTGTAGACTGGCTGGATGTCTATTCCTTGGGAAGATATGACCACTATAGTTTTGGCTACTGCAACAGTGCTCTATCTGAACACCTGCCATTATGCTAAGTTAACTTACACAACTGTAATTTGCATGAGCATGCTTCTGTACATTTGACACACTACTCTCCTTAATTCCTTCAGCATGGTAGTGTATGTGTGACACACTTATTACACTAGTGTGTGTGCCTGGTACTGTATGTGTAACACACTAATTGCCTTAGTTCCATGAGGAGGGCTCTGTACTCTTGTCACATTAAGTTCCACAGTTCCAGGAGCATGGACTTGCACAAGTAACACATTTATCATGCTAATTCCATGAGCAAGATATTGTATGAGTGAAACACTGATTCCTCCAGATTCATAAGCATGAAACTATAAGTGTCTCACACTCATCATCATAGTTGCATGACCTGTACATGTGGCACACTAACCACTGTAGTTCCATGAGTATGATAATGCATGTCTGACACTCAGACTGATGAAGTTCCATGAGCAAGGTGCTGTACATGTGACACACTGACTGCCTTAATTCTATGAGTATAATGCCATGCTTATGACATATTGATCACCCAAATTCCATGAGCATGGTGCTGTACATGTGACACACCGACTGCCTTAATTCTATGTGTATAATACCATGCTTATGATATATTGATCACCCAAATTCCATGAGCATGGTGCAGTACATGTGACACACTGCCTTAATTCTGTGAGTATAATACCATGCTTATGGCACACTGATCACCCACATTCCATGAGCATGGTGCAGTACATGTGACACACTGACTGCCTTAATCCTATGAATATAATGCCATGCTTATGACACATTGATCACCCTAGTTCCATCAGCAGGATACTGTACATGTGATACACCAGCTGCCTTAGTTCTATGAAAGTGCTTGCCATTTATTTGCTATTAAAGTATTCTGACTATTTTGCTTGGATCATTTAAGGCGAAGTGAATACTGACCTAATAGATGAATTGTGCTATTGTACATTTCATGGACTGTGCCTTTATTTTTGTGCTGGTATTCATATTTTGAACTGTGCTATTCGCATTTTGAACTGCGCTACCGTATATCTTATGGACTGTGGCTTTATCTTTGTGCTGGTATTTGTGCACTGAAGAAATCAGATCTGTGCTTGATTTTATATTTAATTCATTTGCACTGCCAGAACGGTCTCCTACATATTTGTGCTATGTAAATATAAGTGGTAAAATAAGAATGGTAATAATAAAATCTTAACCAGAGAACCAAAGGTTTAATTCTGTCAATTGCGGTAAGTAGCAACTCTCCTAGTTACCTTAGATTATTCCTTGACTAATAGCCTTGCTCAATGTATCCATGATTGTGGCATAAATACTGGGCAAACATTTTCCTGTAATTACCATGTCTGCTACCATACATTTGATTTTAAACAAGTGAAAAAGGTTACTGTTGTACTGGGAAATGTTCAATTCAAGGTATCTGAATCTGCTCCCCCATGAGATATTTTTTATATTAAATGGCTGGAACAATAATTATATACAAATAATTTTTGAATAACAATCCTCACACAGGGTCATAATCATACATGCACATATGAGGAGAAATGTATGATAATGAATACAAAAAGGAAGCATTCTGACATTACAACATTGTTTTAGAAATCTTGATTAGAAGTTCATAAATTATGCTGACTGTCACACATGTAGAAGTGGTCTCATATGTTTTGCACAAGATGGCTTCATGATGTTTTATTCAAATGTTACTATTCAGTGTTTAGATGGCTGCTGGATGCTTCCGAAAAAATCTCATAGGCAGAAATGTTATTGTACCTCTCTCTCACCACAGGAAGTGGCTATAATAAACAAACTTGAGTTATGTTATAGCATGACTGGATTTATTCCAAGCTCAATGAAAGAGACCAAAACCACACCAAGGCAATAAACAAGTTGGCACAATAGATCTCTTGGTTTAAAAATCGAAGTTGGCCAAAATAGAATAAGATGGTAAAAGAAATCCTGGCTTTACTTTTTGTGAGAAAGCCCATCAGAGCTGTAACAATATATTCTTTGCCTGCCTCCTCATATTTAGACTAGTCTTTGATTGCATTCCTCCTACAAGGACTCGGCTTCATATGACCCTACATCCTGCCCTGGACCATTTACTTAGTTAATTTTTACATGGGTTCTATACAGTTTCCTTCCTCATTGTGGGTACAGTTATAGACAAACAACACAGGATACATTAATTTTAACAATATGTTTCTCTGTCAAGTAATATCTCTTTTTCTATCAAAGCCACCCTTTAATTTTCTGAAGCTAATGTCAGGTTGTGGCAATTGTATGTAAGTGGTTTGAGAATTACTGACCCACGTTACTTTCTATTTATTTTACTGGGATTGAAGTACTCTGGTCCAGCACCCAAGCATGCCAGCTTTTCTGTACTTCCTGTGTCACACTGGTGTACTTTTGTAGGGAAATGTCAAACAGAAACAAACACAGATGATCATAATCACCCTGTGTCTCCCTGTCATCTGTGATTGATATGCTAGCTTGTAGAATTTAGGAAGTAGCCATACCTAAACACATCAAAGAAAGTAATGGGCTGTCTGGCTATCTGGTGAAAATTCTTTGCCACTGAGAAAGAATGATGTATAATTCATCAGATTAAAGGATGTTTCATTCTGTTTTTTTATGCGGGGCCAGCATATTTCCAACCACTTCATAACTATATGTCTTTTGCTGTTTTCTGTACCTTCATATACTGGTCCTAATTGTAAAAGATCATATGATAATGTGTACCACAACAGACATATTTACTGTTGTAGGATTCCCTTTTTGACTACCCTGCAAACCTACCCCTATTCTAAATTAGCAACAGTACATCATGTGACCATGTGCTATGCTGAGATGGCAAAAACATTCTCCACATGAACAGAGACCTTTGCTGTAATATCCCATCTGCCATTTAGTGTTTGGTTATCTGGTATGACCTTTGTAGAGACACAGTCTTGCAGCAGATATTCTTCTACTGATACGTAATATATTATGTTACAATACAGTGAGTTAGTAAAGTGGTTAGATATTTGTAAGTCTCTCATAACTTCATAGGTACTTACTAGGTTAGGTTACTGATCTATGAGCATCTTAAGAAACCCATAATAGATTTAATATTTTGCATACAAATAACTCAGAGAGAAGCTGAGCAAAGGACATGTTGGGCCATTTACATTTTTTATTTATTTTATTTTACATTTGTTAACCGGGCTAGTCCAACTGGATACATGTCCATTTTCAGTGGAGGCCCGGGGAGAAAAGCTCCTCTACAGTACTACTATAGTAAGACTAAAACAAAAACTTTATCAGAATATATCAGCATATACAAATAATATCTAATAACATATACTTTAAACCTTCTGTTAGAATTAAGAACATTTGAGTACAAATATGAGGTACAGTAAGAAGTCTCTCTATTACTTAGAAAAGTGTACAATATGACAGTACAGATAAAGTACCTAGTTAGTCTAATACATCTTTAAAAGAAGATGGAAAGTAGAGATTTAATTCCTTTATTAGAAGTGAGGTAATAGAAACAGCTTTGTAGAGAGTTATGTAGAGAGTTAGATATACGAGATAAAGAGAGGGTGGAAAAAAAATCTCATAGCAGGGAGGTATGAAAGGTTAGTCTGGGTTATTGCAAGAGCAAAGCCAATGGTTGGAAAAGAAATGTTTAAGTTTAGTTTTAAATAGTGGGATTGATGTTTGAGTGGTGAGGTCTTGAGGTAGTTGATTCCATAGTTTCCCAACTGAGTTTGAAAATGTGGAGTCACCTGCTGAGTTCTTAGAAAGAGAAGTATGAATCAGTATTTTGTTGGAGGAGCGCAGGTTCTTCAGTTTGCTATAGGGTTTTATGAGGGTGGAGAGCATTGGGGTATTGTCTGGGTGGTAAAGAGCTTTATGGGCAATTGTAAGTTGGTTAAAATGTATAAGGTTAGGTAATTCTAGCCACCCTAGTTTTTAAGGTTAGAACAATGGTGAGTCCTATATGGAGATGCTGTAGCAAATCTGGCAATATTATTATAAGATGTAGTTAGTTTGGTAAGATTATATTTAGAAAGGTTTGTATAGATTGGGGAGGCATATAAAAGGGAAGAGATTAAGTGGGTTCTAGCTATAGTGGTTCTGGCTTCAGGAGTAAGGAAAGATTTAATTCTATACAGAGAGCCTAGTTTTCTGTTAGTTGATTTTATTGTAGAGTCAATGTGTGTGTCAAATTTGAGTTGGTTGTCAATTGTAATGCCTAGTAATTTGGTGTTATTGTCTGGGGAGATAAGGATGCCATTGTTGGCTGTGAGAGAGAAATTAATGGAGGGAGACAAGATGGTGGGTGTAAAAATCAGGAGTTTGGTTTTCTTTGGGTTAAGGAGGAGACAGTGGTTGGAGAACCATTTCTCTATGGTAGTGAAGGTATTTTGTGTAAGGGAATAAAGTTCTGACTGTGTTGGGGCTGAGCAGATAATGGTTGTATCATCAGCATATTGAATGCAAGTTGATAGAGGAGTAGCTAGGTAAAGATCATTTATAAAGATGGAAAATAGTAGAGGGCCTAAGATAGAGCCCTGAGGAACTCCTATAGAGGTGGGAAGGAGATCAGAGAGATGGTTATGCCAGAGTACTGCCTGTTTGCGGTTATTCAGAGGGATATCCTTATCCACGAGGGATAGGGTTGCTAACTCAGGTGTGAAATTGTGGTCCTCCATAAAACTTTGCACATTTATTGTTATTAATAAGATAGGATACAATAGGGCTAACAAGTCTGGGTGGCATGGTATTTTAAATAAAAAAGAGAAGGCATGGATTATTAGGTTAAGGGGGGTTGTTTTCACCTGGATTAAATGAACACGTAATTAACTAATGGGGATTGTACTAGTATTATTTAAATAAGCATTTGAAGGATGTGAATTTATAACACTGAAGAAGGCAGTTGTTGCAAAACCAGTTTATTTATTGTCATCTAAAAGACGAGAAGGATTTACACCAAATAAAAGGATTTGGTTGAGCTTATTATGACCCTGTTGTGCGCTGGCAATTTTTGACTGTAAAATTGTGGTTACACATTCATTCATCAAAATTACAAAGTGTAAAAGAATTACTTTACTTTATATGGAGTGGAAGATGGTTCCAAAGAAGTGGCATTCTATGTGACACAAACATATCCCATCAAAATCTTCTATTTGTTTTGCAAAACAGATTGAGAAACCTTGAGAGGGTGCTTATGATCACACTGGACTTTTGAAAGTATAACAGGTCTAACAGAGTAGGGTTCATTGAAGCTCTATACACAAGGCAGAGCTTGCCTCTCAGTAATGTATATGATACTGTGAAGGAGAATAAGACATTGAGATGGTCTGCATAGTTTAACAATTTAGGCTGTGTTGTGGTTCTCCAATTGTGACAAGGGTTTGGAAAGGAACATTATGAGTCTTGAGCACAGTGGAACAATTACATCCCTGGATCTGGATACAATATCTGTGCAATGAAAACAGACTTCCTTGCAACAGTGATTACATGGTGATCAAAGTCATGGTGATCATTGTCGACATTCCCAGATGACTAACTACAGGATCAACCTTCAGGGGTGTGCTGTCAATGTGATAGTTATAAGGGGAGTCATGCCGAAGACAAAAAAAGTCAGTTCTGTTACTGATTTGAAGGATGTTATTACTGCTCCCTCAGTTCTCTTCCTAACTTTATTGTATTCATTTTATTTCAATTTCTTGGCAAGATAGGGGACTGCTCATCACACATTTTTCAGGCAGAGTACAAACCTGAACAAGGTAACAGCAATAATGTACTTTTGGTTACTTCATGGAACATTATAACACAGTATGCAATGTACAGATACGTCTCATTTACTGAGCACTGTTTAAACTAAAAGGTGTGCTTCACAGCTATACTTTTAACCTTGACAGAATAATCACATATGGTTTCAGTTTTACATATGTTCACAGTGGAAGAAATTTATTTATTTATTTATTTAAATTTGTTGACCAGGAGTGTCCGACTGGACGTAGGTCCATTTTCAGCGGAGGCCTGGGGAGAAAAGCTCCACAGTTAAAATAAACAGACAGTATTTACATTGGATTACATAGTGATTAACAATTTACATAGCAATTACTTACAACATATTTGCAGATGAAGAACATAGTACATCAGTAGACAACTAGAATATTTATCTGTGAAGTGCATACCAGACATTAACAAATGTTACAAGAAGAAGAAGTTCGTGCTGTATAATAAGTACTGGCTTATGAGCATCTGAGCTTGCTATAATCAAGGTAGTTAGTGGAGTGGAAAGAAAGGTAGTGGTTGGATGGGGTGGATGATATTAGAGTGGGAGTTGCAAGGGCATAGCCAGCATGTTTTTGATTGTGCTTTTAGTAAAGTTTTGAAGTGGGCACATGATGGTATGGAGGTAATTGTGGGTGGGAGTGAGTTCCATAATTTGGCTATGGTGCAAGAGAATAGTGCTTCACCAGCAGAGTTATTGGCTTTAGTGATCTGCAAGTGATTCTTGCTGCTGGATCTTAGTGGTCTGGTGGTGTGATAGGGTTGGAGTAGATTCTGGAGGGATGGGACATTTAGTGGATAGTCAATATAAAATAGTCAGTGTGAAGATATGTGCAGGTGATTATTCCACTTCCTTTTCTACAGCTACACAGGGATAGAAGTATTTGCAATAAAATATGTTGTGAATTTGTCATAACAGACTGTTTGCAGTTTTGAACTTTTATAACCATATCATTCATCATTATCATCATCATCATTAACCCCCCCCTTTCTATATGGGCCAGGGTGGCACATGAACTGTTGCTACCTCTATTGACTCAGCGTCACTCTCCAACCTTCTCCAAGAGTCATGCCTGCCCATCACAGGTCTTCTCTCATGCAAATCATCTATCTCTTTGCTGAGTATATTTATTTCTTCTTCCCTACTTCCTGCCTTTTCCATGTTCTTCTTCATCAAATCTTCTTCTGCTTTCTTGCACGTGCCCAAACTACCACAATTTGCACGATTTGACCTTCTCTGCACTGACGCTACTTTGACTTCTGCTCTAATCTTCTCATTTCTTCACCTGTGCTATAGTTTACATCCTGCTACCCCTCTTATCCACTTAATTTCCATTACATCTAGCTGCCATCGCAGCTCAGGTTTCTGTACCATTGCATCACATTTTTGTACACCTTACATTTCAGCTTATTTGGCATTATTCTATCACACACTGCCCCTGGCACTCTGTGCCAGTTGGCTGCAGACTGTAATTCTAGTTCTGACATCCTCATTCAGACTTCCCTTCTCCTCACACCCCCTGGCCCCACCCTGATACTACAGGCTGTTAACCTGTTCAACTATTCTTCATCTATCTCAGTTTTCAGCTTCTTCTAATTCCCTCATTTTCTGCTTTGATGTATGTCTTCTCTGTACATACTTGTGTCATTGGGACCTTGTACATAGCCTGCACTAATTCCAACAATGTTTCTGGAACATCAACCCATCCCAGGACTGACCAAATCTAATTTCTTGGAAACTTCCCTTGTCTCATGCTTTTCCAAAGTCTAGGATTGCCCAGTTTGGCATTTTCTTCATCTCTGTCTTCTTGTCCTCTGTCTAGTGGTCTCATTGCAAAGACTGGGCTGGCTGTGCTGCATCCTGATCTGAATCTGAACTGCCCATCTCCCATCTTACTTTCTACTATTTTTGTATTCACTCTGTCCAACACTTTTATACCATGTGACAGGAGTCTGATAACTCTACTGCCCACACTTGTGAATGCTTCCTATGTTCTTGCACATTGGCGCTAGGGTTCTTGTTTGCCAGTCATCTAGAATATACCTTTCTCTCCATACTGCCATGAGTAACCTTAAGATCCATTTCTCCCCTAATTCACCCAGCATCTTGATCTTATCTGCTGTGAATCTATCTGAGCCTGCTGCTTTCCCTGACATTATTTTCCTTAGTTCTCTTCTTAGTTCTTCTAGGGGTGGGCTCTATGTCTTCCTTCATTGTAGACTGTGTATAGGGCAGTATAGCTTCTATGTTTTTTTTTTCTCATTCAAAAGCTGTTGGAAGTACTCATTCCTTCTGCTTTTGATGTCTTGTGGACTGTGCGAGCAGTTTGCTGCTGGGAATCCTAATGAAGTTTGTCTGATAACTATCTACTTTATATTTCTGTCTTTGTTTTGCAACCTGATATATTTTCTTTGTGCCTTTTGCTGGGTCACTTGTTAGAAGCTGGGATTGGGAGTATACCTCTGATGCCTTGTTCTTTGCTACTGTGACTGCCCTTTTAGACTCTTTTTTTTAGCCAACCAGTATTTAGCCTGGTCTGTCTTTTCTATCCCACCTTTTTTAATTGCATGCAGAAGAGTAGATATTATGAGTTTTGTTAGTGGTTATCTCTGAAGCATTACAGTTGGCTTTGGTAAAGAGATTTTTTTTTTAGTTTATGAAATTCTTTGAGAGTTATTGTGCATGTTCCTGCTGTTGTTACTCCATTCTCTACTCTGTTATTGTTCTCTGGCTTTTGATTACAAAACATATCACTTAATACACATTGACATAAATACTCCCAGGTACTTCAGCAAGCCTGCAAAGTGCTTTTGTTTAGCCTTGCAGGGTAGTCATATTTTAGATTCTACAATGCCACTTGCAAGTATTAAACTAAACCACTTCCATTTCTAAACAATGAGGTTGCTCCTAGGTAACCCAATTTGTTCAAAATGAATTCCATTTACTTTGATCTGCTATACTCCTGCTGCAGACTGTATGCTCTTTCATGGTGCCTTAAAAATGGACAAAAGAATGTGAACCAGTGTACGAGTCCACAACAAACAGAAAAGACTTGAATAAACAAATGTGCCTTATCTGGCCATATAGATCACAGAGCTGCATGTCTCACAGTGTAATCCATGGCGAAAGCTATGAGCTGTAAATGAGCTTCATCCTGTGTGCTGGGATGATTTCTTCAGTCTTTGCTTGCTTATTGTATGATCCTGAGAAAATTAACTGGACAGTGCTCCTAGGTCACTTGTAAAGCAAGGTACATGTGCCTAATGAGCTTGCCAGGTTAATAGATGAGCGATTTTACAAAAAATCAGTATAGTGAGGTACACTTCAATGTAGGAGTGTAGTGACATCATAGCAGTCTTTGGATGGGCACACTATGATTAGTTACAACTAAGTTCTTCCTGCCATGTTATTTACTTACCTATCATGGAGTACTGGTGCCAAGTCTGCATCCTGCCATGTTACAAAGAAAGCATCTGACAAAGTAAGCCGTGCTTTCTTGAGTAGGGCAATGGAAGCATTTCCATTTCTTGGCAAAATATTAAGGTTGATTAGGAGGATATGCAAGGGATTGGACGTGAAATTTAAAATGGAAGAGTTCCTCCCTGATAGCTTTTGTTTGAGTAGAGAAACCAGACAGGGGGTTTCTCTTTCCCCTTTGTTATTTGTGTTATATTTAGAAACACTGGCAAAGAAAACTGGGGACTCAGAAACTCAAGGATATAATAGGTTCATAGGTTCATAGGTTTATACTAGGCTATCTGCCCGAGGGCATTTACAAGCCTAGCCCATAGTTTTGTGGCTTACGCCACCCCTTTAGTATGGGGAACTATACCCATTATTTTGCTGTGCCTCTGTCGAGCAGTGACACTGAGGTAATCCCTGGGGTATATCTGCGATCTTCCATCCATTGGTCAAGATTTCTCTTGAACAAGGCCAGCGAGGTGCTCTGCCTCACATATATCGGGATTTTGTTCCACAGCATAGGGAGTCTTTGGGTGATGAATCTATCCCTCCAGCACGTCCTATTAATAGCCGTGTCGAGGTTTAAGTCTCCCGCCCTTGTGGCTCTGATGGATCTAGATTTATTGAGGTGAAGCATATTCATCAAATCTGGGTTTGACATGGCCTTGTATGTCAGGCACAGGTCACCTCTGAGCAAGCGGTAAGCGACTGAATAGAGCTGAAGTTCTTTCAGTCGGGCAGCATAGGACAGATTTTTGAGACCCTTTATCCTTTTGGTGAGGAACTTTTGTGGCCTCTCCAGCTGCTGCAAGTGTCGGGTCAGATACATTCCGAATGGGGCATTGTACTCAATCATTGGTCTGATGAGTGATGAGTACAGGGAAACTATGACCTCCCTTCCCTTCATGATAAGGTGGGCAATGTAGAAGGTCTTCCTAACTACTTTAGCTACATGGGTGTCGAATGACAGGCTACTGTCAACCTGGGTCCCCAGGTCCCTAATAACTTCTTCTGTGCTCAGTGGATTTCCACCTATGTGGTAGCTAGGGGTAACCTTGTTTTTCCCGAAGGGTATGACTATGCATTTTTTGGCATTTAACTTTAGGCCATGGCTCTGGCACCAGTTATCCGTTTCTGTGAGATCTTTCTGAAGGATATCTGTGTCAGATGTGTTTTCGACTACGGCGCCCAGTTTGCAGTCATCTGCAAACTTTGTCAGCCATAACCCTCCTGTGTTTGCTTGTACTTCGGAGAAGTAGATGCCAAACAAGAGTGGGCCCAGGACTGAGCCCTGTGGGACACCACTTGTGACAGGCTTAGAGTCTGACATGGCGCCAGCAACTCTGACCCTGTGGGTTCTGTCGCTCAGCCAGTTTGCAACCCATCTTGTGATGTATGGGTTAACATTTAAGCTGATGAGTTTTCAATGATACCCGAGTGGGGTATTGTATCGAAGCTTTCGCCAGATCGAGGTATGCTGTATGGACTGCTTTTCCCTCATCAATGGCTTTGGTGACTGTTTGAAAAAGTCAACCAAGTTTAAAAGGCATGATCTGCCTTTGACAAAGCCAAACTGGGTTGGATCCAAAGTCTGAAAATTCCCTATGTCTTTGTTTATGAGATCCATTATGATCCTCTCCATGGCTTTGCAGATAAGGCTTGTCAAGCTAATGGGCCGGTAATTTCCTGGGTCGGTGGAGGCACCACCTTTATGAAGTGGGACCACTGTCGCAGTGCGCCACTCCCTGGGTACGTATCCAGAGGTGAGACTATGATTAAACAGCTGTCCTAGCTGTGGGTTTAATTCCTCATTGAGTTCGTGGAGCACACAGCCGGGGACACCATCAGGTCCCATGGATGCTGTGTTTTTTGCTTTGGAGAGAGCAGTTCTCACTTGGGCGTTAGAGATGTTTGGGGGGCTACAATCATTTGGTATAGATATCTCACCTTTTGGGGGGGGGGAGTTTGCACTGAACCTGTCAGCCATAAAGTATGTTGGCAATGTCTGTAGGATCAGTAATCTTCACATCATTTTGAACTAGTTCTGAGCATATCTGGGAGTTTCCTCCCAGGTTTCTAACATAGCTGAAGAAGGCCTTATGATTGTCTTTTGAGTCTTTAGCTATTTTTCTCTCAAAGTTTGCTTTGGATGATTTTATGAGAGCTCTTAGTTTTTTACTTGTAGTGATCAAAGGTGTCCTACCTTTTAAGGATTTTGCTCTATCTTGTAGTAGCTTCCTCCTTTTGTTGTAGAGTTTGTTTATGGCTGGGGTCCACCAGACTGGACGCTTACCTTTGGTACAAAGAGTCTTTGTTTTGCTTGGGATTGCCTTATCCATGCAGTCCTGTAGC
This sequence comes from Protopterus annectens, assembly GCF_019279795.1. Lineage (NCBI taxonomy): Eukaryota > Metazoa > Chordata > Ceratodontiformes > Protopteridae > Protopterus > Protopterus annectens. The sequence continues at coordinate 925,116,036 of NC_056734.1, forward strand.
TGCTGGTAGAAGGCATTTGTAAGTGATTCAGCGGCTTGGGTACTGTTTTCCGCCGGCTCGGGGGCCTTAAAGGAGACCACACTAGTCTTTAGGAGTGTGGAGTCGGCTTCGAGAAGTTCTTTACTGTGGTCTTTTTTATTTCAGGTGGGGGTGGGATGAGGACCTCCAGCGAGATTAGTTTGTGATCTGATCTCACCAGTGAGGGGTATACTTCCGGTGTTGAACATTGTGCTCCCATGTTCGTGATGATGAGATCAAGTATGTTTTCTCCTCTTGTGGGGATGGTGACCAGTTGTTCCATGGCGTTTGAGTTTATGAATTCCAGGAACTTTTGGGCTAGGGTATTTGGGCTTGAGTAGTGTTCCCCGTCTATATTAGGGTAATTGAAGTCACCTAGTATGATGGTGTTTGGAGATACATTTATCCCCTCCAGTGTTTTCAGGAAAGCCATGTGAGGTTCCTGAGTTTGTGAGGGTGGCCTGTAACATACTACAATTTGCAGAGCAGTCTTGCCTATGGTTAATTGCACCTGGATGGTCTCCGATGCATCGTGCGTTGCCACCAATCTTGAGGTGTGCGTGTCCTTGATGAATATGGATACCCCCCCCCTCCTTTCTTGGTATTGTCCGGATTTTGGGGCCGGAACGCATGGTATGAGGTAAAACCTGATAGTGCTGGGGTGCTCTCAGGAGCCTTGAACCAGGTTTCTGTCACAGCACAGACATCGATGTTCTCCATACTGAGAAGGGCCTCGAGTGCGTGCATTTTGAGATTGATATGGTATGGTATGATTGGTATGGTAATCAGGAAAAGTTGGCTTTATTTATAGATGATATTATTTTGTATCTGATAAAACCATAAAAAGGACATTTCAGTGTTGTGGAACATTCTGAGACAGCTTCAAGTCTTTTTGGAATACAAAAGTAATGAAGATAAAGCAAAGGCAGTGGCTGTAAACTATCTACTCACAGTTGGATTGGTTCAGCAATACCCATATTTATGGGGACATGATAAAATAAAGTACTTATGAGTATGGATTAAAAAAGGATACAATTATAGCAGCTGAGGATATGTGGGAAAAGACAAAAAATATAATCAAAAACTGGAAGCTGGATAGCAAGATACAGGCAGTGAAAATGTTTTAACCCCTTAAGTTTTATACACAAATTGGGCATATTCTTATCAGCTAGAGATGAAGCTGTGGATAGCAATTAATAAAGAGCTGAAGGATTTTATCTGGGAGGGGAAGTGGGCAAGTGGCAAAACAAGCTGATCCTTCGAATAGAACAATGTGGTTTGGGATTACCTGACTTGAAGAGATATTTCAGAGCTACACCGTTAAGTATAGCACAAGCAAAAACCTATAATTCAAAATGGAAAGTGATGATGATGAAACAAGGGGAGAAGCTCAAAAAATTAATGAGAGACTAGGATTTTGGATGCAGATCTTTAAGAAGAATAACCATACATTATATTATATTCATAAAGTAGCAAAAAGTATTCTAATAACTAAGCCAACATGGGAATGGAGAAAGGAGATTCTGCCAATGGAGATGACTGCATTTGGGATAGTGAGAATTAGCAAGAGGGGTCTGGAATTTACTGCAGAAACTGTCAAAGGATCCAGGGTATTAGGAGAAAATAATTACAGAAGGAAAGGAGACAGAATGGGAAGAGGTGAATAATGCATTTGGACTGCAAGCTGGAGATTGCCTTCCCTATCAAGTATTGACATGAGGGTATAAGGAAAAAAAAGGGGATAGGGGATCCTAAGTGAAAGACCAACACTGATAGAGTTTTCATTAGAACCTAGAACAGAAGCTGCTGTTAAAAAGGGATAATTATTAGGGGATATAGAATATTGCATGACAACTATAGCAATCAATCATATGAGGTTAGAAAAGATTGGGAATATAAATCCTATAAGCAATTCATAAAGAAACAAAAGTCGGATATATGTGGTTCCAAAATATGAAACAAAGGCTAGAAGATTTAGGATCTTTGCTTGGAACTGTTTGCATATGTATTTTTTTACCCCAAGCAGACACCAAAGAATTTTTCCTCTGGAAGATTGCAAATGTTGGAAGTGTGATGGGGAAGAAAGTGATATTTAGGAACATATTTTGGGGAGTGTAATTAGTTGCATGCTTTAAAAATTCCCTGCAAACTATTCTGTCAGAAATACTGTGTGAGCAAAATGGTGTAACTAAGGAAACTATTTATTTATTTATTTATTTATTTTGAGCTGTGATACAGAATATTAATTGCATATACATTATATGACCTCACTGAGCTTAATTGTGATGGCTGACAAAAAAACAATTGGTAGAAAATGGAAAACAACGCCTGAACCAACCATACTAGAAGTAGTGAATATAGTAACAGAGATAAAAGGGATCTTTAGAAAAGGGTAAGTGCAAATTACATAGAAAAAAATGGAAATTGTGGGAACAATACATGCAGAATAGTGTTTTGGAGGAGGAATGAGGTTTAAGAGTAGGTAGGAATTAAACTATGTAATGTTTGACTGGCAATGCCTGTAAAAAGCTTATAAGTGATCCATGTTTGCAATTGAAAGTATGTCAACATTGTTTGCTATATATATATATATATATATATATATATATATATATATATATATATATATATATATATATATATGGGTCTACCTGATAACACCAACACACCAAAACACCGACAACGAAATAATAGACACAACAAAACCGAAAGTTCGAAAACAGGAAACTTCACATGCCCAACAAACCACAATCTCAACAATCAACAAAACAAATACCTTTCCCGAAACACACACACACAACACAAGCACACCAAAAATCTTACAAACCTACACTAAACCTTACATACACAACTATCTATGCACTAACATTAACCCAAACCCTAACCCTAAGGTCCGTTACTATCGCACACTTACCTTAACATGTCGGTGTTCTCAGCTTCAGGATTCTCAACATTTGGTCTTCTTCATTGTCAATCTTCTGGTGTCGGTGTTCTCGTTGTCGGCGTTGTGGACTTTCAGTGTTTTCAGGTAGACCCATGTATATACACACACACACACACACACACACACACATATACATATATATATATATATATATATATATATATATATATATATATATATAGGTATAAATGTATGATTGCCTATGTCATAAGTGATAATTCAATAAAGATGTTTCCAGATTAAAAAGAAAAAACAGAAAAGAAAAAGGGTCCATTTTGTGGCAGAAGAGAATGCATCAGTTAAAGCTTGTGCAGCAGTGACAGCAGATAAGAAAGGACATAGCAACAAACTGTAAGTAAAACTTTTTTAAAAAGAAGAAAAAGCCAGCTGTGAGAATAAAAACATAAAATGAGACTTTAGTAGACAGGTTTTATGTACGAGACAACTTGATATAAGTTTTGAGGTTTAAAGCTCAAGAAATGTGCTTTGTTATACATTGAGGAAGAAAGACATTTACCACTTATTTGAAACTAAAGAACTGATAAATTTGTGGAAATGTGTGACAAAAAGAATAGTTATCCATGGAACAATTCTTTGTTTTCTTGTAGTGAATTAGATATCAATCAGTGTTACTTTGCAGTTTAGAAATGAAAAACTGGAAGAAGATGATGTTAAAAATACATACAGGGACTGTGTTAAACTGATGATAACAATGTGAAGGTGAGAGAAGCTTATTGAATTGAGTGTGGAATTTGAAAGTGGTTTTAAAATGTGAAACAAAACATGGCAAAACACTTCCAAATGTTATTTTTGTGGCTGCTCATAGAAGGATATTAAGATATGTTGGCTAGCCTAAATAATGTTGCTTTTGTGAGGAAATTTCTCCTTTAATTAATAATTCTAACAAGACACAATGTAATCACTGTGGGGTGAAAGGCTATACAGTTGAATATAAGTTGTGCAAAAAGGAGACACTTTTGGGTGGATTGTCAAGAGCAAACAGTAAATAACAAAAAGAAGAGGAAAGGGAAGAAAACATATACAAGAAAGGACAAAAGAAGTGGGAGAATGGAGGAGATAGTTTTCATGTAGGAAGAGAGGTTAGGAGAAGGAATTGACACTAAGAATTTTTTGATGCTCTAGTCAGGGAAAAATCTCATTCTCAGGATCAATGACTATTTGTAAATAAATCCAAAACAAATATTTAGTAGGGGATAGAGACAAAATAAGAAAATGAAAATTTAAAAATATTTCCCCTAAACTTAAAAACATGGAAAACAATCATTTTAGAATACTTTTAGTAAGTGTGAACAGTATTATTAATACTGCAAGAGGGATAGGGATACTGGAATACTGAGCTAAATATGATGGAGATGCTATTATGCTAGAGGATGCAAAATTACTTACAAGTGAGGAAAGACAACAGAAAAATTATGAGGTGGAAATACAATATGGAATTTAGAGGTGAAAGTTGTTCTGGAGTGGCCAAGCTGTGTAAAGACATAAAGAAAAGTATTAGATTTAATTTTGTTAAGGATGTGAAGGTTAACTGATATGGATGTGAGGTAGGGAGAACATGTTTATAGAATTATAGTATTGTTTGCATATACAACTATCAAGGAAAGAGAGTCTGTTTCATCAAATGTTAGGCTGTGGTTGTTAATATGAAAATTATAATTTCAGGGGACTTTAGTTGTGATTAAAAAAAAGACATTAAAAGAAAGGGCAATATATAAAAAATGCAGGTAGTGATAAAATGTGCTAAATTAGTGTGGAACAAAAGTCAGTGGACATACAGATGGAAGATACTTGGATCTGGATGTTTTTCATTTTTCATTATCTGAAGGCTTGTGAGCAGCAGATGGTGATACATTTGTGATGGACTTGTCACTTCATTAAGCAATATGGATAGAAGTGAAGGAAGAAAGGGATTTTATTAAAATAGAAAAGGGAATAAAAGAATAAATGAGAAAAAATGGAATGAAACTGGAGAGTGGACGGTATTGCAGTTATGCATGGAATGTTAGCCATGAAGGATGTCACTGAAAACTGGCTTGAGTGGTGGACTGAATTTAAAAATGAGTATAAAAAGTCTTTCTTTTTCAAGTGGCAAGATGATGTAAAAAAGGAAGACAAAGTAAAATATAAGACATTTTACAGAAATATATTAGAGAATTTAGAAAACGATGCAAGAGAGTATTATGATATGAAAAAATAAATATATAAAAGAAATCAAGAAAAATGAGAAATTAGTGCTAAGGCAGAGATATTATTTACAAGGGAGAAAGAAGGAGTTGTCTACATATCTGGGTAAAACAGTAAAGGAAGATAGTATAATGAGAGAAATGAAAAATGTAAAAGTAGCAGTAAAAAAGAACACAAGAGCAAATTATGAGTATTGGAGTACAGTATGAGGAAAATATGCATAAGTGTATAAGGATGGAAAGTGGAAACTAAAGAAATCTCCAGAACAAGTTAAAGAAGAATTTGAAAAAAAAAATTATTATTAGGGAATTGGATGAAGTACTTAATAAAATAAATGTTAATTCAGTATCCGGCTGAGATAGTATAGAGTATGAAATGCACAAGAAATGAATGGACCATCAAAGAGATCATTTTGTAAATGGAAGGTTTTATTTTTTTAAAAAGTTATGTAGTGAGATATTAACATTTATATGGAAGAAAGATAAGAATAATGAAATAAAATTTGGAGACCCATCACACTAAATAACATGGATTATATCTTTATGGCAATAACAAAGAGGAGAATAGAGAGAATAATGAGGGATACTATAGAAGGAAAATATATATATGGTATAAAAGGGAAGGGATATCAAGAACTGTTATTGGCTGTGAGAGAAATTATGGATGATATAAGTCACAGGTAGGATGTGAAACTTATGGTAGGTAATATTAGCAAAGCATTTGATACCATAGGACATGATGCTTTTTGGAATGTTGTGGAGAAATATGGAATAGGTAATAGAATTAGGAGAGTGTGTATGTCAACATATCCGAATAATATGGAGAGTATGTTAGTGAATGGGTAAATAAATATTTATAAAGTACGGTAAAAGACAATGATGTTCCATGAGTAGAATATTGTTTACATTAGTGATGAATGCAGTAGTGAGTGAAGTAGTTTATCAAATGGAAGCTATGTGAGGTGGTGATGCCAGTACCTCTGTTGTACAGAGATGATATAGCTGTAGTTGTTAAGAAAAAAATATAGATGAGGGAAGTGTTGATTTGTCTGAATGGATATTTAAAGGAAATTGAAATGACCGTGAATAAAGCTAAAAGTAAGGTATGGGTAATGTGATGAATATTGAGAGTATGAAGTTGTCTTTTCTAGGAACAAAATTTGAGAAAAATTATGTAATTAGGGTGCAATGGGATAAAATAAATGGGGCACAAACCTATAAAATCTACTGGGCATTGTCTATATGTGTACCATGTTGCTAAGGCCTGAAACGCATTATCTATATCCATCGGGTCAATAACCTCCCCGACATCCTTCAAAATCATTCTGAAAGACTTCCTAGCCAAAAACACTGTCCCTTTTCTTACTCAACACCAGGATAAACTATATCCTTAAATGTGAAAAATGCCCACTGATACCTTACAAGTAAGGAAAGTGTGTTGTTCCAAAATAATAGAGTGTAAAGATTTTCTGCTGAGACTAGTAATAAATATTTTACCAGTAAAGCAGAATATGCCATACAAAAAGAAACCTGAAAGACTATGTCTGTTTTGTTGGAAGGAAGACACAAGCAAGCATGTTTTTGACATGTACAGCAGTGGTGAAACTCTGGAAAAAGTTGAGTAAAGATTTTTTTTAGAATATTAATGATGTAAACAATATACCTTTATATATGGATATTATAAGGATAAGAATAAAGAATATGTGAGAAGGATAGACAAGAATCAATTTTATGTAATATTGGGTATTTGGAATGAAAGACTAAATGAAATGTTGTTTAATGGGAAATGGATTTTAACAGATATATTGCAATAAAGTAGGAGTGGGGTGTCAGTTATGGAAGACTAATGACGAGGATGTAATAAGGAAAATTAAAAATAGTAAGGAATAGAAATGTGTATGTATGTCCCTGTAAATATATAAAGTTTGTAAATACATAAATAAAGTGTTTATATTGTATTAAACAAAAGACTCCTAATATTATCTATAGGTGCCAAGTCAAGCAGATGGGAACTTGGTTTAAACTCTCATCTGAAGAGTAGCACACTCAGGAATGTAGCATCCCCCTAATGCTGCACTGCAATGGCAGCAATCCAATCATCTGGAGTGGGAGTAGAACACAAAACTTTCTGGTCTCCCAGCAGCAAAAGCACATGTGCTACCTCTTGTTCCCCTAAAGGGGTGGGTTCCCTACTAGCCCCTATTTGAGAATTAAGTTACATCATATCCATCTGTTGCTTGATTGGATGATAACCACTATCACTCTCTCTGTTGCCATGGAGAAAGGGTGGATCCAGATACACCTTCCTCTTAGCATAATCCTCACAGTCTCTCTTTAACTTAGCAGGGAGCCTGGCCCTTTAAGGGGACCAATGGTGAGGAGATCTGAATGGATAAAGAACAAGAATTACTATGCGAGAATGGTGTACCAGGACTTCAACAGGAGCAATGAAGTTTTCCTAAAGCAGGGAGCCTGGCCATCGAAGAAGTAGTACAGGAAATAAATTTGTTGCCACCCAAAGAGTTTGGTGAACATTTTAATGATTCAGTAAAGACTGTTTTTATGGATTCTATCAACTTTAATGTTTATAATTATTCGTCAAAGGTAATTATGATTAACAACGTGAATGTTTTGTGTTTTGTGGAGAGGGCTGACTTTTGTACTGGCAAGAAAATCTAATGTAGTTAATGTAGTGACTTATTTAAAACTTTTCTCTTTGGTTTCTTACAGATAATATGGGCTTGAATAGTAAAGTGTTATGTAGACCTAGATTATTCAACCCCCCCCTGCATCATATGTTACAAATGATTGAAATGTTATGTGAGTTGGATATCGGACTCATGTTGAACAAAACATATATTTGTAAGTTTCCTAATATGTCTATATCCAGCTTAGCACTTCTGAATGTGATTTGTGGTGATGGTAATATTAGGGTCATGAAACCTGATAAAGGGGGAGGGTTGGTGATCATGAATAAAGAAGATTATTCTAGTTGTATGAATACCTTGCTTATGGATGACGCTTATAAAGAGTGTTCTGTAATGAAATTAATATAGCCTATTCAAAAATTGATTTATATTTAGAAGATATGTCAAATAAATAAAGTGGGTTTGATTCTATGGTCAGTGATAAACCGGTTATAGCTAGTATTTTGGGTATTCCCAAAAGATATAAGTATCTTGATAATCCACCTTTTAGGCATATAGTAGATGCAACTAGGTCAAAAACTTATTTTATTGCTAAATTTCTGGATAGTATTTTAAAGGAAGGTATGGATTATTTAACTTATATTTGCAAAGATTCTTCGCTCTTTTTGAGTAAGATGAGTGAGGTTGAATACAATGTGGAAGCTGTGTTTTTAACAATAGATGTGCAAAATTTATATTTGGTTATTCCACATGAAATCGGGATCCAGTGGTTTGAGGAATGCATTTATAACTGTGTTTCATTACCCTCTGGGAAAATTAATGTGATAACATCACTATTGGAGACAGTACTGAAAAATAATTTTATTTAGTTTGAGGGCAATTATTTAAACAAAAAAAAACGGTGTGGCAATGAGGGTAGCATATGCTCCCTTTTTTGCAAATTTTGTAATGGCCCACTAGGAAAACCCATACTTGATGAGTAGTGAGTTTATAGATTCTTGGTCTTTATATACTAGATTCTTGGATGACATTTTTTTTTTATGGACTGATACATATGTTAGGTTGAATGACTGTATTGGGTATATTAATAATACAGTAGAATTTTTAAAATGTACCCATATTTTAACAAAGATAAAATTGTTTATTTGGATACAGAGACAAAAAGGACTGTGTGAATCAAAATTACTGGTCTAGTATATATAGAAAACTAGCCTTCTCTATCTCCTTCTTGCATTATAACAGCTGGACCCCTAAATATCACAGAAAGTTGTGGTTGAAGGACAGCTAGTTCTACTAGCAAGGATGATTTCTGACATGGAAGTATTTTACAAGGAATGTAATATACTAGCTGATATGTTCTGTGAAAGGGGTTATCCAGCTGAGTTTATTACTGAGATAAAGGATGAAGTGTTTACTAAGAGAAGGAATGGGTTTTATGCACCACTAATTGTTCGGAATGAGGGGAGAATCATATAAATACAAATATAGTACCCATAAAATCTAGGTACATTTGCTATAAGCTTTGTATTATTACATTTACATTGGATAGCAGGGTCATTATAGATGTTTTTTGTAGTGGACAATGTAAAACAAGACTTGAGAGGAGGAGACTGGGAAACAATGTTGGGCATTAAAGAATTAACCTGGCAACTAAAGCTTAATGCAACCAAATATCCAGGCATAAATGAAGGGATAAGTTTAGGGGATATTCTTAGGGCTAGAAGAAACAGGATCAACTGAAGTACCCCACATTGTTATAACTTTTAGGGGTAACTGTATCAATGGTTCTGAATCTGGTCATTGTTGAGTTTCTAAGGTTTAACTATCATCTAAAAGCAGTAAATATTAAAAAAGTCATACTTTAGTATTACAAGTTGTTTAATTGTAACCTAAAACAAAGCAGCATATTTTAGCATATTTTTTAACAAATCAAATAGGTTAGGGGTTTGTAGTAAGTATCTAATTGACATTTTTAAAACCTGCATATTGTTCAGAAGCAATGGGAAAAGGAAATGTGTTTGTGGTTACAAAATGTGTGTTTATTGTACCCGAAAAGAAAGTATTCCATTTTAATAAATTTCTGTAACGTATTTTTCGCACAATAAGTTTACACAAAGTATTTAGTCATATTTTAAGGTTCTGAAAGTTCAGTTATATATATATTTATTATTTTTTTCTATATGCAAACTACATAAAGATTTGATATTAAAGTTGCAGTTTTTAATGTTTTGAAAAAGAATTAACAGGTTTTAGGGTATGTATTTTTAAATATTTTGTATCAATTAATTGATGACAATCATGCAATTAATTCAATCACATGAGCAGGGTTGGTTTGGTTTAAATTTTGAAAGAAGCAGCAACCTAATACACTTGAAAAAGCCTGTTAAGAACAGGCGAAAGCGCTTGTGGTTACTTGGATGGTTTTCTTGTTGTGTGCAATAAAAGAACTTTTTAACCTTTCCTGCTCGTCCATCTGGTGTTCGATATTTTGGAGCTGTAGTGATCCTATCTACAGTACTGTGCTGTGTCATTAAACGGAGGGTTCAGTGCCTTGGTGCCTAGTGGGATTCATTATAGATGTTCTTTATAAAAACTGGGCTCTTTTTTCAGGGAATAATGATTTATTGGGTAAATTTTGAGAGAAACTCTGTGTGGTTTATAAAAGGGATTAGCCATTCAAGAATTATTTGGAAAAAGGAAATGAGGCTTTTCTCAGAAAAAAAACTAAGGATATGAGTATTATGGGTATGTATAAGTATGTTTTTTTGCCCCAGTGTCTTTATAGTTTATTAAATAATAGTTTTCAAGTAAGAGGTGAAACAAAATAAATGGTCACTTTTAATGCAATTTGAGAATAGTAGTTTACCTGGCACAGTATAAATTATGTTAAGGGATTGCATTTATGAGCATTTATTTAAAATATGTAAGAATAAAACTACTAATGCATTATATAAACATATTGAAAAAGAGAACAAGCATCATTTTTGGTTCTTAGTATTAGAATAAGTAGTATGTGACCCATGGGGCTGAATTATTGAAGAACATTTGGAAAGCTATAAGTTGAAGTGGCAGTTAAGGTTAGATACAACTAGTCTCCTGGGGTTAAACAAAACTTGTTCTATTAATTCTATTTTAAAATTGAAATATTATGGTGTTTGATTATGAAAGTGTTTGGTGAAATCTTTTTGTGACCTCTTAATTATTTAATTGATTAAGTCATTTGATTGGATTAATTTTAATTTGAGATTTTGAATTTAAAATATTTAATTGTGTTGTTTAAGTGTGTTGTAATATTGTGATGAAATTCCACTGAGAGGAATAAAAGTGCTTAACATTTTAATAAACAATTTCCCGGTTTTATTGGATTAGTTGTCATATGTGCACTGCAGCAAGTTTCTTGTTTTTACTTTCAGAAAATTAAAAAAAAAACATAAGCCAGCACTAGATTCCACTTAGGAGAATTTTAATACAAATATAAATGGGCAAGAACACCCATGTATGAAAATACAAAAAAACAAACACCCTAAAGGGTGATACAACATATCGGTTTTAGCATAAGGCTTCATCAGTGCAACACAACAGTTCAACAACAATCATTATATATATATATACTCCTTACAATTAAATGGTGCACAAACAATTATCCATTCACAAATGTTTATTGAGTCCTGTAGAAAAAAGGTCACCCAATGTTATTATCCGCATCTTTTCTTTATAATCTAAAATGGAATGTAGATATTCAAAAGAAATGTTGTATTTATATATTTTATCTATCACTGTAAATCTGAACCTAGCAGAAACATGTAAAACCTGATGTTTATATAAGACATTTGTATTTCTATGACATTTAATGTCACTCATGTGTTCTGATATTCTAAGTTTAAATGGGTGAGAAGTTTGCCCAACTTAAAAAGCAGGGCAAGTACAATAAACCAAATAAATCACCCAATCACTGCTACAATTTCCAAAAACTTTTATATCAAAAACTTTAGGACAATTAAAGGACACGAATGAACTTTGTTTTGGGACCATATAGCAGAATCTGCAATGTCCACAAAGAAAACTACCCATTACTGGGCCACCTGTTAAGGTGGTTTGCAAATGTTTATGTGCCATCTTACCCTTTTTATAATGGTTGAACCAGCCCCTCAAATTCTTTCCTCTTCTCTATCCAAACATACATCTAGATGGCAAAAACTGAGATAATCTCTCCTCCATATCTAAAATATTCCAATGTTTATGTATAATTTCCTGTAACTGCCTGGTATTGCCCCCAAATTCCATAATAAATCTAAATACAGGATCAGATCTTAAACTTTTATCCTTATAAATAAGTGTCTGTTGTCTATTAACTTCATGAACCCTTTTCATAGCTATATCAACATCAAATTTCCTATAACCTCGATCGTAATATCTACAGGCCATATCATCTGTTTGAAAATTATAACTTTCGGTAGTGGAACATATTCTTTTCAGTCTGAAAAAGTGAGACTTAGGAATATTCTTAATGACATGTGGGAGGTGGCAACTGGAGGCATATAGCAAATTGTTAAACTGGGGATATTTCCTAAAAACATTGCTACTTAATGTACCATCTTCTAATACTTTGTGCTCTACATCTAAGAAGGCCACCATTTCCTGATAATTCAATGTAAAATGGCTTCCCCATTTATTTTTGTTGAGATATTCAACAAACTCAGGTAAATAATGCTCATCTAACCTCCATATTAGCAAACAATCATCCATATAACGACACCAGATATCTATTTCCCCCCAAAAAAATATTGTGACTCATGTCATAAATTAAGTGATGTTCAACATAGCCCATAAATAGGTCTGCATAGATGGGAGAGAAAGATGCTCCCATCGCAGTACCCTTAAGTTGTAAATAGTAGACATTGTCAGAATAGAAAATATTTTTGTTGAGCACATGCTCCTTTAGGCACAAAAGGAATGTATTAAATCCAGGTGGATAAAGGGGAACATGAGATAACCAAAAATCTAGTGCTAATAAACAAGCCCAATGTGGAATATTTGTGTATAGTGCACTAACATATAAAGTGTATAATATCCAACCCTTTTGTAACTGTATATTATTTATGATGTTCAAAAATTCCATAGTGTCCTGTAACCATGCTCTAACATGTGTCAACAATGGTTTCAAATATTTCGTTAGATATTCAGATAATGATTCAGTTAAAGAACCTCGCTCCGACACCATAGGCCTACCCGGAGGTTTTTTATGTATTTTGGGTAGCATATAAAAAATCTGTTTAGCAGGATTAACTACCATGAAATGATGTTTATCATGCTTGGATATGATACCTTCTTCACAAGCCAGAGTTAGAAAATTGTCAGTTTCAACTTTAAAAATATTAGAAGGATCTAAATCCATACTTTGATAATATTGTTGATCTGAAAGTTGACAAATGGCTTCATTATAATACATATGCCAATCCCAGATGACTTCAGCTCCCCCTTTATCCACCTTGTTAATAACTATCTCCTTTTTCTGCCTCAAACTTTGTAGGGCCATGAGTTCCTCCTTAGTAATGTTATCTTGAAAATGTTGCACATTTTTGGTATTCAAACTCAGAAATGCGGCACTGGAGCAACAATCAAGTCAAGACAGACAACTCAGTAAAGCACATAAAGCACTTTTCATTTAATAAACATAAACTTCCTCAGATCTATAAAATGTTAAAATAAATCACAACTTATAAAGCACCATAACCTATCAGTATAAAATGCTGTGCCGTCATCAATTACCAAAACATTAAGCCTTTCTTTACACAAATAATTTGAATTACATTTAAAATATACTGCTGCTGGAACGCTGCATATGCTAGTCAACACTAGTTGCTACCTACAAGGTAAATGACTACTACAACATGTGCCAGTTACTAAATAAATACTTAAACATATGCTGAAACAAAATCATGTATATATATATATATATATATATATATATATATATATAAAATATGTATATAATAAATTAACCAGGTACATTCTGCACTTATAGCTGCACCAATGACAACTGAAGCAAGAAAAAAGAATTGGAAGAAAGACAAATAGCTTTTTACTGTATTGAAACCTAAACTAAAATTATTTAAAAAAATAATAATTGCATACTACAAATAAACAATTATTCTAAAATATATAAAACATACACAAATAATGAAAGACTATAACAATTATGAATAAAGAGCCCTATTATCTAGCCAAACTTTTCAGTTTCAAAATACATTTAATCAAACACATGTCATTAATACTAGGGAAGTAATATGCATTTAAGTGGATCTGCCAATAAAGTTCCATTTCTTCACGTTTTAATGAAGTAGGACCACCTTGAATGTTCTGTGTTACATGATCTATTATCTTAAATTTAAATTTGTGGTCTGGTATAGCTGAAATATGCCTAGCTAGTGTGTTCTCAATCTTCCCTTTATTTATGGCATATTGATGTTCATACACATGTTCGCATATTGGGCAGGACTGGCACTTAGCTAGATAGATCACAAATTTAGAATTACAATTGAACCTATTTTTTATTCTGTAGGTACAGTCATTGATCACAAAAGTGTTACCCACATCTATAAACCTACAGTAATTACAAGACTCACGCTTATATAGCCCTGGAAATTTAACAGGCTGCATCCTATTTGACTCCAATAAGGTTTTATTTTGCATCCTCTCCTATAAATAATTTTGGGAGAGCTGTCGAATTTATTAAACATCACCAGGTCACATCTAAACAATTCCCAATTTTTACGACCCAAGTTTAATAATAGGTTACTATCTAAATTATAAGTACTGACCAAGCTAAGGGTGAAATCTGATTGGATTTCTAACCTACTTGATGGATCAAATATTCCTGATACAGTACCTAAAGATGAATTTAGGTTTAAATTTGGACATAAAATTGCTGAATAAATTCCTGCAAACCTTTAAGTTTTCCCTTCAGTGGTAAGGGAATCAATTAAATCATTTGGATAGGCATGGGCTAGGAACATCTCTTTTAACAGGGAACATTCTGAAACAAAGTTTCCATTCAATGATATGATCCTAGCTGCTCTCACCAACTGGCCTTTAACAACCGAACGTTTCTGATGGTGTGGGTGACAGCTGGAATAATGTAGAAAGGAGTTCAAGTAGGTACTCTTCCTGTAAAATTTTGACATATAACAATTGCTGACTCTGTCTTTCCTAAGATTCATGTCCAACTAGGTGATTTTCTCCCTGTTGAATGTAAAGGTAAATTTCAAGAAAGATGTAGTATGATTGAAATATTCTACTAACCAATTTGCATCCATTAAATCTCCCTTAAGGATGATAAAAATATCATCCAAAAAAATGGGTGTAGAATAAAATCAAGTTTTTACATTCCTCCTTCTGAAAAATAAATTCTGTTTCCCAAAATGCCATCACCAAATTTGCCAGACTGGCTCCGCAAGGGGAGCCCATGGCAACACCTATTTTTTGTAGAAAGAATTATTTCTCAAAAACAAAGAAATTGGACAAAATAATGTCCAACAACTCCGATACCAATAATATTTCTGTTTCAGGAGCCCCTTTCCATCTCAACATCTGTTCTATCTATTCTATGCCCTCTAGATGTGGGATAGATGTGTATAAATATTTCACATCTACGGTGAGGAAATTGTAATCCTCATTATACCTTTGTTCACTGATCTTCCTCAAAAATTATCAGGAATCTTTACATACTTGGCTTTCATCCATCAAGTATCTTTTGAGTATGGAATCCACAATTTTAGCACATGGATAGGTAACGTAGTCCTGTCCATCCACCAAAGGCCTCATTGGTGGGTTGAGGAGATCCTTATGGATCTTGGGGATACCGAACAGTATCGGAATCTTGGGGTATGGCATGGACATATAGTTAAGCATGTTGACACATATTTGGGCATCAATAAATAAATCATTTAAGTAAGCTTTGATGTACTGCTAAGCCATATTGACCTCACTCAAGGAAGCTGCCTGATATGCTTCACCAGCTAAAATAGCTTTCATACGCTTTACATAATCACATTGGTCCATGATGGTCAAACCACCCCCTTTTTCAGGCTTAGAGATGCAAATTTTAAGAGATTTTTAAAAGTTGAATTCTTCCCACTCATCCTTGTTAATATTCCTACTAGTAAGGTTATTCCTAAAATTTCTCACAGCAAATCATAGGTCTAATTCACACAAATGTTCAAATGTCTGTAAAATCAGATGTAAAGGTGGGTTATAAGTACTAGGAACACATAATGAGTTGACAATTTCTGAACCATAACTGTTGTTTTCCTCAAATATTAAACTCAGGTTCAATTTCCTAGTAAAATTTTTAATGTCCAGGATTGTCTTAACAACATTAATATGTTGTGAAGGTACAAACGTATAACCCTTGGCTAAAAGTTCAGCTATTTCTGGATTAATGACAACTGTCGAATAATTAAAGATTTGAAAGTCACCAGTTTTTTTAATGATAGTCAACCCATCAATCAAATCAGAATTCCTACCTAACATTTCTTTTTGTTGTTGTATTTCCGATTGTTCTTCTTGTTGTAAACATGATTCGGTTGTTTGGGTATAGCTTCTGGTTGGTTGGAGTTCTGAAAATTTGAATATTGTACAGTACTGCCCTCAATCTGTTGCTGTCCCCCACCATTCAAATTCTGAATTATTTCACTTCTTCTTACGGAAATGGGCTCAATAGTATCACCCTGGTTAGAGGGTAAACCATTTTTCTGGGGCACTAGATTTGAACTCTGGGCTAGAACCCCTTCTTGTGACTGGTCTTGTGATCTTACAAGGTGATTAGGTGCCCAGGTCTGTGATCTTGGTGGGCTAGGGTAAGCTAACCCATTATCATAGGCTGTACGGTCCTGCTGTAGTTTTTTTTTTATTTTTGTAAAATTCTAGCATAGTCATATTGATATCTGTTAAAGTCCATATGTACTTTAACAGCATGTTCCAATTCAGTCACTTCCTTAGAAATAGTATCTACCCATAAGCCATAATGTTTAATCATAAGCTCCAAGAGCTCAAATTCCTGTTTGTCAAATAAATGGAGTAAATCTGAATGAAACACAGAGTTATTCTCAAGGGCCATTGGGTACTGGAATCTCCTTAAACCTGAGATTTCTAGTTGCAGTTTTTTATTAATTTAACTAGTTTAACATCTAACAGTTTGAGCATATTGGCAATACTGGTAGTTTCATTACCTCCAGCCGGTTGTCCCCAAGGTGAGTTATGCACATCCACAGTAAATGAGAAACCTCCATTCAGCCAGTCCATGAAAACGGGGACCCCAATAAGCCCTGAGGTAATGTTTTCTTGTTGAGCATGAAAAATAGTTCCTTCTTCCAATTGTGACCTTCTACTAGCTCCTTGCAATGATGAAACACTCGCTGGCAAAGTGTTACCCAAATTTAAATCCACGCGCATTAGTGATGGTACTTGTTGGTTACTTGCAGCAGTTTCTTGATCCATTGACTTAGCATTGGATGCCGACAATGAATTACAAAGCACTCGATGTTGTTGGTCCAGCTGTTCTAAATGTGAAGTCAGCATTTCCATCCATTTAAACATAAGCTCTAGTAAAACTGTCAGGTCTCCAATTTCAGCTTTATCCTTCCCTGGTATTAATGACATGTGTTCGATTAAATGTATTTTGAAACTGAAAAGTTTGGCTAGATAATAGGGCTCTTTATTCATAATTGTTATGGGTATTCATTATTTATGTATGTTTTATGTATTTTAGAATAATTGTTTATTTGTAGTATGCAATTATTATTAATTTTTAAAATATTTTTAGTTTAGGTTTCAATACAGTACAAGCTATTTGTCTTTCTTCCATTTCTTTTTTCTTGCTTCAGCTGACATTGGTGCAGCTGATAGTGCAGAATGTACCTGGTTAATTTATTATATACATATTATTATTTTAATATCATAAAAAGCACTAGAAGCAACAGGCCATGGCGTATTGAAGTAAAAATCAACAATGTATTCCACAACAAACAAACAAGTGGCCTGTTGCTTCTAGTGCTTCTTATGATATTGGATTGTTTTTTCAAAGAAGGGGCAGTTGCGGTGGTGCAGCGGTTAGTGTTACCACCTCACAGCAAGAGGTTCTCTGGTTTGATTTTCAGCTGGGGAGCTTCTGTGCAGAGTCTGCATGTCCTCCCTGTGGTCATGTGGGTTTCCTCCAGGTAATCTGGTTTCCTCTCAAAGACATGTTGTAGGTGGATTGGACACTCCAAATTGGCCCTGGGTGTGAGTGCATGCATGCATGTGCCTTCTGTGGAAGGTTGGGCATCAGGCTGGCACATCGACTCCACTGCCAAACCGGTGATCTGCTGTGGCAACCCCTAACCAGGAAAAGCCAAAAGAAGAATTGGTTTTTGGAAGCACAGCTTACCTCTACCACTTATTTTTTGTTTTTGTTTACATATTATTATTTATTTATATGTTAATTTATATAGATATTTATTCATTTATTGGGTCCATATATATATATATATATACATGACTTTGTTTAAGCATATGTTTAAGTATTTATTTAATAACTAGCACATGTTGTAGTAGCCATTTATCTTGTAGGTAGCAACTAGTGTTGACTAACATATGCAGTGTTCTAGCAGCAGTATAGTTTAAATATAATTCAAATGCATTTTGTTTGTGTAAAGAAAGCGTTAAAATTTTGGCAATTGATGATGTCACAGCATTTTATATTGATAGGTTAACCTTTTAACATATAGGGCTTTATAAGTTGTGATTTACTTTAACATTTTATGCATCTGAGGAAGTTTGTTTATTAAATGAAAATCGCTTTATGCACTTTACTGAATTGTCTGTCTTGACTTCATTGCTGCTCCAGTGCCGCATTTGTGAGTTTGAAATGTTTTTTTCTGTATCTTGTGACATTTTTGGTATTCAAAAAATGTAGATTTTTCAACACAAAATTTTGGAAAATCGACACATTTTTATTCATAGGGGGTACAAAATTAGATGTTCTAAACCTGAAGTTATTTAAATTTCCAACACTTAGCTGCAAATCTGCAAAATGTAATTTTAAATTTATTTTACGACAAAAATCAATAACATCTTCTGCAAAAGAGTATTCTGACACGATAAACTTCGGAACAAAACCCATACCTTTATTCAACAATTTTTGCTCTGTTTGTGTAAGTTCCAAAGATGAAATGTTATGGATATTCAGTCATCTATTTGCATGTTAACACTGCCTGCATTGCTTCCAAGCTTGTTCCTGTTTCCTCTATGTTTACTATCTCACCACCTGGATCTCCTAAAGAGAAATTCACATTACCCTTTTTAACAGGTGGAAAGCTATGCTGAACTGTTCATTCACTATCTGTGTTGGAAGAGAATTCATCCCCTGATGTATCAGATGTAGATTTAGTATTTTTCAATATAGATCTCTTTCTTTTCCTCTTAAAATTGGGCTGAGCTCGCCCTGATTTGTCATTAGTAAACTGAACTGTTTTCTTAAATGCAAATGGTTTACCTGTGGAGTAATCTCTGACATCCCTCTGAAACTTCTTAATCATTCTAGCTTTTAAATCTTGTTCTAACTGTATCAAACTGCCTGAGAGTAAGGAAACCTGTTCTTGATGCATATCATGTTTTTTATATTCTTCACTTATACTTGCAGTCAAGGTCGTGATTCTCCATTCATAGAATTCTATTAAAATTTTGACAAAACTCATAGAGGAAGAATGTTGTAGTTGTTGCCATTGAGTTAATAAAGTTTAATCTACCCCTTGACAAAAGGTTGTGTCCTTACTCTCAAACCACGTGGTGTGATGTTATTGTTTGAATATGCTTTAAATAATCTAAGATGCCAAATCCGAATTTGCATTTCTTTCATCTCACTAGTTAGTTTAGTAAAAAGATCTTTGCATGAATCAGATTGAACCGACTCCCCAACTCCCCCCTTGGTTCATGATATACAAGCATCAAAAATGTTTATATTATCTCTTATCAGACAAACGGCCATGAGAAATATTGGTCAGATCCATATTTTTCACTCATACAAAAAATCAAAACTGCCAAACCATTCGAGACAAGCTCAGAATATAACTGTCTAATTTGCACAGTAACACACCACTATAATAAACTTCAGATTGTAAATGAAATATTGAACCCATTAATATAGTTTGAATATTGAAGCCGTCACATGCCCCGTATCAAAACACCCACATAAGTAGCAAAATTATTATGAAAATTCTTCCAAAATATTCATACATTTGTTGGGAGTTAATTGTTGTGTACCAAATGTCTATTGCACACTATACAAAAGCGCTCCAAAAAATAATCTGCCTGTGTAAATTCCAAAAACCACCAGGTCTTAGCATTCGCTTCTTAGTCCAGCCCTAAGTAAACATATCACATCGTAATGAAATTATATATGAAAAAATTTTTAACCACCAATTGTCAACCAATGTAAAATCTTCCCTCCACCAATACTTCTGGATGTTAACCTTTGCTTCTACATCCTATATTACAACCAAAACAAATGGTTGTCTAAAAGTATAGAGTCATATCTGCACCATTGCTTCCAGATGTTGCCTTTGCTTCTACATCCAATATTACAGCCAAAACAAATGGTACACAACAAAAAAAAAACATGTATCTTTAAACATGTAAACCCGTGAATCACAAACAAATCCCAATAGTGGTGAAACACCAAAAAAATATGAAGGCTCCAAATCAAGCTTGACTATATTAGATTAACATGTACTTCCTGTGCGTTGCAACATCCAAAATGAGTCAGCATATTTCTGCCGCCAAAATGTCCTAAATACCTGGCATATCTAACCTGAACTATACATTGCCATTATTAGTATAGCCTAGCTAGATCCCAAACAAAACCATTCATGATATATAAGAAAAACTATATGTCCAAAGTATGTTGCAAATATCCCATATTCATCAGAACACACAATGTTGTATGGTCCCCAAGGACTTACTTGATATTTTAATGTGGTTAAATAAACTCCTCATTTCTTGATCCACTGGAAACTATTAGGGTACAACACAACATCCTAATAGTGGGCGATTTCAACTACCCCACCATTAACTGGGAAAACTACTCATGTACCAACTCCTTCACTCAACATTTTCTGGAATTCATAAATTCCATTGCCTTGGATCAACTTATCCACACCCCCACCAGGGGCAGCAATATCCTAGACCTGGTCATTACCAACATGGACGACCAGTGTTCCACACAGAGGCCAATTCCTCATTGGTGAGATCTGACCACAAGCTAATCACCCTAGACATCCCTCCCCCACCCCCCATTAGGGAAACCACAGTAAAACATTTCTCCAAAGCCAACTTCACGCTTCTCAAGACAGAAGTGACAAACTTGACGACACCCATGCAGATGGACAATAGAGGTACAACTGTTGAATCCTACACAAATGCACTTTATGACCACTTACACGAGTGCATGGTTCGTGCTATCCCTAACAGAATCAAGATGCTATCCTCCAAAAAAAAGGAAGCGAATCTGGTGGTCCCCTGCCATAAACAAACTCTACAACAGAAGAAACTGTTGCAAAAAATAGTAAAATCCCATGATTGTAGAAACTCCCTGGTCAGCCTCAGTAAGAAGCTGAGATCCCTCATAAAATCCTCCAAAGCTAGTTACGGAAATGAAATCACCACTGATTCTAAAGAGAACCACAAAGCATTCTATAGCTATGTCAAGAATCTCAGTGGCAACACTCAGATCTGCTCTGAGTTGCAGCACAATGGCACTAAATATACAGAACCAACTGATATTGCCAACATCCTGGCAGATAGGTTCAGTGCTAACTTTACTCCTCTCTCACCCCCTAAAGGGCCCATCTCTATACCGGAAGAATGCAACGTTCTGGTAATCACAGCTGCACAGGTAAAAATCACACTCTCCAAAGCCAAGAACACAGAATCCATGGGACCTGACAACATCCCAGGCTGCGTTCTCCATGAACTACAGAACGAACTGACACCTCACCTAAGTACCATGTACAGTCATAGCCTCACCACAGGTTTTCTGCCCACTGAATGACACATAGCAACAGTTATCCCACTCCACAAAGGGGGAGCCACCACAGACCCCAGGAACTACTGCCCCATTAGCCTGATGAGCCTGGTTTTCAAGGCCATGGAACGTATCATCATGGAACTTATAAACAAAGACATTGGTAATCTCCAAACTCTGGACCCCACCCAGTTTGGGTTTGTAAAAGGCAGAGCATGTCTCCTAAACCTGATAGACTTCTTTGAGGCAGTCACCAAAGCCATAGACGAGGGTAAGGTGGTTCACACAGCCTATCTAGTACTCACCAAGGCTTTTGACACCATCCCCCACTCTGGAAATATAGATAAACTCACTAAACTAGGCATAAATCCCATATGTCACAAGATGGGTTGCCAACTGGTGCACTGACAGAACCCACACTGTGAAAGTAGCAGACTCCAAATCCAACTTCAGATCAGTGACAAGTAGAGTACCACAGGGTTCAGTCCTGGGTCCTCTCCTGTTTGGTATCTACTTCTCTGAAGTACAGGCTAACACAGAAGGCCTTTGGTTAATGAAGTTCACAGGTGACTGCAAACTAGGAGCCATAATCGAAACTTGTAATGTTGTGGACATCCTACAAAAGATCCTCACGGAGACAGATACCTGGTGTCAAAGCCATGGCCTCAAGCTCAATGCCAAAAAGTGCATTGTCATCCCCTTTGGTAAAAACTCTGTACCCATGAACTACCACATAGGCAGTAGTCTACTTAACACCAAAAGTATGATGAGACCTTGGGACACAAGTGAACAGTAGTCTCTCCTTTGATAATCACATCACCACAGTAGTCAGGAAATCCTTCTGCATGGCAGACCTCATCACAAAAGGTTTCTCATCCAGGAAAAAGAGGTCCTTGTTCGCCTCTACTCATCACTCATTAGACCCATTATAGAGTACAATGCCCTTTTTGGTATATACCTCACAAGACATCTACAGCAACTGGAAAGGCCACAGAAATACCTCACAAAGAGGATTACCAGCCTCAAACAGATGCCCTATGCAGACTGTCTCAAAAATCTCCAGTTTTACTCCGTTGCTTATCGCCTACTCAGAGGCAATCTCTGCCTAACATACAAAGCTATGTCAAACCCAGAGCTGTTGGACATGCTCCACTTGAAGAAATCCCAATCCTTCCAAGCTAAACACTCTAGGGACCTAAACCTCGTCACCACAATAAACAGAACATGCTGGAGGGATAGATTCCTGTCCCAGAGACTTCCCATACTCTGGAACAAACTACCTATCTATATCAAACAAAGCTTCTCATTAGCACTCTTCAAGAAAAATCTTGATGATTGGAAGGGAAATAGGAAATTCACCCCAGGGATCACTTCTGTGGCTCTGCTCGACAGGGGCAGAGGAAAATAATTTTCTTGGGTGGCGAAAGCCAGGGTACCTTTTTGGCTAGGCTTATATAGGCCCTAGGGCCAATAGCCTACTACCTATGAACCTATAAAATGTGTTTAATACATTCCCACCACTCCTTCAAGATTACACATAAATGGACAAAAATTATGCACAAATAAATGCTGATACTTAAAAATATCTGACGACTCTAAAAATTATTGTGCCACCTGCCCACTTTGTGAACACAATCTGGTTGGCAAAAAACACATATAGTAGTTTCATCATTCATGTAAAAAATCATTTAATAGTTGTCAACAGCTCCATTCATAATCATATAAAAGAACATTAGAAGTCCTAAACAATTTGTGATAAAGGCCAGTGTATACTACAGCCTAATCCAATATTTATAATTGTTCAGCTAAGGTACATAAGACATAAATAAGAAAATCACTATAAGCAAGCAAAAAATACAATGCAAATGTCCATTGATGGTTTTGAAGCAGGGTCCAACACTCATAATATGTCCAATGACAATTTGTCCCAACAAAAGAAGCGTCGAGCCCTTAAAGCACTGTGAACAGTTTTTGTATAATAAATTGAATTTTCTTCAATAGTCGCAAACATCCAGTCCCAGATGAAACATATTTCAACCCTAAAAATAAGGCCCATACATCACTGAATGTGCAGACACCATTTTCTACATGCAAATTGTCAAAAGTCTCAGACCAAAACGAATATCACTTGTGACCCATTGAACTGTTCCCTTTATTAACTCAATGGCAACAAGTACAGCATTCTTCCTCTATGAGTTTTGTCAAGATTTTGATAGAATTCTATGAACAGAGAATCACGACCTTGACTGCAAGTATAGGTGAATTATGCACCTAGTTGCAAGAATATAAAAACCATGATATGTATCAAGAACAGGTTTCCTTACTCTCAGGCAGTTTGATACAGTTAGAACAAGATTTAAAAGCTAGAATGATTAAGAAGTTTCAGAAGGATGTCAGAGATTACTCCACAGGTAAACCATTTGCATTTAAGAAAACAGTTCAGTTTACTAATGACAAATCAGGGCCAGCTCAGCCCAATTTTAAGAGGAAAAGAAAGAGATCTATATTGAAACATACTAAATCTACGTCTGATACATCAGGGGATGAATTCCCTTCCAACACAGATAGTGAATGAACAGTTATGCATAGCTCTCCATCTGTTAAAAAGGGTAATGTGAATTTCCCTTTAGGAAATCCAGGCATGGATGGAGGAAAAATAGAGGAAACAGGAACAAGCTTGGAAGCAATGTTGGCAGTGTTAACACGCAAATAGATGACTGTTTGAATGTCCATAACTTTTGCCCCCGGATTCATGAATCCTCCGTGTAAAACTAAATAAGTCTTACTCGGCAGCTGCAGTTGAACAGTATGCTGTCAGCATGCCATGAATATTCATGAGGGCACACTGACTCAACCCCAAGTCCAACATGGGCCGTGCAGGCAAGCAGGGGGCGTGTCCGACTGCTGAGCAGTGTAAAGGTCTACGCCCCTGCAACTGTGTGAAAAAACAAAATGTCAACACACAAGAGCAAGTCCGCTCAAATGTCCATATACCCAACACCACACTCCCTGACATTGTAACCCCCCAGCACAGTTATAAAAATTAAAACATTATTTTTTTTTTCTAATTCCCAATATAGCTGCCTGTATTTGCGCGTGTGTACACAGGTGTGCCCATTGCTTAGCTGCAGTTAGCAATCACGACATGGAAGAGCATAATGAGGAATGTTTATGTCAATTATGCCAAATAGTAATAGCGTAGTGGTAGAGCGTTCGCACAAAGAGGAGTTATTCACGGTTTGAGTCCCACCACTCCCCTTCCTATTTTATGTTCCAAATTAGTATATGAAATAATTCCTGATCTATATGATTAAACTTTTACTAAAAAGCATTGAAATGGCTTATGTATCAGTGAACAAAATGTATATTTATAAAGGAACCTGACATATAATTGCCCGCAGTTAAGCAACGCTTAACCCAGCACAATATAGTTGCCCATAGCTAACTGGCGCTTTACCCAGCGCATTGTAATTGCCCATAGCTAAATCGCGCTTTACCCAGTGCAAAGTAGTTGCCCATAGCTAAATAGTGCTTTACCCAGCGCAATCGGTTTGCGCAGAGGTGCATGCTGCACCAACCAGCGCACCGTCGGGCAACGTGGAGCAACGTAGAGCAAAGTGCTTAAACACAGCCATGCCCCATAACCTGTCTGGACAGTAGTAAAATAAAAAGCAATGATAAGGTTTGAACCCAGGAAACTATGCACCATAATCAAAGTACTGAACCACTAAGCCACGATAGCCTAGAATACACATCCACTGTTAACATATATATAGTAATAAATGTTAGATTAACCATTGCTAAGCGGGTCTGCAGTCAGCCAAGAATATTCAAAAACGGCCAATCACAGAAAAGTGTGGGAAATGCGGCATATTTAAGCTGCGTAGGTGGGAATACTCGCCATAAATTATTGTAGCTCACATCTGCAGTTAGAATGTCTGGTGGTGGAAAGGGTACATGCTTTCGAGCGCAATTCTGGGGCATTGAGGAGTCAAGATAAATGGTTTGGCTCCTAGTCTATTGGCATGAGACTCGACTCCTGCAGGGCCAGTTCCAAGGAATGGAGTATAAGGCAGAGGCTTGGAACCGGTTGGCTCATGAACTCACCAGTGCCACAGGCATCCCTCGGACTGGTGAGCAGGACTGTCACCACCATGCAAACCTGAAGAGATGGAAGCAGGACCTTCTGAACCAGTGGATCCAGGACCCCCATCATATGCATGATGCCCCACTACTGAGTAGGTAGCCATGGAATGCAGTATGTAAGACAAGCTAATATAGTCTAAATAATGGATAGGTATGTCTTAATACCCCTTTATTTACTCCACAGTTGCAGGTGCTCATGCTATGAATCAGTAAGCCTATGCAGATAGGCTGCTAAGGCTGTGCCACCAGGCAGGTTAGTAAATATTCTGCATGTATTTTTACATGATATATGTGAGTGAGCATGACAAAAGTGTTTCATCCCAATAATACAGCAATAAAATGTCCTCAATAAATCCTCTGCATGTACTGTTATATAACAAATGTCAGTGAGCCAGAAATAGAGTGTACTAACCCACCAATCAAGGTAAAATAAGTCTGGAATACTATGCCTGCATGTACTGTCATAACATATAAGTGAGCAGGCCTGAAAGAGAGTGTTGTAACCTATCAAGAAAGGTATAATCTGTCCTGAATATGTCTTCCGTATGCACTGTAATATCAAGTAAAGGAGAGAGCCTGTAGAAAAGAGTGTTCAATGTAATTAATAAAGGTATAAAACTTGTAGTGTGTCTGTGTCACTTTTGAAATGTTGTTGTACCCTTGCAATAAATAAATAGTACTGTTGTATTAGGTGCTGTCAACCCACAGTTGTGCAGTCCCATAGGAAGTGGATGAAGGAAGTGGCAGTAGCTGTGAAGCATAAAACATTCATTCCCTGAATAAATCCTCTGCATGTACTGTTACATATCATGAGTCAGATAGCCAGCAATAGAGTGTAGTAACCCATTAATAAAGCAAAAACATGTCTGGAATACTATCTATGCATGCACTGTCATAGAAAAAAGTGAGTGAGCCTGAAAAAGTCTTGTAACATATCAATAAAGGTATAATATGTCCTGAATAGGTCTACTGTATGCAGTGTAATGTCAAATAAAGGAGAGAGCCTGTAGAAAAGAGTTTTAATATAAATAGGAAAAGGTATAATACTTGCAGTGTGTATGTGCCAGTTATTCAGAAATGTTGTTGTACCCTTGCAGTGAAGAAATGTTACTGTTGTATTAAGTGCTGACAACCCCCAGTAGTGCAGTCCCACATAAAGTGGACGAAGGAAGTGCCAGTAGCTGTGAAGTATGTAACAGTCCTCAACAGTTGTGAAATGGCTGACATGCATAGGTAAATCTGGCACATGAGTATCCTATCAAGGTGTTCCCCAGAAATGTTAGAGTGCTACCTGAAAAGTAGGGTTTCGCAGGAAAACAAGTGAAAAAGCCATGTGAACACATCCAGATGTGCAGATACATAAACAAGTAAATTTAATACAAGTATGAAGCAATAACATCTGCATCTTGGACAGTTACTATGTCAGATATAGGTCAGGTATATAATGAAGTAGTAAAACCCATAACACAATCAAATGCATGTTGCCTAGTGTAATAATACATGTAGGGGATATCCACCTGCAGTCGATAGGAATGTAGTGCACAGTTAAAGTACTAATAAGATGTTAATGAATGTTTTTTTTTACACCCTACTCCATGTGCATAAACAATGCAATTCCACACGTCAATGGGTATGTCTAATCTCATAACATTTGTTGGGACATATGTCCTATTGTTATATAAAATCTGCATTTACTTTGATGCATGTCCCCTGTTAAAACACCACAATCTTGGTGGTCTGTTGCCACCAATCATCCCTACATGCTGTTGTAATGTCCACTGTCGTTCAATACATGCATGTGTTATGCTTGCTGTTCAACTGTTGTAACCCTGGTGTGTTGGGTTAATGGGAATATTACTGCATGCTGTTACAACTAACTTAGAATGCTGTTGTCTATGTTGTAATTAAACACACTTAATCACAGAATGTATGGGAAGGCCAGTCCCAGTGGACCCACCTGTCCCTCCTCAGCTGGCAGTTGCACCTTGCACCAGCAGGTCTGGTGCCCAGCCCGGGCCACCCTCCTCCGTTGGTCCTGTGCCACCTTCAGGTGGAAGCGTTGCATGGGGATGGGGCTCGACCCCCCCCCCCTGCAAGCGTGGGTGGAGAAGGGCCTCCTGTCACCCTCTCAAGGGTCCGGGTTGTGGTGCATAGGGAGATCCAGAGTTTAGTCGCTGATCCCCTATGCCAGCTTGAGGTGAGAGTGGCGCTACTAGCAGGTGAGCCTGCCCCTCCTACGCAGCCCCTAGCACAGCGACCCTCGGGTCTGTGAAGGTCCAGTGGTGACTGCCCATGGGTGGGGATCTCAGTCCCACTGTTACCATCTGTGGGCTCATGGGCTTGCGATTTCCAAACATCCGTCCCCATCAATTGTGTTCACCCACCCCATGTGTCATACTCTGCCCCTATATGCGTCTTGCTTGTCTTGTCTGTTTACCTACCCAACCTACCTACCCAAATATACCTACTTCCTCTACCTCACTTTCCACTCTCCCCTGAAAAAAAAAAGGGGCAATCTGTACCCGCAAAAAAAAATACGCCCCATACATAGCTGCCCATTTCGCACACATGTCCGCTGGATATGTAAACTGATAATTATAATTGACAGTACAACAAACTTTGTTGTCCTCACCCCTCTCTCAGGGGTGGAAGGTTTCAAAGTTCACTCCAAATTTGCAACATATGCACAGGTGTTGCTGGTAAAGAAGTGGGCAGCTATGGACCTTCCCTACACCCATCCTGCACATGCCAAGCTTGTTTTCCTACTGTCTTTCCCTCTTTGTGCCCCCTTTTTCATCACTTTCCTATCTCCCCATTTTCTTTTCTTTCAAAGAAATTAGCGCGGGGGTTAGCGGGAGTAAGCACTTTTAAGCAGTAGTAAGCGGGTTTAAGCAAGTGTGCGCATGTGTGCGCTAAGCTTAGCATCACTAAGCATCATGCAAACCCACGCAAACCCGCTTACAACTGCTTAAAAGTGCCTTAGTCACTCTAGGTCAGGGCCCTTGTTCTGCTCAGCAGCAAAATAAAATACCTTTGTCAATCTCAAACCCCAGACCTTGGACATGTAAGACTGCATGAAGAACCACTAAGCCACAACAGATATACAATAACTTGGTGCTGCAAAAAATATATCATGCATTATAATGAGTGAATGTAAAGGAAAAATAGGAAGGCCATAACACAAAGCCTGTTCTGTGGATCTTTACCAGCAATTCTTGTGGGATTGCATGACATGAGTGTGTTGTGAGAAGCAGTCAATCAAGCAGATAATAATGTTGCAGAGGCACTTTACAACACCCACACAGTATCATACAGCACAAACACTGGCATATCTGAGTAGGGCAGAGGCCATACCTCCTAACTCAGTCAACTTTCCAGGTACGTCCCTGATTGTGAAACATATTTTAGCTGTGTCCCTCAGAATCCCTTAGAAAAGTACTGAAGTCAGTCAGAAAGGTGGGCCATTACACAATGAATACTGACAATAATAACAGTAGACACCACTTGTATGTCATGAAAGGAGTACTAATCCATATGCACTGCTTCACTGAAGCATACACCTACTGTTCCTATTATGTGTAAGGTGTACCTCACTTTCAACTACCTATCCATGACACCATGCAAATATGTATCTGACTGTTCCATAGGCCAGGCAGAGGCCCAAACACACAGGCATATAGGCTATACTGCTGTTACACACTCTGCAAATAGCTTTCTTAGGACCTCCCCAAGCATACCCTTATGTAGGAATATAATACAGAAATACCAATGGATGTAGCCATGTACTTGTAGCAACTGACTGCAACAATGCCATTGTAACAGTGCTGAAAACACCTGTGAGTTGCACAGACAAAGAATGACAGTGTAACCTCTGGCTACCATCTAGGTAGGTTCACAGGTGGGAACCATGCAGACACACAACCTGCCCTGATAAACCCACAGGTACACACCAATCCTGCAAGTCCAGTAAGATAATATTTACACATTAATGCATAATGCTCGCAGTATGTAAGCCCCCCCCCCAATTAAAAGCTACTTGTGCGTTTAGGATCTACCAAGTGTGTAGGTAGGCATACTCAGTACAGGAATTGTCCAGTTGTCCTGCAAACCCTGTGCTAATGTCAACAGTAAAAAACATAAACCCTGCAGAAGTCAGTACATTAATATTCCCAGTATAGTCACATAAATGTTGTGTAAGCATTTGTAGTGGTGAGTAAAACTCTACACTGATAGCTCAGTATTGGAAGTGGCAACAGTCAGGTCTGAGTACAACATGTATATCACTGTCCACACCTCTAGCTTCATTTATAAGACGTATACCAACCTTCTGACTTACACAACAGTCTCTACAGCAAACAAGCATGGGCCCCACTCTGGATATCTGAAAGGGCTACACCTACATACCTTAGCAATCTATAGCATTGGGTTGCTATGACAGTGAGTACTGCAACTACCACTCAGCAGACTGTATGCATTTACCAAATGCTGGGCAACAATTGGTGCAGAGGGCATCACATGCACATGTGCAGATACATATAAAAGCAGATAGTACTTGCTATCCCCACATGCAATCATTACATTGCAAGTTCCACATAGTGAACAACCCCAAGCAGGAAAAAAAAAAAAACATTTCTGTACCAAAAAAAACATACACAGACGGACCTGGAAGGGACATACAGGTATGTAACAGTTTGTAGTTACTGGCAGGTAGTAGATGCTTATGGTTAGTACTGTAGATCCTCTGATATATGCATATGTGGCAGCAGTAGGTATGTATGCACTGATGCCATTCATAAGTATTGCCATGGAGAAATTGTTGGGTAGCTGTGTGCAGTGGGACATAAGTGTGATATCTGTAGCTTCGCAGTACATGTCAAACATTTGAACACATAGACATAGATAACCTATGGTCTGTATAGTACTGTGTTTAATGGCAGTTTTGGGGAGTATTGCAAACACCTAGATAAACTTGGATGTCACAGAGTAAGACATGCATGATAGTCACGTAATGTGTAGCTTAGCATTGGCAACCGCTGCAGCAGGCTAGCATAGTAATGTATTATTTGCAGCTATGTATACCCTTGTACTATTACTGTATGCACACATGTGACAACTGTCCGTGTTGTAACAAGGCCCAACAGGTCATCCATGAGGTGTATGGACTTACAACAGTGTGGACCTTGTGTCTGTATGGCACACACATATGTCAAGATACATGTGTGTCTGATTTATGAGCATCTCAACATGTGCATAGAGCAAGGGACATACTGCAACTGTTTGTGAAGGGCAGACATTTATATGTTGGTGCAGGTTGTTATGTGCATATATATATATATGTAGGTTGTAGTGTGTGTCAAACAAGACAGCATACAGTGCTGGCATATGACATGTGTTGTTCAAATGCCGTGGGTATGCTTTGTTAGGTATATAGGCTCCCAGATATGGGGTCCTGCTAAACATATATGGGCTGAGAACACCTTCCATGCATTCTGCACAAGACTGTGCAATATCATTACATAACTGCACCCCCCTCAACCTTTGCATAATTGATATTCCCACCATGAAAGGTGGACTGTATATGTGCTGTTATGCATATCAATGTGTACACCAGTGGATGTTGAAATGTACGCTCCAGCTGAATGTTGTACATGTATTGCCATCCCTGTTGTTAAAAGCCCTGTACCCATGAACTAACACATAGGTGGTAGTGTACTCAACACCGAAGGTGTGATAAGAGACTACGGGATACAGGTGGACAGTAGTGTCCCTAATGATGATCACTGTGCCACACTAGTCATGTAAACCTAGTACAGTCCACATGTCATCAGTAAATGTGTGTCATCCATGGAAACAGAGGTCAGGGTTCCACTCCACTCATCAGTCATAACACCCATCATAGAGTACAATGTCCCTGTTGGCATGTACCTCAGAATACATACACAGCAACAGTACTTGCTAGACACATACCTCACAAAGAGTATTACCTGGATTCCAACAGATGCCTTATGCTGACTGTCTTACAAAACCACAGCTACACTGTGTTGCATACCTCCTACCCAGAGGCTACCCCTGCCCAACATACAAAGCTATGGCAAACCCACAGGTGTTGGACGTGCTCCATGTAAACAGATGGAGCACCAGACCAGATACACACTCTACTGATCAACACCTTGTAATGTAAAAAGCAGAACATGCTCGACTGGCACATCATCATCACAGACACATACCATATTGTGGAAACAACTACCTATCAACAGCATATGAAGGTCCTCATTAGCAGTTGCCAACAATAACCATGATGATTGCATGTGAGATAGGAAACACAACCCAGTAATCACCCCTGTGGCTCTGCATGAGAGGGGCACATGAACCTACATTACATGTGTGTTGCAGTGGAGGGTACCATATGTCTAGGCTTCCATAGGCCCTATGGATAACAGCTACCTAGGACATGATACACACACGCATGTACCTGTTGCAACACATGCTATGTGAGGTTGACTGTGTGTGATGGAGAATGTGTATGTGAATGTGTCAATGATGTGTATATGTGTGATAGCCAAGTGGGAATCTGTATATACCATGGTATGTAGTGCTGTAGCTGTAATCCCAACAAAAGGTCCGTATGCTATTGCCAGGCAGGAAAATCAGTATGGCATACATTGTGACTTAGTCCCATGTTGTCGAATGGAGTGTGCCTTTGTAGGCTAAAGCAGTACATGTATGCTTATTGATTGTTAACACTAGTGAATACAAGTCACGTATGGACTGTAGTACTACCTGAAGCTGTATGCCTCAACTGTACAGTATGGTTTATATCCACATGGCTTGGTAACACACTTTTGTTTGTTACCTGTAGTCCTCACACATCACATACCTCAGGCATGAGGTTATGTATGTGCTGACACACAGTAATGTATGGTACACAGGTAACTGTAATCTGGGTTGCCATACCCTTGTGTCTTGTAGGTATGTCTGATGTGTGTGTGGATATGCCTGTAACATGGCCTCGGTGGTATGTGTGTCACAGGATATAGGTGCGTATCTAGCAACATGTATAGTGTGGTACAGCAGTATGCCACCTATAGTGGTGAATGTGCACATATGTTACTGAGGGGTTTGCTATCAACAAGTAGTGTGGTGTACTGCTAGTACCGTAACTGTACTGTACATAGATTTAAATGGATGACAAATGTCTGTATGCATTAGCTTCATATACACCTCCTGTGGCTAGGTGTTGCATTGTATCCCATACAGTGTGCCATGTACTGTCGTATAGTCCTACATACTGGTTTCACTTTGTGGCTGTGCAGAACATGGTTTGGTATATAGCATGTGCCAGACACTGTCAGGCAGTTGTGGTCTTAGCAGTCATATGTGTTATTAAAAGTGTGTATCTGCTGACAGCCGATAGGTTGCTATATATGGCATTTCAATGATGCCTGTACATTAGAATGTTGAGTGTGCAACATGGCTTTTCCACAATTACTGTTTAATTGTCTTCCAGGGTTATGGCACACAACAGAAAGCCATCCTATATCCCTGAGGAGGAGGAAGTTATCACAGATGCACTCATCCAACATTATAATCTACTGTTTTCAACATCCTGCCAGGACCAGAATGGTAGCAGGATGTTGTCCGTTGGGTGAATGATGTAGGCATGCATAACCAGACTTATGAGCAGGTACGCCATCACTGCAGTGATTTAATCAGACATGTCCGGCAGCATGCCTCCGATGTCCACCGACAACAGCTTGCCACAGGTGGTGGTGGTGCTACACATCCCCCTCACCAGAGTGGAAGAGCTGCTCTTCAGGATGGTGGCTCCTGACCAACCAGTACAACACACCTGTGTCATCATGGAGGCCGGAGTCACCCAGCACAGTGACAACTAGCGTGCAGGTAACAAAGCATATCCGTAGACCACTGTTATCCCAAGTGTTATAATATGCATTAATCAGATGTGTACTGTGTATGCAGAATATGTGGAGCCTGGTGTCATGCAATACTGATTATTCGGGACATTATCTGTAGGCCTGTGACTGTCACCCCATGTACTACTGTATAATTGCAGACTCACAGCAGCAATGCCATAGTTGTTGACACTGACATACTGTCTCATATCCTTGCAGGTCCCTCTAGTGTGATAGCAAGACAGCAGACACATGCTGGTGAGTGGGCTACAGTCAATATAGCATATAACATGTGCATGTCATAAGAGAGTTGTAGGCCATATACCCATGTTAAACGCCTACGCATAGTGCATGCTCTGCATGTTCTCTGTGTGACTATGCACTTCCCAGTGACATGAGTAGCTGACTCATACACATGCAACACACAGAGCATCACAAACAAGTGGGGTACACTGTAGTGCACATTGTATAGGCATAGTCAATACACATGCACACAACATACACCACTTTGTCATATGCAGTATGTGTTAATATGATACACATGGCGTATGTAGACACCTGCTGTAAGGTCGTACTCCAGTATCCCATATGTCATCAACACAGCACACATACTATACCTGGGGGTAGAGGCCTATCATGGGGCAGTGTGACATGCGTCAACACACAACACAGTCATGTTAGGCAATGCTCCCTATTGAACACCTGACACGCCCATGCAACAACTGTCTGTGAACTGTTTAATGTAGCATAAGTGGTGCAGGTGAGGTACAGCAAGATAGTTGCCAGTGTGACATGCATCGGTGTCCTTGAGTGACCACATGATGCTGCCTGATGATGGATGATGGTACTACACTACATCCAGTTACAGTAGCTGCAGTACTACATATAGCATTCATTGTTAGACACCTGACAGTTGTATGCATCCGGACATGGTTTGTATACCTATGAGTGATGGTGCACACGACAGTGGAAAGTGTTTCAGACTTGCAGTGCAATGTTGTGTCCATGTACACATTGTCTATCAGGGTAAGGCCAATCAGCGAACAACACACATGCATCAATGACATGCATACTGTTAACTACAAGGACTCTCTACACTCGCACTACATGCTGTCGAGCAACACACACATCCTGCATGCTGACACGTGTGAGAGGACTCTTTGGCTTGTGATACTGTACTCCACCATCAACCACTAATGACTATGTTCCATATTGCTGTTAGTGTGTCTGTGTCAACTTGAATGTGTAGTGTATTAGTGTGCATGTGTTCATGTGTGCATGTGTGCATTTGTTCATGTGTGCATGTGTCCATGTGTGCATGTGTGCGAACATCCTGTACAGATGGTAAAGTGTGCTTCCTGTCTCCCTCTCACAGGTGCTGAGGTAATGTTGGATGGGTGCAGCGGGGAACCTGAGGTCACTGTCACTAATAGTGACCATGATGATACATGTGTAGTGGCACAGGCATGTTTGACAGAGTCTGTCGGTGGTCCACCAATCGACAGTACACAGCTTTCCACACATTCTATGCACACATACATACTGCCATTACATTCCTCAACACCAATGGCCTTAGGTGAGGAACAGCATACGGTAGGCATTGACCAGAAAAGTGTGGTATCAATGGCACATGCAACCCCACACAGCAGCCATGCCCAGACACATGGAACGGTACCACATAGGCATATGTTAAGGGGTCCTTGTGGGAGCATCACTGGCCATAATGCCCCTGCCAGGCATGCCCGCACAGGTCTCACAACCTCAGGTATGTTCCGGGCTGTGATGCAAGCACAGGCACGTATGGAATGGCACACCAGGCAGGGACTAAGGGCGCAGAGGGCTCATAACACCATGATCAATGACAGTATCTGTGACCTTGCCAGTGCCATCTGCAATTACACCGATGTCATTGATAGACGTTGTGGGGAGACACTAGATGTCCTCTGCAATGTTATGTCCATGTGCTAGGACAGTGCAGGATGGCTGGGACATCAATGTGGATGTATGCCAGCAACATCCTCAGCTGGCAGCCGTCGCGGACAACACCCAAGTGCCAGCCGCTCCTGTAGTGCCAGTACCAGCCCCAGCAATGTTGTTTCTGGGCTGTTGGTAGACCGTCCGGGACGACCATGTGCACGTGGCTCTGGCCAGTCCCAGCAGGGACATGGGTCCAGTCAACATCCCTCTGCTTCTGACGATAGTACTCAGTCTGGCTTAGTACCCGATACAGTCCGTGTCACCCCTGGCAGGCACAGGTACTGTGTCCGTTGCTGGAGACAGTGATCTGTACAGCCTAGCAGGTACAGTCTGTGGCTGTCCCACAAACTCCCATATTTGACAGCCACAAGGGGGTACTGTATGCATGCAGACACACGCACACATACTACCAATACATAGGGCTAACACATACACACACAAATCACATCAACACTGACTCATACTGTACTGTTGTCCCACACACACACACACACACACACACACACACACACACACACACACACACACACACACACATACATGTTGATTGGATGGGTCATTGTCGGGCACTGGAAAACAATCACACACCCTGTGCATATGATGAAACTGTGCCACATCCTGTCATCTGTGACATTGATGCAGGAACAGGATAACATGGTGCTGATGCACAGGGTGACCTACTAGCAGTGCAGCAATGTTAGCATGTTGTGAACAGTAATGGGTAATGATATCCTTGTAGGTGTATCTGAGCAGGCATGATGCATCACAGCAGTGATTATCAATTTTGTATTGTATACACCAGTGTTAATTCAAAACATGGATTGTCCACACATGTGGCAGTTGGTTGATGTGAGTGGTACTGGCAGCATGTGTCATTGAGTGGATGTAATGTCTGTGATGTGTGCTGTACAGATTCCAAGGTGTACATTTGTGAACATGGTGGAGGTGCACTGTTTGCATGTATGTGCATGGTGGGCACATGTGAAGGGTGACATGCCCTGTATTACACAGTGTTAATACTTCATATTTCCTATTGGTGTTCAATATGCATGTCACTACACATATGTCACAACTTGGGTGCACATGTGTGTATGACATGGTATGACACTATGCTGTGGGTGATACTATTGATATCGGTCATTGGTTAGCATTCTGGTAGTGTACATAACCTCAACAGCCTGATTTTAACCAATCGTTACATGATGTCTTGACATCTGACACACAGCTGTAGGATACACAGTAGCATTAGAATCTTTCTAGTTTTGTACTATACCAGTTACCAGTGGTAATGACCACCACACATTCCTGTGACCACTCCTGTTTGGCATGTGTCCATCCTAGGTGCACGCAGACACACTAGGGATATGTACATCCATATCTGGTGATGCATACAGTGTCTACAAAGCATTCCCAGGATTAGACACCTATCTTCCACGTGGGTATCATACAGACACATACCTGTTGACAAACCCATGTTATGGAGCTATGATCCAACAACAGCATAGTCATCCACATTTGCTACACATAGCTACATTGGTAGTAGCACACAACGTGTAGCAGGGGTACCGATGTGTACAGACAGCCACATGTGATTTCATCTATCCTTTGATATCCACATCCCCAAAGCTATGCTGATGTCCCTCAGTGTATCACATAAGTAATAAGGTGTCTGTACGCATATACACGGGGTTTTGTATACCTACCATGAATGGCCATTATTGACAGACTGTGTTGTGTTTGGGCAGGTCTGTCATATGCCACAGGCATACACCCACACTCACACTATTCTATAACAACTGTCATGTGTGTTTGTGTGACACAGATGACCTAGGGCACAGCTCACTACAGTGGCTGGACTTGTCACATGCATACATATGTGAGCTATGGTCCAAGAAGCAGCAGCAAAAACTGTCAATGGTAACAGATGTAGTTGTGTTGACAGCAGGCTTCACACCTATGATGTGAATGAGGTCACATGTACATATATGTCTTGTCCACACAGTTACCAATTTAGGTCACATGTACATATGTAAAAATAGAACCACAAACCACGAACAAACTGGATCAAAAACAAACAATACCAATGGCAATACTTGAAGTCTGTCACTGAAAAAATCTTTATTGTGTAAGCGCTTTCATGCACATACCTGAGTGCACTTCTTCAGACACATATTCTATTGAAAAACCATGTTTTATAAACCAACCAATTAAAGCAAATTGATATCACATAATTGCAATTAAATCATGAAAAGACAATTAAAAGGACAGCTGCTATGTTAAAACATACCTAAAATAGAAAATGTTAAAATAACAAACCTAGAAAATCATGTATTGTAATATTACAATTCCTGTATTAAACCTGTTATTGGACTATGCTTCAATGTATTATACTAACATATTTTTAAAAATAATTATATTATATATACATAAATAAATACATGAATATATATAGATGGACAAATAAATACATCTTTATATTCCTAAATACATATATAAATAAATTCATACATCTAGCGCTCCAGTGCTTTAAGTTTTAATAAACATTTGATAGAACAAGCGTCGTTAATACCTGGGTAAATGTGAGCATTAGTTTTTAACTGCCACATTAACTCCTGTTCCTCCAACTTTAAGTGCCAAGGACCACCTCTAGGGTTTCTTGGTACTGACTGAGCAACCACAAATTTAAAATGATGTGTATTATACTCTAAAATATGTTTTGCCAAGGCATTGGTATTTACATTCTTAGAAATAGCGTAATTATGCTCGTAAATCCGTTGTTTTAACTGGCGCTCAGTCTTGCCAAAATAAAATGCGGGGCATTTTTGGCACAAAGCAACGTAAACCACCCCTTGGCTCTCACAATTGTATTTGTTGTGAATGGCATATTTAATGCCATTGACAACAAAGAAATTTCCAGTAAGAATATATCGACAATAATGGCATCTACCACATTTGTACATGCCTTTGTGGTATCTAAACTGTTTTAATGGTGCTTCAAATAATGATTTTAAATTAGTCGCTCTTTTGAAAACAATTATAGGTCTGTCCCCCAAAACCTTGCTGAGAGACTGCTGTTGGGAAATAATATTCCAATTATAATTTAAAATGTCTCTAAAACATGCCGACATATCATTAAATTGAGTTATAAAACTAGTAACATACTTGTTGTCACTAGTATTAACCAAAATAGGCTGTACGTTATTGCTAGAATGGGACCTCTCATGATTAATTAATAAAGGGCCTAAGGTACCTTTATGTCGTTTGGTCATAACTTCCCTTCTAATATTTTGGAACAACTTAGATGGATATCCACGGTTTAAAAACATAATTTTTAAATTATTACATTCCTGTTCAAAATCACCTTCATCTGAACACATCCTAGATGCCCTGACCAATTGACCTTTGATAATGCCTCTCTTCTGAAAAAAAGGATGATTACTAGAAAAATGCAGAAATGAATTACTATAAAAAGGTTTTCTATAGATCAGGGATCTAAACCTGGAATTTAACACATCTTTATACAAATGAATGTCCAAAAAGTGGATATTGTCTTCATCATATTGAAATGTGAATTCCAGGAATGAAGTAAAAGTAGTCATAGTGTTCACTAAAGTATACGCATCCTGTTTGGACCCTTTTAAGATGATAAATATATCATCTTGGTAACGAGTATACCAAATCACCGTATCATGAAACAGTGAATGAGGGAACAAAAAAGTACGCTCCCAATATGCCATTACGGCGTTGGCAAAGCTCCCTCCACAGGGGGAGCCCATCGCCACGCCTGATGTTTGTAAAAAGTACTCACCCTTGAACATAAAATAATTATTTTTTAATACCACATCTAATAAAGAAATAATTAAATCAATATCTGTCCCAAGAACATGTTTCATATGCAAAAATTCCCTAATCCATTCCATACCCAAGTTTTGGGGAATAACAGTATACAGGTCCTTGATGTCAATCGTTAAAAATCCATAGTTGGCATCAAACTGGATAGAATTTAAATGGTTCAACACGTGCCATGAATCACGGCATATTTGGGGCTCAGTTTTTAAAACTTCTTTTAACTTGCCGTCTATCCATTTAGCACATGCATAAGTTATAGATTTACGTCCATCAATTATGGGTCTAAATGGAGGGTCCAACATACTCTTATGCAATTTCAGAACTCTGAAAATGACTGGAGTAAGAGGTGCTGGCATAGTTAAGTAATGGTACAATTCCAAAGAAATACTGCCCTCTATAAATAAATCACTTAAATGATTCTTAATGCACTGATATGCTTGATTTAACTCGTTCAATGAAACTTTGTTATAATTCAAGGTTAAAAGCATACTATTCATCCTGTCTGTATATTCACTTTCTGTCATAAAAATGGCCCCCCTGCCTTTGTCAGGCTGCATAACAAGAATCTTGTGAACCTTTATATATTCAATAAATTGCCTTTCATCAAGAGTGAAATTACTACCATTTCTAGATGTATTATGAAAGTAATCCACAGATGCAGCCCTAAAATGGATCAAAGACATACCCTGAAACAATGCTAAAGTATTGTCTAAGGGAGGATTAAAAATACTTGCAACCCGTTCAACAGTAAGCGTATTGTTAATCTGACCAAACATTGCTCTTAAATTTAACTTACGAATATAGATCATCAGGTCACACAATGTCCGAGCCAAATTTGGTTTAGAATGTGGAACAAAGTTGAAACCTTTGGCTAAGAACTCAACTTGTTCTTGTGAAATCGGCAGCATGGTATAATTATAAACATTGAAGTCACGATTGTTACTTTGTAAAATACAGAAATGTTTTGTCTGCTCAGCAACAATCACCTCCTGCGTCGGTTGTTCTTCTTGCGTTGTGGGCATTGGTTCCATCCTGTATTCGTCGAAGAGTTGGATGCTTTGTAATTGTTCTTGTAAAAACCCTGCTGGTTATTTTGACAATTGGAATGTTGGTTGCTTTGATTTTGTTTGGAAATCCGCTCACTACGGCGTATCTCTCCATTAGGCGCACTATTATTGGTAACCACTGGATTGATGATGTCATCAACTGGAGCGTTACTGTTCCCATTGGTAACCATAGTAACTGATGCCAACCCCATGTTTGAAGTAGGCTCAGCATACCTTGAAGGTGGATCCGGGTATGCCCGATTCTGTTGATATGCTATTTGATCTCGATTAATTTTACGTTTTTTAGTTTCAGTAATCTTTTCGATCAGGGCATCAATACTAGAATATATTCGCTTGTAGTCGAATTCATATTTAACAAACTCAGGGTTGGTAACAATATCATTGTCTAAGTGGTCCAACTGATGTTTTAATTCTACCATTTGTTTATTGTACTGATCAATTAAAAGAGCCAAGAAGTCCAAACCTTGTTTGTTAAAAAACTGAATTAGTTGTAAGTGAAAATCCGAGCCCTTAATTACGCCAGATGGAAACTTCCATTGGCGTAACCCTTTAGGAACAATAACAAGCCTGATGCACTCTTTGAAGTATAAAATTTCAATTTGTAATTTTTTATACTTCATTAAACGCTGATCAAATTGTTTTAACTTAAAGACAATATTGTTGTCATTATCATTGTTATTATCATGATTTGCACTAGAACCGAGAACAGTATTGGTATCAGGACCTTGAAAAATAGTTGGCGTAGACATAAAATCATTCAAATTAGGTAGTCCAAGTCTACGATTATTCTCGGCACTTGTATTGTTTATAATATTAACACTATTACTTGGAGAATTGTTAGGTAAAATACCTGCTTGGTTTCCCGGCAATGATGAAAAAACTGGCTCACCATTATTTGGTAAATCAGATGTAGAAGCCGGTAATGAAACAGGAAAGTTTTGTGAGTCAATGGGAGAAGTATTAAAAACAACTCCTGGTCTAGGTCTCACAACGACTTCGCTGTCCTTGATCTGGTTGGACATTCTCCTCGCCAGATCATCCAGGCGTTGTGTCAGTTGTTGAATTAATAATGTTAAATTCCCATTAGAATCCTTCTCATGGTTACTCATATTAGAGTCATTGGAACTAGATTCAAACAAAGACTGAGACTCCATATTGCCGATATCGACTTAGAAAAATAGAACCACAAACCACGAACAAACTGGATCAAAAACTCCTGTTTGGCATGTGTCCATCCTAGGTGCACGCAGACACACTAGGGATATGTACATCCATATCTGGTGATGCATACAGTGTCTACAAAGCATTCCCTGGATTAGACACCTATCTTCCACGCGGGTATCATACAGACACATACCTGTTGACAAACCCATGTTATGAAGCTATGATCCAACAACAGCATAGTCATCCACATTTGCTACACATAGCTA
Organism: Protopterus annectens; assembly: GCF_019279795.1. Lineage (NCBI taxonomy): Eukaryota > Metazoa > Chordata > Ceratodontiformes > Protopteridae > Protopterus > Protopterus annectens. The sequence continues at coordinate 925,158,291 of NC_056734.1, forward strand.
CATTGGTAGTAGCACACAACGTGTAGCAGGGGTACCGATGTGTACAGACAGCCACATGTGATTTCATCTATCCTTTGATATCCACATCCCCAAAGCTATGCTGATGTCCCTCAGTGTATCACATAAGTAATAAGGTGTCTGTACGCATATACACAGGGTTTTGTATACCTACCATGAATGGCCATTATTGACAGACTGTGTTGTGTTTGGGCAGGTCTGTCATATGCCACAGGCATACACCCACACTCACACTATTCTATAACAACTGTCATGTGTGTGTGTGTGACACAGATGACCTAGGGCACAGCTCACTACAGTGGCTGGACTTGTCACATGCATGCATATGTGAGCTACGGTCCAAGAAGCAGCAGCAAAAACTGTCAATGGTAACAGATGTAGTTGTGTTGACAGCAGGCTTCACACCTATGATGTGAATGAGGTCACATGTACATATATGTCTTGTCCACACAGTTACCAATTTAGGTCACATGTACATATGTGCATTTGCCACACAGATACCTGCAGTGTGCAATGCACATACTGTTGTTTTACTGATATGTCATACAGTAGTAGAAGCAAAACGCACAACACTTTGCTCAACAGTGTCACACACACAATCAACAAATGCAGGATTCAAAACCCTACCTACTTATGTCATGGTACTAGTCACATATGCATTACCACGATGCGCCATATGCTTTACTGGGAGTTTTCATTTCCACTGCTGTATTTGTGGGATACTGACATCATCAAACCAGCCAAAGGGGTATTCACCTCTTTCAATGTGTTTTCACAGTCTCAAAAAAGGCCACTTTTTTCATAGGTTGACATACACAGTCACACTCAGCAGTTGTAGGATTCAAACTCCTACCTAACTATGTTATGACACTAGGGAGATACGCAGTACCACAACGCGCTATATGTTTGATTGGGAGTATTCATTTCCAAAGCTGTATTTGTGGGATGCTGACATCATCACACTTGGCAAAGAGGTATTCACCTCTCCTAATGTGTTTCCACAGTCTCCAAAAAGGCCACTCCTCTCAAAGGCAATCTCGCACACACACATTCACACTCAGCATTTGCAGGATTCACTAGGGAGATATGCAGTAACATGACGAGCTATATGCTTTACTGGGAGCATTTATTTCCAAAGCTGTATTTGTGGGATGCTGACATCATCACACTTGGCAAAGAGGTATTCACCTCTCCAAATGTGTTTCCACAGTCTCCAAAAAGGCCACTCCTCTCATAGGCAATCTCACACACACACATTCACACTCAGCCTTTGCAGGATACAGACCCCTACCTAACTATGTTATGACACTAGGGAGATACACATTAACACGATGCACTATATGCTTTACTGGGAGTATTCATTTCCAAAGCTGTATTTATGGGATGCTGACATCATCACACTTGGCAAAAAGGTATTCACCTCTCCTAATGTGTTTCCACAGTCTCCAAAAGGCCACTCCTCTCAAAGGCAATCGCACACATACACACACAGCATTTGCAGAATTCAAACCCCTACCTAACTATGTTACTACACTAGGGAGATATGCAGTAACACCATGTGCTATATGCTTTACTGAGAGCATTCATTTCCAAAGCTGTATTTGTGGGATGCTGACATCATCACACTTGGCAAAGAGGTATTCACCTCTCCTAATGTGTTTCCACAGTCTCCAAAAAGGCCACTGCCCTCATAGGCAATCTCACACAAACACACACATTCACAGGATTCAAACCCCTATCTCACTATGTTATGACACTAGGGAGATAGGCATTAACATGACGCACTACATGCTTTACTGGGAGTATTCATTTCCAAAGCTGTATTTGTGGGATGCTGACATCCTCTCACTTGGCAAAGAGGTATTCACCTCTCCTAATGTGTTTCCACAGTCTCCAAAAAGGCCACTCCTCTCAAAGGCAATGTCACACACACAGACACACACTCAGCAATTGCAGGATTCAAACCTCTACTTAACTATATTATGATGCTAGTAAGATATACATTAACACAACACGGTATATACTTCACTGGGTGTTTTAATCTCCATTGCTTTATTTGTGGGATACTGACATCATCACACTTGGCAAAGAGGTATTCACCTCCTAATGTGTTTCCACAGTCTCCAAAAAGGCCACTCCTCTCAAAGGCAATCTCACAGCCACACATACACAAACTCAGCAATTGCAGGCTTCAAACCCCTATCTAACGATACTAGTGGGATACGCATTAATACAGCACGCTATATGCTTTACTGTGTGGCTTCTATTCTCATGCTATATTTGTAGGATGCTGACATCATCAGCCTGGACATGGTAATGTGTGTGCACTTAGTGTTATGCAATCCCAGGAATTAACCTTGTGGGTCAGCAGGTGTGAACATCTTGAACAGGAATCCACAATTCATAGCTTGTGTGATCTATCTGTGGACAGATTACCAATCCTTCATATGACAATACATATTCATGCACGGATTGTTGGTTTTGTGGATACAACATGTGTCTGTGATGTTGGTAAAGGGCTATTCACAGTCTATGTGGGACCTGTGTTGCTCCTTTCAGTGATGTATGTCCTGGGTGGCTGCCTTGCAAGAAATCTAGCAGGTTTGGAGAACATGATGTGCTCATTAACATACCACAGACATTTGGGTTGTGTGTTTGTCAGTTTACAATAGCTCTGTTCTTGACTGCAATCATGACGGACTCCATGGACTAGCAGTTCTGACTTCATAGGCTTATAGGACTATAGTTCCCATGGTCTGTTGTGCACCAACACTTGTGGGGTGTGCCATATGTTGCTGTAACTCATTCAACAGTGTAAGATCCTCTAGAGAGTGTGAGGCTCAACAGACTGTTCAGGTGCAGAGTCTGTTTGTTCTGTTGTTCACTTATGACACATATGGGGAAACAATGTTATCCACGTGATGGGATTCATTTGGCTTTGGGAGGAGCAGTTTACACATTCTACATGTGATATCTCCTGGTATGATGATAGGGCCTTTTGTCACTGGGAGGTGGTTATGTATGTATGGGCCTGTCTGACAGGATGTCAACATTGTCAGTCAGGTACAGTTGACCCTGACTCAGGACATATATGACTGTACATTGTTTTTTCTGACATAGCTGAAGGAGGTGTAATGTTTCTGTCTGTACTCCTTCACAGATTATCTTTCCAAAGCAGCAACAAACCTGAACACTAAACCCCTGTTATACTCTTTTACACACTTCACACACTACTTATCCTTTGTGATCAGTCGACAGTGTATGTCATCATTATATTCTGGCATGTCCAAAGGTCGGTTTTGTGTGTACTCTCCAGTCCAGCTGGTGCATATTGGAATTTTGATGCATTGTTACAACTGCCTTATGTACACAGAGAACACTGTCCTCTTACCAAAAAACTCAGATATATGTGAGAGGTGCAACTGTATAGACAGACAGAAGGCTGAGCTCTCCCAAGCCGTTACTGGTACAGTCTATCAGGTGGTGAAGGTAACCACACACACCACAAATCCAGTCGCACATGGACTTATGACAACAGCAAACCATATACATTGACACACAAAGACATACTCGGAGCATCTAAATATACTCTGCCTAAGCAGCAGAGACATCCAAAGCAGATGCACAAATAACTGCTAACCCACAACCATACACACATATCACATAGTTCACAAAGTCATTGTGCCACACAGTCACTGCCCTTAGGCCTACACAACACACCTCATACACTTGTATTAGGTGACTGTAATTGTCAGTCACACTGACATCCCACTCACCAGGCTGAACAAGGAGAAGGTCACTTTGTGCTGTGTGTCGGGTGCCAGGATCTGCCACATGACACATGCACTCTTGTCAGTCCACTGCAAGTACATATATGGCTCCATCATTGACCATGCTGGTGTGTAAACCCTCAGACGTTCCTCCCTGGACTACATGACAAGAGATATAGAGGAGCTCTCTGATCATGTAGCCCAGGCCAGTATGAGCCTGACCTTGTGTAGCATCTTACCCTCACCAAGTACTATATAACAGTATACAGACAAACTGATCACTTTTAACAGTTGCCTAACATATTGTTGTCATTCAAAGGGGATCCAGTGTCTGTCAGCCTGGGATTACATGCTCAACATGCCACATACATTCGCTATGGACACCATGTACCTGTCACCCCTAGGCTTTCACAGACTGGCTTAGGCTCTTGCCACACCCATAGTGGCTGTTTGAGGTGAGGCTCAGAAGACAAAACCACAGCCATAGACGTTACAGGGTAAAGGAAACGGAGAGTGATGCTGCTCAACAACTGATGTCTAACCCTCAGAATGCATGCACTCAGGATTTACATCAAAATGGAGTCTGTCAATATATGTGCAGTAACAGACACCTGGTTCAGGCTCACAAAGGCACACCAGCACTACCAGGTTTTACTTCATACCATGGTTTTTGGACACAAGACTCAACAACAATAGGGGGGGTATCCATATACATCATTCATACACACACCTCTGAGTTGGTAGCACTGCACAAAGCATCGGAGAACATACATGTGCAACTGACAGTGGGCCAAACTGCATTTCAGTTTGTAGACTGCTACAGACCACACTCCCAAACTTGGGAACAACACTCATTATTCCTGGGAACACTGGAGAATGTGAAGGTCTCTCCAAACACCATTATATTGTGTGACTTCAAATACACAAACATTGACTGGGAATACTACTCAAGCACTGACACCCTCGCACAACAGTTGCTAGGATTGTTACACTCAAATGCTATGGCAGACCTGGTCACCGCACCACAGTGGGTTAAAACATGTGGGACCTGATCATCACCAACATGGGGACTCTATGTTCCATACCAGAGGTATACCCCTCATTGCTAAGGTCAGAACATACATTCATCTCACTGGACATACATATCCCATACACAAACACACACATCCTAGGTGATCTCAGTGACATACTTCTCATGAGCAAACGTCACACATACAAACTGAGGTGGTATCCCTCAAAGACCCTTGGACAGTGTTAATTACAGCTCAGACCACTTAATCCTTTACAAGCCCATTCTATGGACAACTACTGGAATGCATGTATCATGCTATCCCAGATAACTACAAGACTCATTCCTCCAAAGGAAGGGGACCTGTCTGGTCTACCACGGCCATTAATGAGCTATACAAGGGCAGGAGGAGGCTACTACATTATAGAGCACAATCACAATCAGGAAGGCATCTCTGATCAGTATTATGGTATAGCTACGATCACTTGTTGATTCATCTAAGGCACACTTCTAATGGACACTTGCAACAGACACTATGGACAATCACAAGGCCTTATTTAATTATGTCAGGGACCTGGGTGGGAACTCACAGATATGCTGTGAGTTACTGCATAATTACAAAAGATACAGTGAACCCACTGACATTGCAAACATCCTGGACAACAGGTTCAGTGGGAATGTTTCCCCACCATCCCCCCTGCAGTGCACATGTTCATCCCAACAGGGTGTAGCCTCCCTGACATCACAGATGAACAGGTGAGTGCTGCCCTCTCCATAGCAGATAACACAGCATCAATGGGACCAGATGGTGTCCCGGACTGCGGCTTACACGAGATTCATGACGAACTTCACACTCACATTATGTCACTGTTCAATATCAGAGTTACTACAGGATAAGTACCCATGGAATGGCATACAGCTATGGTGTACCCACTCCACAGTGCTGGTGCCACAAGGGACCCTGGACAATATTGCAATATATGTCTAACTATCCTGGTCTGCTAAGCTATGGAGTGTATCGTCATGGAACACATACACATAGACATTGTGAACCTACAGACACTGGATCCTACACAATTTGGGTTTGTTGTGGGCAGATATTGGCTCTTGCACTTGTTTCATGTCTTTAAACAGTTAACAGGTCCATAGACGTACAGAGGGTTGTCCACACAGCCTCCTGGAGCTCGCACACCAGTTCAACACAATACCCCACTCGGCCTTTATACATTAGATCACTGGATTCAATATCTACACATGTGTCACAAGATGGATTGCTAACTGGATCATGGATAGCACACACATGGTCAGTATTGCAGGTGCCATGTCTGACTATACACCAGTTACACGTGGCATCCCACAGGGCTCAGTCCTGGGACCTCTCTTGTTCTGTATATATTTCTGAGATGTACTGGCTAACACAGGAGGAATATGGCTGACCATGTTTGCAGATGACTGCAAACTGTGTGCCATAATCGACTCCCCAGCTGGCACAAACATCCTCAGAAAGGGTCTCACAGAGATGGAGGACTGGTGCCAGAACCATGGCCTACAGCTACCTTCCTTTAGATGCATAGTCATCACCTTTGGTAGTAACATGGTACCCACACATTACCACATAGGTGATGATACATCACATACAGTGTGTGTGATTTGTGATTTGGGGACATGAATACTTAGTACTCTCGCCTCTGACATTCACGTTGCCAATGTTGTTGGACACACCTTCTATTTAGCCCACCTTATCCCATAGGGTTTTACATCCAGATCAGGTGGGGTCATTGTGACCCAATACTCATCAGGCACATGCTTGGATACAATGACCCATTTCAGATGTACCTTACCCAACACTTGCAGCAACTGGAATGTACACAAATGTACATAACCAAGTGGATCTAGGGATTCACACAGATGGTATGCACAGTTTGGCTATGGTGACCCCAGCTCTCCTCAGTTGCTTACTGCCTACTTGGATGCAGTCTGTGCCTTTTGATTGAAGCTATGTCCATCACAGCATTGATGGACAGGCTCCACATCAGGATATCAAAGTTCCTTACAGCTACACGCTCCAGGGACAGGTACATCAGCAGTGATGTTAATAGGACATGCTGGAGGGGCAGATTCCCATCACAGAGGCTCCACTTACTCGGGAATGTGATCACAGTCCCACATACGCACAGACCCACACTGACCACCTACAGGTGACATCTTCACAGGTGGATGGATGATTGTATGTTTAGCCCTGGGATATGTTATGAGGCAGAATGAAATGAACATATATGAGATATCTTGTGTGTCCTACTATTCACAGGCACAGTCTACTGATCTAGCGGGATTGTAAAATACAAACTGGCAGATAGCCTAGTGTCAACCTCTGAACCTATGCTAATGTTCGGGATGCACATTGTTCAGTGATGGTACTGATTGCAGGTTTTGTTTCTTCTTTGCTTTACCACTTTCTATGAACAACCTAGGTATCTGCATAACATATTTGGTTATGACAGGATTTCACTATATTATATATGTGTCTGTTGTCATATCACTGTGTGCACATGGCGGATTGGTGAATAGTGCGAGGTTCCTGGGTTGACACATGCAACTGATGGATATGTGTGGCCCACTGCTGTACTCAAACTTGCCCTAAGTGTGAGCATGCCCAGTTCAGACTTTCAGTGTTTTGTTGCCTGACATTTGTCTCATATATTCAAGTGTGTGAGCATGCCCAGTGTGACCTTGCAATATATTGCTGTCTGAGGTCCACTACATTTGTTGATGTGTGTGAACATTACCAATATTAACATTTATACTATATGTGTGTTGAATATCAGGTTCTATTCTTACTGCAGGCCTCACCTTTGTGTCTTAACTCGACAGGGATTATGCTATGCCTGCAAGGTTTCCTTGAGATACTTTACATTGACTTATCAACATTTTTTTATATAAGCTGACCATTGACATACTGTCATGGTTTAGTGGTTCTGTACTATAACTATAGTGCACTGTATCCTGGGTTCAAAGATTGTCACTGCTTCATATTTTCATACATGCCAGAACAGACTGTTTCAAGATAAGTGAAGGAAATATGAACATGTTAACCTGCTTTTGCTGAACTATGCCCACATTTGACCAGACTTGCACAACATTGCTCAGTGTTGACCAACATTGCTGAACAGTGCACAATATTGCTCAACATTGCCTGTAGTTGTGCTACTTAGTGTGTGGAATTTTGTTTACATATACTAAATGGTGGTGAGAGCTGTTTAGCAGTGCTTTATATTAGCAATCATGCCTCAGGTGGTGCTGCAGGGCTGCCTATGTCGGATGCCCATTTTACACTCCCTATACATATTTGTTAACTGGTAGTGTCAAGTTAGGCATCCCTTTTACTATATGTGCGAGTCGGAGAGAGGTATAATTTCCTGGGTTCATACTGAGCCAGTGTATATGCTATGCGTTGCCTCTTTGCCAAGGCCAAAGCATACTGTGCATGCCTCCTTCTGCCTACTGGGGCAGGGTCAGGTTGTTCCTCCTCCGAGTCACGCTCTGCCTGTGATGGCCTTGGCAATGGTGGGGGGCTGTTGTGCCCAGCCCTATTCTGCTCCTGCTGCAGCTGTTTTCGCAGGATCATATTGTGTAGCATAGCACATACCATGACTATTTGGGTACATGTAGTTGGTGAGTACTGCAAGGCTCCACCAGATGTGTCCAGGCACCGGAACCATGACTTGAGCAGCCCAAACACACACTCAATTACATTTCATGTTTGTGCGTGTGCCTCATTATGGTGTTCCTGTTCAGGTGTGTGTGCATTTCTGATGGGTGTCATCAGCCACGGCTCAAGTGCATATCCAGCATTTCCCACTAGGTGACCATGAGGGATGTCCCCATTGGCAAATGTCTGGTACAGCTGTGTCAGATGCCAGATATGGGAGTCATGGTAGCTTCCAGGGCAGCCAGCACACACATTCATTATTATGCCCTGGGCATCACACACAACCTGGCAGTTGATGGAGGGGTAACCCTTGCGGTTATAGTAGACCCTACCCCGCTCACCGGCTGGTGCTTTGATGTGAATGTGCGTGCAGTCTATTGCACCCACTACCTCCGGGTATTCCGCTATTTGCTGGAAGAGATGCATATTGGTGGCCAATACCTCACGGGAATTGGGGAAATATACATGATCACCGACATGTGCTGACATGGCATTCAGGAACTGGTGCAGTACCCTGGATGCTGATGCCTGTGAAATCCCCATCATATTGCCAGTTGGTCTCTGGAAGGTACCTGTTGCTAATATTTTTAGGCCAACACATACCTTGGTTTCCACTGGGATGGGTTCCCCTCTGTTGGTTCTGTGTGGGAGGCGTGGCCTGCACAGCTCAACAATTTGCTGCATGAGGTCTCTGTCCTCTCTATAGCGCTTCACTATCTCCAGCTTATGTAGCCACTGGTAGGTTACCCTAGGCCTGTACACTCTTCTCTCCGTCTCCTCACTGTGAGTTGCTCAGCAGCATTCGCATTGTCACCACCCTCAGCATGTTGCATATGTTGCCTTTTAACTGCAATGGCAGCCCCTAACATTTCTTTTTCTCAGTAAAGCTTTTTCAGTTTTCACTTCTATTAGCTTACTGCAGTGTTGCAGTGTCTCTGAGAAAAACATACTGGAATGTTGTTTTCTGAGTTTTAAGTACTGGGCTGGGCTGGGCTAGTGTACTGCCTGTGTAATTGGCTGATTCTGATTGTTTTCACCTGCTAGCTCTGCTAGTACTCCCTGGTTAACTTCCTACTATTTGTTGTGCTTCCTTTTCCCTTTCTGTTTCCTCAGGGGGCAGTGCCGTGCAAACAAGCGCAAACACACGCACACCAGCTCACATGTGCGCACACATGCTTACACGGACTACAACTTGCTTATTCTTGCTAACACGCATGCACACATGCGCAAACGCGCTTACACGGGTTTCAACATCCTTACACTTGCTTACTCTTGCTTAAACGCGTGCACACAGGCGCATACAGGCTTACTCAGTTTTACAGGCGCGTACACAAGCGCATACACGGTGCAGGCATTTTTACAAGAGACTTTGGTGCTGTTCACAGCATACACCTTCAATTTCTTGCCTTTAGCTAGGGTACATGTTGACACACCTCTTCCAGTGATTAGTATCTGACAGCAGACATGTGACACTCTACTCCAATGAGCTTCACTTCTCTCAGACATACCCCCCTTATGATGTCACCTTTCTTCTACTCTATTACACCCCTTATCCTACTCCTACACTACACTGACTGTGCTCTTTTGCTATGTAAACTTGTGATTCACTATCCTTACCCTCATTTGCATAGGATTGCCTACTAATGCTTGGTTACAACTCTTAGACTGAGCTTCCCCTCTTAGCAACCTCTACTCGGTAGCCATGTTGTCTTTGGAATGCCATTCCCTTGCATTGTATATTAGGGATTACTGTAAAATCCACATTTCTGCATTTTAATTATTGGTTTTCTGTTTTTTACAGCGCACCTCGTTTGAGCGGTGCTGCGCTATGCTTAAATATCGGCGATCGGAAAAAAAAATAAATTTTTATTTATTTTATTTTTGCATCGGTGGACATTGCCAATGGCCATATTTTTGGCCATTGGCATGCTTCCTCGACTGGATGCATCATTTTTTTTCAAGCTGTCACGGCTCAGTTATACTATTTGCAGAAAAGTACTCAATTGTCATCGGAGTACATTTCTGCAAATAACACTACTCTTACTCGGACAGGTTAGGGTTTCCTGAATCACAATTTTACCTCATTTGCATGCCTTTCAGCAGCAAATGAGGTAATTTGCATATCCTAGCCCTGTCCGTCTAAGAGGGATTTTAGGTGCTCTCTTACACACCCCTGCCGGCTGTTCCTGGATCTCTCGGAAGACATGTTGGCTGCATGGAGTCTTACTCTACTCTTAGACTCCGTGCAAGCCTTCATGAATCCGGCCCTTCATCTTTGGAACTTACACAAACAGAGCAGAACTTGTTGAATAAAGGTATGGATTTTGTTCCCAAGTTTATGATGTCGGAATACTCTTTTGCAAAAGATGTTATTGATTTTTGCCTTAAAATAAATTTAAAATTACAATTTGCAGATTTGCAGCCAGGTGTTGGAAAATTAAATAACTTCAGGATTAAAACATCTAATTTTGTAACCCCTATGAATACAAATGTGGCAATTTTTCAAAATTTGGTGTTGAAAGATCTACATTTTTCAAATACCAAAAATCTGCAACATTTTCAAGATAACATTACTAAGGAGGAACGCATGGCCCTGTGTAGTTTGAGCCAGAATAAGGAGATTGTTATTAACCAGGCAGATAAAGGGGAGCTGTAGTCATCTGAGATTGGCATATGTATTATAATGAAGCCATTTGTCAGCTATCAGATCAACAATATTATCAACGTATGGATTTAGATCCTACAAATATTTTTAAAGCTGAAATTGACAATTTTCTAACTCTGGCTTGTGAAGATGGTATCATATCCAAGCATGATAAACATCATCTCACGGCAGTGAATCCTGCTAAACAGATTTTTTATATGCTACCCAAAATACATAGAAACTATAAAAAACCTCAGGGTAGACCTACAGTGTCAGGGCGAGGTTCTTTAACTGAACCATTATCTGAATATCTAACAAAATATTTGAAACCATTGTTGACACATTAGAACACAGATACAGGACACTACGGAATTTTTGAACATCATAAATAATATACAGTTAGAAAAGGGTTGGATATTATGCACTTTAGATGTTAGTGCACTATACAAAAATATTCCGCATTGGGCTGGTTTATTAGCACTGGATTTTCTCATGTTTCCCTTTTTCCGCCTGGATTTAATACATTCCTTTTGTGCCTAACGGAGCACATGCACAACAAAAATATTTTCTATTTTGACAATGTCTGCTATTTACAACTTAAGAGTATTGCTATGGGAGTCTCTTTCCCTCCAATCTATGCAGACATATTTAAGGGCTATGTTGAACATCACTTAATTTATGACGAGTCACAATATTTTTTGGGGGGAGAATAGATATCTGGCGTCATGATTTGGATGATTGTTGGCTAATATGTAGGTCAGATGAGCATTATTTAATTGAGTTCACTGAATATCTCAACGAAAATAAATGGGAAATCCATTTTACATTGAATTATTATAGGAAAATGGTGACCTTCTAAGATGTAGAGGTCAAAGTATTTGAAGATGGCACATTAAATAGCAATGTTTATAGGAAATATCCCCAGTTTAACAATTTGCTATATGCCTCCAGTTGCTACCCCCCACATGTCATTAAGAATATTCCTAAGTCTCAATTTTTGAGACTGAAAAGAATATGTTCCATTACCGAAAGTTACAGTGGTCAAACAGATGATATGGCCCGTAGATTTTACGATCGAGGTTATAGGAAATTTGATGTTGATATAGCTATGAAAAGGGTTCATGAAGTTAATAGACAACAGACACTTATTTATAAGGATAAACATTTAAGATCTGATCCTGTATTTAGATTTATTATGGAATTTGGGGGTAATACCAGGCAGTTACAAGAAATTATACATAAACATTGGAATATTTTACATATGGAGGAGAGATTATCTCAGTTTTTGCCATCTAGATGTATGTTTGGATAGAGAAGAGGAAAGAATTTGAGGGGCTGGTTCAACCATTATAAAAAGGGTAAGATGGCACATAAAAGTTTGCAAACCACCTTAACAGGTGGCCCAGTAATGGGTAGTTTTCTTTGTGGACATTGCAGATTCTGCTATATGGTCCCAAAACAAAGTTCATTCATGTCCTTTAATTGTCCTTAAGTTTTTGATATAAAAGTTTTTGGAAATTGTAGTAGTGATTGGGTGATTTATTTGGTTTATTGTACTTGCCCTGCTTTTTATGTCAGGCAAACTTTTTGCCCATTTATACTTAGAATATCAGAACACATGAGTGACATTAAATGTCATAGAAATACCAATGCCTTATATAAACATCAGGTTTTACATCCTTCTTCTAGGTTCAGATTTACAGTGATAGATAAAATATATAAATCAAACAATTCTTTTGAAAATCTACATTCCCTTTTGGATAATAAAGAAAAGATGTGGATAATAACATTGAGTGGCCTTTTTTTCTCCAGGACTCAAAGAACATTTGTGATTGGATAATTGTTTGTGCACCCTTTAATTGTAAGGAGTATATATATATATATATATATATATATATATATATATATATATATATATATATATATATATATATATGTATATATAATGATTGTTGATGAACTGTTGTGTTGCAATGATGAAGGCTTTATGTAGGGTGTTTGTTTTTTGTATTTTCATACATGGGTAATCTTGCCCATTTATATTTGTATTAAAGTTATCTTAAGTGGGATCTAGTGCTGGCTTATGCTTTTTAAAATTGGCAGCTTTCTGTTCGGCCTTGCACATTGCCGTACGTGCATGGGACTGGTAGTTCATGTTTACTTTCAGATAAACTATGTCAATTTCAAGAAATCTTACTGGGAAGACAATACAATTTATAAAGAGTAGATGGGGACCATAAAAAAAAGGAAAGAAAAGAAAAAAAAACAGCCTTACTTGATATCCATACTTTGACTTAATTGGCCTAGTCTACAGGTTAATTATAGACATGGAACACATTCTGAGTTAGTTAATAGTTCCAAGGTCTTTTACAGTGATTGTAATGAAATTAGCACATAGCCACCTTTTGGGTGGTTATTTAGAAATGGATAAGACAGAAGCTGAGATTTTAGCTAGATCCTACTAGACAAATGTCAGAAAGAACTTTTATGGGGCCTAACCTGACTATAAAAGGACAGCACACAAGCCATGGTTTAGGAACCCTTTGATACCATTACCTATTATGGATTTCCCATTTGAGCAAATAGCAAGGAACAATTTGTGTTACCTGAAAAATCGTATATACTGGTAAATTATTAATTATTTCACAGAATTTCCTGAAACAGTACCCCCATAAAGAGTCAATGTAAAGTCCATAACAAAGGAACTATTAGTTTCTAGCATATTCTATGGAAGGAATTACCCAAGACGTTCCTATTGACTAAGGCAACCTTTACATGTCCAGAATAATGCATAAAAGTTATCAGTTTTAACAGCTAAGAATGCCTGTATACCATTTTGAAACAGACAGACTAGTTGAGCACTTCAGTACAACTTTAAAGTATATGATACAGAAAGCAAGAACACTGGATGTGAAAAACTTAGACCAACTGTTTTCATATCATCTCTTTACTGTAACACTTGACCTCAAAATCTGATCCCATTACAACTGGGAAGTGTGGCATAGTCCACCGAATGCACTGTTGAGAACTATTTTTTATAGATCCAAGTGTTCATACTTTCTGGTTTTGTAAAAAGAAATGCTTTACCTTTGAAACTATTACTTGTGTCCTAAACTGAGTCTCTTATAGTGAAAAATGCTACTCATCTGAGCACAGTTGCACACTGAGCACAGCTGTGGGCATTTCAGCATAGTCGCACAGACTGGTGCATTGTTTTAGATACTTGTAGATGGCTGTGCAGCAATGCAGACAGCAGCTGCTTAGAGCACTTGTACATAGTAACCCCATACATCTAATGTAGGGTTCTGCTGTTGCCATAGGCATGCTGTACAGTGCCCTATTTCACTTATTTGTCTGCTGTTGTGACATATGATCCAAATTGCTAGTTGTTGTTATAAATAGTAAACTGTCCCATAACTTTTTATTTGTCTGCTCTTGTGGGGTCAGGCCAAGCTGCTAGCCATTGCTATAAACTGTATCATTGGTTTCACTTGTCTGCTGTACTAGCACCAAGACCAGACTGATAGCTGTTGCTTCCTATGTCCAGAAAGTTGTTTCTGTTGCCTTTACTAATTTTGTATCACCATTTGCTGTTGCTAATTGAATTGCATTTGAACTCTTTGCTTTTGTTGAGTCCAAACCTGTTTGGTAGTCATCATATTATATTCACAAATTATGCTACTGCTGTTATTACACTGTATATAATTACCGCTGCTGATTCACTGAGATTACAGACTTCTGCTCTCTTTGCCATTCTGGTGCTAGTGACTCACTGTGATACAGCTATTTGCTGCTGTGTAAACCATGCCAGATTGCTTAGCTTTTAAACCATTTGCTGAGACAGCCCTCACTGTATTAATGGTTTCATTATTGCTATCACTCATTTTGCCAGATTCACAATGGCTTGCATGGAGTGTACGAGTAGAGTAAGACTCCATGTAGCCATCATGTCTGACGAGTGATCCAGGAACAGCTTGTAGGGGTGTGTAAGAGAGCTCCTAAAAACGTCTCCTACATGGACAGGGCTGGGATATGCAAATTACCTCACTTGCAGCCGAAAGGCATGCAAATGAGGTAAATTTGCAATCCAGGAAGCACAAACCTGTCCGAGTAGGAGCCGTGTTAGCTGCAGAAAAGTACTCAGTTGACAACTGAGTTCCGTTCTGCAAATAGCACAATGGAGCCTTGTCAGCTCCAAATAAAGGTTGCATATGTTTGAGGAAGCATGCCAATGGCCAAATATATGGCCATTGGAAATGTTCTCAGATGCAAAATTAAAATAAAAAATATATTTTTTCGGCGATTTCCGATGTTTAAGCGTAGCGCAGCGCAGCACTGCACAAATGGGGTGCACTAAAAAAATCATAAAATAAGAAAATAAAAGCCACAAACGTGGAATCTATGAAAATTGTTAAATTACAATGTAAGGGAATAGCAGGCTGAAGACAACATGGCCACCGAGTAGGGGTTGCTAAGGGTAGAAGCCCAGTCTAAGACATGTAATCAAGCATTAGTAGGCAATCCTATGTAAATGAGTGTTAGGATAGTGGATCACACTTTTACATAGAAAATGAGCACAGTCAGTGGAGTGTAGGAGTAGGATATGGGGGGGTAACAGAGTAGGAGATAGGTGACATTACAAGGGGGGTATGTATGAAAGTAGTGAAGCTCATAGGAGCAGAGTGTCATGTGTCAGCTGTCAGTTAGACATCATGGAAAGAGGTGTGTCAACAGGTAGGCCAGGGAAAGCCAAGAAATGGAAGGTGTATACTGTGGATAACACCAAAGTTTCTTGCTGAGTGGGTATGCTCGTGTGTGCGTGCCTGTAAACCCGAGTAAGACAGAGTGCACGCGTGAAAGTGTGAGTGTGAGCGTTTAAGCCAGAGTAAGCATGTATAAGGTTGTGTAAAGACCTGTGAGCATGTTTGCGCTGGTGTGCGTGCGTTTTAACCCAAATAAGCAAGTTTTAGTCCGTCTAAGAATGTGTGCGCATATGTGAGCTACTGTGAGCATGTTTGGCTTGTATGCGCATCACTCCCCCCTGAGGAAACAGAAAGGAAAAAGGAAGCACAACAAATAGTAGGAAGCTACCAGGGAATACTAGTAGAGCTATCAGGTGAAAACAATCAGAATCAGGCAATTACACAGGCAGAACACTAGCCCAGCCCAGCACTTAAAGTTCTGCACACAACAGTGCAGTTTGTTTCTCTCAAGAGACACTGCAACACTGGAGTAAGCTACTAGAAGTGAAAACTGAAAAAGCTTCACTCAGACAAAAAATGCTAGGGGCTGCCATTGCTGTTATAAGGCGACATATGCAACATGCTGAGGGTGGTGACAATGCAAATGCTGCCGGACAACCCACAGTGAGGAGACAGAGAAGAGTGTACAGGCCCAGGGTCACCTACCAGGGGTTACATGAGCTGGAGATAGTGGAGCGCTATAGAGTGGACAGAGATCTCCTGCAGCAAATTGTTGAGCTGTGCAGGCCACGCCTCACACACAGAACCAACTGAGGGGAACCCATCCCAGTGGAAACCAAGGTATGTGTTGGCCTAAGAATACTAGCAACAGGTACCTTCCAGAGACCGACTGGTGATATGATGGGGATATCACAGGCATCAGCATCTAGGGTACTGCACCAGTTCCTGGATGCCATGTCAGCACATGTCGGTGATCATGTATATTTCCCCAATTCCCATGAGGTATTGGCCAGCAATATGCGTCTCTTCCAGCAAATAGCAGAAGACCCTGAGGTAGTGGGTGCAATAGACTGCACGCATATACACATCAAAGCACCAGCTGGTGTGTAGGGTAGGGCCTACATTAACCGCAAGGGCTTCCCCTCCATCAACTGCCAGGTCGTGTGTGATGCCCAGGGCATAATAATGAATGTGTGTGCTGGCTGCCCTGGAAGCTACCATGATTCCCATATCTGACATCTGACACAGCTGTACCAGACATTTGCCAATGGGGACATCCCACATGGTCACTTAGTGGGGGATGCTGGCTATGCACTGGAGCCGTGGCTGATGACACCCATCAGAAACACACACACACCTGAACAGGAACGCCATAATGAGGCACATGCACAAACACAAAATGTAATTGAGTGTGTGTTTGGGTTGCTCAAGTCACGGTTCTGGTGCCTGGACACATCTGGTGGAGCCTTGCAATACTCACCAACTAAATGTACCCAAATTGTCATGGTATGTGCTATGCTACATAATATGATTCTGTGAAAACAGCTGCAGCAGTACCAGCATAGGCTTGGGCTAAACAGCGCCCCACCATTGCCAAGGCCATCACAGGCAGATCATGACTCGGAGGAGTAACAACCTGAGCCTGCCCCAATAGGCAGAAGGAGGCATGCCCAGTATGCCTTGGCCTTGGCAAAGAGGCAACGCATAGCACATACACTGGCTCAGTAGGAACCCTGGAAATGATACCTCTTTCTGACTCCCACATATAGTGAAAGGGATGCCTAAGTTGACACAACCTGCTTTCAAACATGTGCAGGGAGTATAGTATGTGCATCTGACATAGGCAGCCCTGCAGCACCACCTGAGGCATGATTGCCATGTGTTAAGCAATGTAAGGTAGTGCTAAACGGCATTTACCACCATGTAGTATATGCAAACTAAACTTGATGACCTTGAGTATCATCCTACCCTCACCAAACATCATGCCACAATATGAAGCCAAGATGATCAATTACAACAATTGGCTTAAGTATTGGTGTCAGTGAAAGGGGATCCAATGCCTGTCAGCCTGGCATGACATGCTCGACAAGACATGATGCTTCGCTAGGGATGGCTTTCACCTGTCACCTGTGGCCTTTTGGATATTGCCAAAGGCTCTTGTCACCCCATAGTGCTTTTTTTAGGTAAGGCTCAAAAGACAAACCCACCTCCATAGGTATCACAAGGGATAAGAAACTAGAAGTAATGCTACTCAATGCCAGAAGTCTAAACTGCAAGATGCATGCACTCCGAACTCTCCTCAGCATGGAGAATGTTGATATCTGTACAGTAACAGAAACCTGGTTCAAGGCTCCCAAGAGCACCCTAGCACTAACAGATTACACCTCATACCATACTTTACAGCCGCAAAACATGGAACAAACTACAAAAGGAGGCTGAGTATCAATATTTGTCAAAGATACCCACACCCCCAGGTTGGTGGCACAGCACGAAGCATCAGAGACTATCCATGTGCAGCTAACAGTGAGTAAAATCACCTTGCAGTTCATAGCCTGCTACAGACCACCCTCCTAAACCCAGGAACCACACTTGGCTGACTGGAGAACACATGAAAATATGAAGGTCTCCCCAAACACCATTATATTGGGTGACTTCAACTACCCAAACATAGACTGGGAGCATTACCCTAGCTGCAACACCCTAGCCCAAAGGTTCCTAGAATTTATAAACTCATATGCTATGGAATAACTTGCTACCACTCCCACAAGAGGGGAAAACATACTGGACCTGATCATCACCAACATGGGGACTCTATGCCCAAGACCAGAAGTGTATCCCTCGCTGGTAAGATCAGACCATAGAGTAATCTCACTGGATATTCACATCCCGACCCCAGCCCATGGCCAGAAAACCACAGTGAAAAATTTTCACTAAAGCAAATGTCACACTACTCAAAACCAAGGTGGAATCCTTCACAGCCCCTGTGCCTGTGGAAAATAAGGCCCAGACCTCAGAACCCTTTATAAATGCATTCTATGAACACCTTCAGGATTGCATGGATCATGCAATCCCAAATAAAACCAATATCCAATCTTCCAAAGGCAGGCATCCTATCTGGTGGACCCCAGACATAAAAAAACATACAATACAAGGAGGAAGCTACTATATGATAGATCAAAATCCCAAAAAGGGAAGGCATCTCTGATCAGTATTATTGAAAAACTACGGCCACACATAAAATCGTCTAAGGCCATCTTTGAGATAAAAATTGTACAGGACACTAAGGATAATCACAAGGCATTCTTTAGTTATGGTAGGAACCTGGGTGGGAATTCCCAGATATGCTCAGAATTAGTCCAAAATGACAAACAATACACCAAACCCACAGACATTGCCAACATCCGAGCTGACAGGTTCAGTGCAAACTCCCCCCCCCCCCCACCAAAAGGGAAAATATCTATCCTAGCAGAGTGCTGGCCCCCTGACATCTCAGATGCTCAGGTAACAGCCAGCATCTCCAAAGCAAAACACACAGCATCAATGGGACCAGACGGTGTCCTGGGCTGTGTCCAACATGAATCCCAAGAAGAATTGAACACAAACATAAAACCACTGTTCAATCTCAGCCTTATCACAGGATATGTATCCAAAGAGCAGTGTACAGCAACAGCGGTCCCTCTCCACAAAGGTGTTGCCTCAATGGATACTGCAAACGATTGCCGCAGAAGCCTGACTAGCTTGGTCTGCAAAGCTATGGAAAAGATCATCATGGACCTCAGAAATAAAGATATTGGGGACCTACAGTCACTGGATCCTACCCAGTTTGGCTTTGTTAAGGGCAGATCCTGCCTCTTAAATCTGGTTGAGTCATTTGAAACAGTCACCAAGGCCATTGACGAGGGGAAGGTGGTCCACACAGCCTACCTGGACCTCGCAAAAGCCTTCCATACAATATCCCACTTGGTCATTATAGATAAGCTCACCAGCTTTAATATAAAACCCTATGTCACTAGATGGGTTGCAAACTGGCTCAAGGACAGAACCCACATGGCCAGAAATGCTGGAGCCATGTCAGACCCCAAACCAGCTACAAGTGGAATCCCACAAGGCTCAGTCCTGGGACCTCCCTTGTTTGGTATATATTTCTCTGAGGTACAGGCCAACATAGAAGGACTGTGGCTGAACAAGTTTGCAGATGACTGCAAACTGGACACCATAATCGACCATCCAGCTGACACAAGCATCCTACAAAAGGGCCTCATAGAAACAGACAACTGGTGCCAGAGCCATGTCCTCAAGCTAAATGCAAAAAAGTGTATAGTCATCCCCTTTGGCAAAAACGAAGTGCCCACAAATTGTCCCATAGGTGGTAACCCATTAAGTATGGAAGAAGTGATAAGGGACCTGGGGACCCAAGTTGAGAGCAATCTCTCATTTGACAACCATGTGGCCAAAGTGTTTAGAAAAACATTTCATATAGCCCACCTAATCATGACGGTATTCACATCTAGATCAGGGGAGGTCATCGTGCCTCTTTACTCATCCCTCATCAGGCCCATAATTGAGTACAATGCCCGTTGTGGGATGTACCTTATCAGAAACCTGCAGCAGCTGGAAAGACCACAAAAGTACCTCACCAGAGGATCAAAGGGCTCAAACACATGCCATTTGCTGCCTGGTTAAAGAAACTGTAGCTCCACTCAGTGGCATACTGCCTGCCCAGAGGTGATCTGTGCCTGATGTTGAAGCTACACGCTCAAGAGACCTGAACCTCAGGACTGAAATAAATAGGACATGCTGGAGTGACAGATTCATAACCCAGAGGCTCCCTCCACTCTTGAGTAAACTCCCACTCCAGGTTAGCCAGAGTCCCTCACTGACTCTCTTCAAGAGGAATCTTGATGAGTGGATGGGAGATTGTAGGTTTACCCTGGGTATCACTTCTATGTCACTGTTAGACAGAGGCACAGTATACTAACCTTGAAAAATGTCATGGCAAACTCCACTTAAAATGTGTGTTGAAAGCCAAACATACTCTGGCTAGGATTATAAATGCCCTAGGGCAGATAGCCTAGTATGAACCTATGAACAGAATCACACACACCAACTAGTACAACTGCGGCCAATGTGGAATAATGTTTGGCAATGTCCACCCAAGTTCGTGAATACACAGCAATGTTGGACAAGCCTGGTTTAAGTAGGCCATAGCTGAACAAAATACAACATGCTCATAGTTGCCCAAATGGCCCTTAACCAGTCTGGTCTGCTCAGTATGAGAATTTAAAGCAGTGCTGGGACTCAATCCCTTGATACTATGCACCATAGTGAAAGTACTGAACCAGTACACCATGGTAGTGTACAGCCAGTATGAGAAAATGTTGACAAGTCTTTGCAAACTATCCCATGGAAACCCTGCAAGCATAGCACAATCCCTGTTGAGTTATGACACAAAGGAGTCTGGCAGTAAGAACACAACATGACATCCAACACACACAGTATAAATGTCAATATTGGTCATGTTCACACACAGCCACAAATGTAGTGGACTTCAGATCACAACATATGGAAAGGTCACACTGGGCATGCTCACACACTTGGATAAATGAGACATATGTCAGGCAACAAACCAAGGAAAGCCTGAACTGGGTATGCTCACACACTTAGGCCATGTCTGAGTATAGCACTCGGCCACACATATATGTGTTAAGCCAGGAACCTCCCACGATCCAGCAATCTGCCTTGTGCACACAGTTAAATGACAACAGACACATATATTAATATACTGGAAACCTGTCATGATCAAACATGTTATGCAGATACACAAGTTGTTCATAGAAACTGGGAAAACTATGGCAATAAAGACCTGCAAACAGTATCAGCAACAAATATTGTGCATCCCCAACATAAACATAGGTGCAGAGGTCGATACTAGGCTGTCTGCCCTAGGGAATTTATAAGCCTAGGCAGAGTGTATTTGGCGTCCGCCTCCCCAGTAGAGTAGCCTACTGTGCCTCTGTAAAGAAGGTCACAGAAGGCACCCTTTAAGGCTAGTTTGCTGTGCCTCTGTCAAGCAGGGACACAGTGGAGATCCCAGGGGTGAATTTGCTATTTCCCATCCATGCGGCTGGATTTTGTTGGAAGAGGGTTGGCGAGGGGCTATGTCTAACTTTAATTGGGATTCAATTCCAGAGTGAGGGGAGCCTCTGGGTAATGAATCTGTCCCTGCAGCATGTCCTATTTAGTTTTGTGCTGAGGTTTAAGTCCCTGAAGTGTGTAGCTCTAAGGGTCTTGGATGTTATGAGGTGGAGCATGTCCATTACTTCTGGGTTTGACATGGATGTGTACATCAGGCATAGATTACCTCTGAGTAGGCATTAAGCAACTGAGTAGAGCTGGATATCCTTTAGTTGAGCTGTATAGGACATCTGTGTGTAGCCCATGATCCTCTTGGGGAGGTACTGTTGTGGACACTGTAGTTTCTGCAGGTGTTGGGTAAGGTACACCCCAAAAGGGGCATTGTAGTCAAACATGGGCCTGATGAGTGACTAGTAGAGGGCCACAATGACCTTCCATGATCTACATGCAAACCCCCATGTGATAAGGAGGGCTATATAAAGGTCTTTGCAATGACTCTGTCAATGTGATTAGCAAAGGAGAGGTTAAGATCTACGTTGGTTCCCAAATCTGTAAATACATCTTCTGTACGTAATGGATTACCACTTATGTGGTGATTTGTGTGCACCTTGTTTTCCCCAAAGGGGATGAGTATGCATGTCTTAGCATTTAGCACGAGGCCATGGCTCTGGCAACAAGCATCCATCTCTGTGAGACCCTTATGGAGGAAGCATGTGTCAGCTGCAGTGTTGCGTATGGCCCCTGGTTAGCAGTCATTTGTGACGTTTGTTAGACATAATCCCCCCGTGTTTTTTTGAACCTCAGAGAAGTACATACCAAACAGGACAGGTCCCACAACTGAGCCCAGTGAGACACCAGTTGTAACTGGTCTGGAATTGGACATGGCACCTGCAATTCTGACCATGTGGGTTCCATCCCTGAGGCAGATAGCAACACATCTAGTGATATAGGGGTTGATATTTAAGCTGGTAAGCATATGTATGATGCCTGAGTGGGGTATTGTGTTGCAGGCTTCTGCAAGATACAGGTAGACTGTGTGAACTACCTTGCCCTCATCCATGGCTTCAGTAACCATTTCAAAGATATGAACTATGTGTAAGAGGCAATATCTGCCCTTAACAAAGCCGAATTGTGTATGATCCACTGTCTGGAGGCTCACCATGTTTTTGATTATGACTTCCATGATAATACGCTCCATAGCTTTTTCTACCACACTAGTCAGGCTTATGGGGTGATAGTTCCTGTGGTCTGTTGTGGCACCACCTTTGTTATGTGGAAGCACTGTATCTGTATGACATTCTTAGGGTACGTATCCTGTAGTAAGGCTAAGTTGGAACAGTGACTTAATGTGAGTGTTCAGTTCTACTCAGAGCTTGTGTAGGACACAGCCTGGGACACCGTCCGGTCGCATACATATGCTGTGTTATTTGCTGTGGAGAGGGCACCTTTCACCTGTGCAGCTGTGATGTCAGGGAGGTTACATTCATTTGGGATGGGCATCTGTACCCTTGGGGGGTAAGGGGGGAAACATTTGTGCAGACTCTGTCTGCCAGGGTGTAGGCTATGTCCGTAGGTTTGGCATATTTTGTGCTGCTGTGCAACAATTCAGAGCATATCTGGGTTGTTTCCACACATATTCCTGACATAACTAAAGAAGGCCTTGTGATTATCTGTAGTGTCTGGTCAATTTCACTGTCAAAACGTGCAAGTGATGATTATATGAAGGATTGAAGTGTCTTGCCAATACTGTTCAGAGATGTCCTCCCTCTGTGGGATATTGCTCTGTTATGTAGTAGCTTCCTCCTTCTGTTGTACAGATTATATATGGTCGGGGTCAACCAGACAGGTCTCCTGTTTTTTAGGAGTCATGGTTTTATTTGGGATAGCATGATCAATGCATACCTGCAGGTGCTCATACAATGCGTTTGTAAAGGATTCTGGAGATTGGGCTGTATTATACTCCAGCACGGGGCCTTTGAAGTATTCCACCCCAGTCTTCACAAGTGCAAAGTCTGCTTTTGAGAAATTCTTTACAGTGATTTCCTTGGCTGGGGGTGGGGACGGGATATGGATGTCCAGGGAAAGTTGTTTATGGTCTGATCTTAACAATGAGGGTTCTACCTCTGGTTTGGAACATAGAGTCCCCATGTTGGTGATGTTCAGGTCCAACATGTATTCCCCCTTGTGGGTGTGGTGACTGGTTTTGCCATAGCACATGGATTCACAAATTGTAGTGGCTGTAGGGGGATGTTGTTGAGGGCCTGAGTAGTATCCCCAGTCAATATTTGTGTACCTGAAGTCAACCACTATAATGGTGTGTGTGAAGACCTTCATATCCTACACTGTTCCCAGGAAAGCCGAGTGTGGTTCCTGGGTATGGGGGGTGGTCTGAACTACACACCAAACCAAAAGGCAGTTTTGCACAATGGTAGTTGTATATGTATGGCCTGCTATGCTTAGTGCAGTGGTACCAACCCAGAGGTGTGTTTATCTGTGATGTATATGGATACACCCCTTACTTGTGTTGTGTGTTACAAGTCCTGTGGTCATGAAGCATGGTATAGAATATAACCTGGCAGTGCCAGTGTGCATATGTGACCCTGAACTAGGCATCTGTTAATGCACAGATATTGTTATCCCCCATATTGAGGGATAGTAAAAGATGTACATTCCTCTTTGGAAAGACTGATGATGTCAGCACCCTATAAATACAGCAGGAGAAGAAAAGTCATCCAGTAATGTGAATAGCTCGCTGCACTAATGCATCTCTCTCAAGTATCATAACATAGTTAGGTATGGGTTTGAATCCTACAAACGCTGTATGTGTGTGGGGTGGCAGGGGGGTGTGTATATATGCAATTCTCTGTGAAAGAAATGGCCTTTTTGAAGACTGGGATAACACACTAAAAGATGTACATTCCTCTTTGGACAGACTGATGATGTCAGCACCCTATAAATACAGCAGGAGAAAGAAAATCATCCACTAATGCGAATAGCACGCTGCGCTAATGCGTCTCTCTCAAGTATCATAACATAGTTAGGTAGGGGTTTGCATCCTGCAAACGCTATGTGGGGTGGCAGGGGGGTGTGTATGTATGCAATTCTCTTGGAAAGAAATGGCCTTTTTGAAGACTGGGATAACACACTAAAAGATGTACATTCCTCTTTGGAAAGACTGATGACATCAGCACCCTATAAATACAGCAGGAGAAGAGAACTCATCCAATAATGCGAATAGCGCGCAGCGCTAATGCGTCTCCCTCAAATATCATAACATAGTTAGGTAGGGGTATGAATCCTGCAAATGTTGTGTGTGTGAGGTGGCAGGGGAGTGTGTGTTTATGCAATTCTCTGTGAAAGGAAAGGCCTTTTTGAAGACTGGGATAACACACTAAAAGAAATACATTCTTCTTTGGAAAGACTGATGATGTCAGCACCCTATAAATACAGCAGGAGAAGAGAAACCATCCAGTAATGCGAATAGCGCGCTGCGCTAATACGTTTCTCTTAAGTATCATAACATAACTAGGTAGGGGCTTGAATCCTACAAATGCCATGTGTGTTTTTGTCACACAGATTGCCAATGTGTTGTGTGTTTTGCTTTTATTATTGTATGACATATTATTATAACAGTAATTTCAATGCACACATCAGGTATGTGCGTGCCACATACAGATATGTACCTGTGACCTTTAATAGTTCCTATGTGTGAAGCCTGCCTCATATGAATACAGTTGTTACCTTTGCCAGCATGTGCCGCAGCTTACCAGACCTTAGGCCATACATTTATGTTGGTGACAATGCAGGCTACTGCAGTGATCTGTGTCCTAGGCCAACTATGTGACACACACCCATGAAAGCTTTGATAGATTAATGTGGGTGAGGGTTCATGTCTGGAGTATATGTCAGACATGTTAAAACACAGCAAAGTCTGTGAGTAATGGACATCCAGTGTAGGTGTATGGCAACTGTTGCCAATATGCATACAGACACCTTCTTGCTTAGGTGATACACCGAGGGACTGCAGAATACCTTTGGAAATGTGAATATCACAGGATAGACAAGATAACACTTGTCCACATGTACACACCATTACCCGTTCCACATGATGGGTGCTACTACCTACATGGTACTGTTGGAATACTATGTTAACTACATGCCGATGACAATGCTACAGTTGCATTACAGCAATACAGCATGGCTTGGACAACAGGTATCTGTCTGTATGATACCCTTGTGGTGGTTAGGTGTGTCATGTGTAGAATGCATTATAGGCCACTGTATGCATTTGCAGTCATGGATGGGCATATCCGTAGTGTGTTGACAGGTATGTGAGACTGCTATATGCCAAAGAATATTGTTCCCAGGGATGTGTGGGGCTCAGTAAGAATGGCTACAGGTATAGTGTAGTAATGCAGGGATATCACTGACACCAGGTTCCTACATCTGTGTATCAGTTGAGGAGACACCATGTAATGACCACTGAATGTCAGGCTATGTAGGCTGTGTATAGTACCAGAATGCAGACCATTGACATTTGGAAACCGTATCACCCACGGCATACTGCCAAACTATGTCATGTTCCATGCTAACCATGTTCACAAATGTACGCCTGTAACTCTGTGCTGCAAACATCACACATGTACTGTCCACACCCCAACACATGCAGGCACAGGTACACACAACATCCATGTGGCACATGTGCAGACAGTACACTTTGGGAATTAACACTGGTGTATACAAAACTACAATGACAATCATAGTTAATGCATCATGCATGCTCGAATATACCCACAATGATATCATTACACAGTACTGTTAACAACATGATATTATTACTACAGTGCTATGTAGTCACCCTGTGCATCAGCACTATGCTATCCTGCTCCTGCATCGATGTTACAGATGGCAGGAGGTGGCACAGTTTCATCATATGCACAGGGTGTGTAATTGGTTTGCCAGAGTCTGCCATTGACACATCCAATCGACATGTATGTGTGTGTGTGTGTTAGTGAGGGACCACAGGACAACATGGGGCAATGTTGATGCGATGTGTGTATGTATGTGTTAGCCTTAGGTGTTAGCATTATGTGTGTGTGTATGCATGCACACAGTTCCACCACGTGGCTGCCATATACGGGTGTTTGTGGACAGCCACAGACTGTACCTGCCAAGTCATACAGATCACTGTCTCTGGCCACGGACACAGTACCTGTGCCTGGCAGGGGTGCTACGGACAGTATCAGGTACTAAGCCAGACTGGGTACTGTCATCAGAAGCAGTGGGTGTTGACTGGACACACATCACTGCTGGGACTGTCCACAGCCATGTGCACGTGGTCTTCTAGGACGGTCTGATGACAGCACAGACCCAGCATTGCTGGAGCTGGTACTGGCACTATGGGAGCGGCTGCGGGTTTGTTGTCGTCCGCGATGACTGCCAGATGATGATGTTGCTGGCATACGTCCACGTCGACACCTCAACCGTTCTACACTGTCCTGGCTCCTGGACATGTAGTTGTGGAAGAGATCTAATGTGTCCCCCCAACGTCTATCAATGACCTCGCTAATATTACGGATGGCAGCCGCAATGTCATGCATAGTGTCATTCATAGCGGTGCGATGTGCTCTAAGATCCCTCAAACCCTGTCTGGTGTACCGTTCCATACGTGCCTGTGCCTGCATTACAGCCCGGAACATAGCTGAGGATGAAAGACCTCTGTGGGCATGTCTGACAGGGGCAGTATGACCACGGATGCTCCCATGAGAACCCCTGGACATCTGCCTGTGTGGTACCATGTCAGGAATCTGGCCATGGCTGCTGTGAGGGGATGCATCTGCCAATGATACCACACTACCCTGGTCAATGCCCACTGTATGCTGTCCCCCAGCTAAGAACATTGGTGACAATGGCTGTATTGGCAGGATGACTGTGCGCATTGATGGGGTTGACTGCTGTGTAGTGACGATTGGCTGACCAATGACAGACCCTCTCACACCTCCCTGTGCCATTACACATGTATCATCATTATCACTATCCCCAGCAGTGGCTACAGGTTTCCTGCTGCACTCAACCAGAGCAACATCAGAACCTGTGAGAGGAAGATAGGAAACACAGTTTACAAATGTGTACACGATGTTAGCACACATGCACACATGCACACATGCACATGCACACACATGCACACATGCACACAGGCACACATGCACACATGCGCACATGCACACAGGCGCACATGCACACATGCACACAGGTGCACATGCACACATGCACACAGGCACACATGCACACAGGCACACATGCACACAGGCACACAGGCACACAGGCATACAGGCACACTCCTCAGTACAGCAGATACAAACACAGACACACCTGCAATCCAATACATACACAATACTGTTTCAGGGTGGGTGACAGTATCACAAGGAAAAACATTACTGCCATGTGTCAGCATGCAGATTATGTGTTGCACAGGAACATGCAGTGCAAGTGTAGACAGCCCTTGTTAATAACAGTATACATGTACTTGATGCTTGTGTGTAGTTGTTCAGTGATTGTCTCCACCCTGGGACACAATGTGTACAAGGACATAACAATGTTGTGCAAGTGTTACAAGCTGTGGGTGCATATATTTGCACACACACACACACACACAACACATGATGGTGCTATGCAATAACTGCTATGTGTAAGTTTGTGGTCAGTGGAACTGGATGTGGTGTAGTAACGTGAGCCATGATCAACATGCTTCTTGTGGTCAGTCAACAATAATAATGTGTGCCAGACAGGCAGCTAGCATGCTGTACCTGAAGTGCAGTAACATGACTGCATCCACAATTACACAGCCACTTGTTACATGGGTGTGTAAGGTGGCCAATAGTGAGCATTGCCTAACATGAATGTATTATTTGTTCAAGACTGTTGTACAAAGACATGTTAGGCCTCTACCCCTCAGGTATATTATGTGTGCTGTGTAGAGGATAAGTGGGATACTGAAGGGTGGCCATACAGCAGGTGTCATAATTGGACATGTGTAGTAGGCTAAGGTGTAGTGTCTATGCCAAATATGTGTGTGTTGTGTACATGTGTATCACATATGCCTATACAATGTTCAGTACTGTGTTGCCACACATGTGTGTCATGCTCTGTGTATTGCATGTGAGTGAGGCAGCTACTGAGAATAATGGGATATGCATAGTCTCACAGCAAACATGCACAGCATACATTATGCATAGGTGTTACATGTGCACACACTACACCTCCATATGACATGCACATGTCATTAGCAATAGTATTGTTATTACACAATCACCAGCATGGATTGGCTGCCTTGCTGTCACTCCAGAGGGACCTGCAAAAATATGACAGTGATTGCCAGTGGCCACAACTGTGCCATTGATACGGTGAGTATGATAAAGTACAGTAGTACAACAGGTGGCTTTCACAGGTGGACAGATTATGCTCAGAATATCAATCTTGCAGAAGAATAGGCAGGTTAACAGCTACACACATAGTACATATCTCACACATGCATAAACTACCAGTACAGAGAACAGTCAACTAATGATATGGCATGTTACCTGCACAGACCATTGCAACATGCTGGGTGGCTCCGGCCTCCTTGATGACACATGTTTGTGGATGTTGTTGTTGTTGGCCTGGAGCCACAACACTTAGGAGGTGCTCCTCCACATTGGTGAGGGGGGGGTGGATAAGTACCCCACCACCTGTGGCAAGCTGTTGTCTGTGGATATCAGACACATGCTGCCAGACATGTCTAATTAAATCACTGCAGTGATGGCGCACCTGCTCATATGTCCGGTTATTCATGCCTATGTCATTTACCCGACGGACAAGATCTTGCCAGAGTGCAGCCCTCTCATGCTGGTTTTGGCTGATCCTGGAAAACAGCACAGAGAAATTCTCCACCATGCTCTGGTGGATCTCCTGATCCTCTGCTGCTGTATAAGGTGGGTTACGCTGATGCACCATCACCCTGGAAGGAAAAGAAAAATATGTGAGCAAGTCATGTGGGACACTTAATACTCTAATGTACTGATAGCACTTAACTGCCATATATAGCATCTGTCTGTCTATCAGGGGATACACATGTTGGATACCACATATCAGTGCTCAGCCCACAACTGTCTGACAGTGCCTGCCACACTCCATACAACAAACTAGTATACACCAGCACTCAGCACACTGTTTGGGATACAATGCACAACCTCACACTGGGGGTATGTATCAAGCTAATGGATGAAGAATATTGTCATCCCATGTAATGAATGCAATGCACATTTACAGTTTCAATGGTAATCCACCTTAGTCTTTGATGCCATACCCCTACCTGACATATGTGCACAGTTGTTAATATAGCCAGCATACTGTTGTCACAGAGTATATATGCTGTCAGGTACATCCACATACCCTGTAACACACATGTGATTGCGGCCATGGTACAGGCATCATTACACACACATTACACATACATACAACACACAAATGTATGATGACACAGATGAGCATTAACTGTGTACCTTATAGTACTGTGTGCCCCTACTTACAGATACCTATGCATGAGGTATGTAATCTGTGCAGACTACAGGAAACACACCAGACAGTGTTACCAGAGAATGTGAACATACACCATACTGTAGTGTTTAGGCCTACAACTTCAGGTAGTACAACAGTTCATATGTGAGCTGGATTCAACAGCAGTACCACTTACTGATTATACATGTATTGCTTCTGCCTACGATGGGACACCGCAGTCATACACAGGGAACTACAGCACAACATATGCCAATCTACTATGTTTGCATCCCGATAACTGACACATCTTTCTCTGGCCTCACACCTACGACACAAACTACCATGACAGACACAAGCTCACGCTAAGCTATCACACCTTTACAGACTTTGCACACAGTCAGTGTCACACTCATTCAACCTCACATAGCTGGTATTGCATTGAGTACATGTGTGTGTGTGCATTGTGTCATAGGTAGGTACTATGCTATTGGCCCTGAGCATAGGGCAGCCTAGCCATATGCTACCCTGCCCTTTGGGACACATGTAATGTGATTTTCCTGCTCCTGTGAAACGGTTACACAGAGGTGACTCACAGGGCATATTACCTATCTCCATAACATTCATCAGGGGTATGCATGACATCTACTAATAAGGAGCCTTGTTTGTTAATGCTGGGTGGTTTAGTCCAGGGTATGGCATATTTGTGTATAGAAACCTGTACCTCCAGCATGTGCTGTTTAGTGCGGTGACAAGGATTAGGGCCCTAGGTCATGCAGGCTGGACGGATTGTGAGGTGTTGCCATGGTGGTTGGCCGACTGGTATGGGTGTGACATAACTCTGTATGTCCAGCAGTGGTAACCTCTGTGTAGGAAGTATGCAAGGCACTCTAGCTGTGGTTTTGTGAGTCAGTCTGCATAGGGAATGTGTTTGAGGGCATTATCAGTCTTTGTTAAGTATGTCTGTGGCCTTTCCACTTGCTGTAGTTCTCATGGGAGGTACATAATGCATAGGACATTGTGAGGTGTAGAGGGGCACACTGGCTTACATTTCCCTAGCTGACACACCTTTTGTGATGACACGTACCATGTACAGGGATTACAAGACTAGTGTGCCACTGTGGATATCAAAGGGGAGGCTATTTTACACCTGTGTCCCATGTTCCCTTCTGACACCTCCAGTGGTAGTCAGGCAACCACCTATGTGGTAGTTAGTGGGTAACATGTTTTGGAATGGGGTATGGTATTGCAGTATCAACACTGGTGTTCAGTCCATGCCTTGGTCACCAGGCACCTGTTGCAGTACATCTGCCCCCATGTCCCTCTCTCTCACTCTCTTTATATATATATATATATATATATATATATATATATATATATATATATATATATATATATATATATATATATATATATATATATATATATATATATATATATATATATATATATATATATATATATATATATATATATATACATATACATATAAATATATATATATCAATATATACATATCCATATATATATATATATATATATATATATATATATATATATATATATATATATGTAAATATATATACATATCTACATATATGTGTGTATATATATATATATATATATATATATATATATATATATATATATATATACATATCTATAGACATTCATATCTATCTGTATATATGTATGCATCTACATATATATCTATATATGTATGTATCTATTATATCTATATGTATATACATATTCTATCTATCTATCTATCTATCTATCTATCTATCTATCTATCTATCTATCTCTATCTATACATACCTCTCTATCTATATATATATATATATATATATATATATATATATATATATATATATATATAGATATATATATATATATATATATATATATATATATATATATATATATATATATATATATATATATATATATATATATACATACACACACTTCTAAACATCCATTTCTGTACATATACATGCACATATAGGCACATAGACTTCCCACCTTTCATGGTGGGAATATAACTTCTGAAACAGTTGTGAGACATACCATTCTGTAATGAAATTGCACAGTGTTGTGCAGAATGAATTATGCTGTCCTCAGGCTGTATACCTGTAGAAGGCCTCACTGGCTCAGTCCCACAGAAGTTCACCACCACATGACATGTTTTCAATGCCACACACTACAACCTACATTGATATGTGCACATAGCAACCTTCAACTACATATGTATTTCCAGCTTTCACTAACAGTTGCAGTATGCCCCTTGCCCTATGCACATCTGCATATACATATAGATACAGACTGCTAACACATATGGAGGGTTCACAGTATGTAGATTATGAGATTATGTAGTTTACATTACCTTTGTCTCTGACAGCTTTTTTCTTTTGGCTTGCTGGCTGGCTTGCTTGCTGGCTTGCTGGCTTGCTTGCTGGCTTGCTTGCTGGCCTGCTTGCTGGCTTGCCTGCTGGCTTGCTTGCTGGCTTTTTTTTTTGGTCTCTGTCTCTGTCTCTATATATGTCTCTCTCTCTCTCTCTCTCTCTCCCCCTCCAGTTGCTGCAATGATATTATTGCATGTGTGGACTTGCAGTACAGGCTGCTTTTGTAGGTATCTGCACATGTGCATATGATGGCCTCTGCACCAATTGGTGGCCAGTATTTAGTAATTGCATGTAGCCTTCTGTGTGGTAATTGCAGTTCTCACTGTGATTTCAGGACACTGCTATAAAATGATAGGTTAGGTAGGCATAGGCCTTTCAGTTTTGCAAGGTGGGACCATGCTGGTTTGCTGTGGACACTGTTGTGTCAGTCAGAAGGTTGGTATATCTCTCATATCTGAGGCTGTGTTGTAGCCACTGAAATGCATGTTGTACTGAAACCTGACTGTTGCTTCTTCCAGTGCACTCTTCTCAGTGTGTATGTTAACTCACACCTGCTAATGCTAACACTGTTTACATGGGAGTATGTGTTGCTATGGCTTTTCTATTTTCCCTTTACATTCACTCCTTGAATGCCTGATATTTGTCTTTACTGGAATGTGTTGCTATGGCTTTCCTGTTTTCCATTTACATTCACTCCTTGAAATGCATGATATATTTCTTTCAGCACTAAGTTCTTATATGTTTGCTGTGGCTTGGTGGTACTTCATGCAGTCTGGTGAGCCCAAGATCTGAGGTTTGACACTTACAAAGGTATTTTATTTTGCTGCTGAGCAGTACTAGGGCCTTGTCATACAGAGTGAATAAGGCACTTTTAAACAGTTGTAAGCGGGAAGCAGGAAGCCAGTGGGGACACCAGCTAGGGATGTGCAGACTGGGTGTAGGGAAGGTCCATAGCTGCACATTTCTTTAACTGCGATAGCTGTACATATGTTTGACATTTGCTGTGACATTTGAAACCTCCCACCCCTGAGATAGGGGTGAGGACAACTAAGTATATTGTACTAACAATTATGAATATCAGGCACATGCAGGGCTTGTGAACTTCTATACTGTTATTAGTATGTTAGATGGCTACATCCTTTGATATTTCTGTGTTGTACTTCTACATAAGGGCATGCTTGTGGAAGTAATTCTACAGCTATTCGCAGAGTGTGTAACAGCAGACAGGCTGATATGCCTGTGTGTTTCTGACACTTCCAGGCCTCAGATACTCTCAGGTATATATTTGACAAGCCTCAGGGAAAGGTACATATCAGTGGGATACACCCGTGATATATTTCAGATATTCTGCAGTTGTGACTGTGGGGTATTTTGAGCATATGTATTACTACACCATTTCTGACATGCAAGTAGTGTCTACTGTAACTTATTGACAGTTACCATTACGTGGGATTCCCCACCTTTCTGCCTACTGTGAGTACATTTCACAGGGAGTCAGTGGGGCACAGGTAACATTTGTTTGCAAATCAGGGACATCCCTGTAAATCATTCAGAGTTGGGAGGTCTGGCCTCTTACCTATTCAAATATGGCGGTGTTTATCCTGCTCTGATACTGTGTGGGGTTTGTAAGGTGCTACTGTAACATTATTACCTACTAGCATGTCTGTTTCTCTTATCACACTAATGTAATGCAATTCCACAAGAATTGCCAGTAAAGATACACAGAACAAGCTTTGTGTAATGGCTTTCCTATTTTCCCTTTACATTCACTCCTTCTATTTCATGATATATTTCTTTCAGCACCAAGTTTTTGTATATCTGCTGTGGCTCAGTGGTAATTCATGCAGTCTACTGTTTCCAAGGTCCTGGGTTCGAGACTGACAGGGGTATTTTACTTTGCTGATGAGCAGACTACAGGCCTTGTCACACAGATTGACTAAGGCACTTTTAAGCAGATGTAAGCGGGTTTGCATGAGTTTGCGCGATGCTTAGCTACTCTTAGCTAAGTGCAAACAAGCGCTCACCCGCTGACTACTGCTTAAAAGTGCTTACTCCCTCTAACACCCGCGCTATTTTCTTTTAAAGAAAAGAAAATGGGGAAATAGGAAAGTGGTGAAAAAGGGGGCACAAAGAGGGTAGGACAGTAGGAAAATAAGCTCGGGATGTGCAGGAAGGATGTAGGGAAAGCCCATAGCTGCCCAATTCTTTACCAGCAACAGCTGTGCATATGTTAGAAATTTAGAGTGAGATTTGACACCTTCCACCCCTGAGAGAGGGGTGAGGACAACAAAATATGTTGTACAGCCAATTGTAATTATCGGTTTACATGTCCAGCAGACATGTATGCGAAATGGGAAGCTATGTATGGGGCATAATTTTTTTGTGGGAACAGAGTGCCCTTTTTTATTTTTTTTTCAGGTAAGAGTAGAATGTGAGGTACAGGAAGTAGGTATATTTGGGGAGGTAGGTTGGGGAGGTTAACAGACAAGACAAACAAGACGCATACAGGGGCGGAGTATGACACATGTGGGGGGGAAACACAATTGATGGGGATGGATGTTTGGATATCGCAAGCCCATGAGCCCACAGATGTCAACAGTGGAACTGAGATCCCCACCCATGGGCAGTTACCACTGCGCCTTCACAGCCCAGGCCGGAGCTGTGCTGGGGGCTGGATAGGATGGGCAGGCACACCCGTGAGTTGCACCACTCTTGCCTCAAGCTGGCGTAGGGGATCAGTCACGGAACGCCTGATCTCACTACGCACCACAGACCAGACCCTATGGAGGGTGAGTGGAAGCTCTCCTCCAGCCACGCTTGCAGAGGGGGGACGAGCCCCATCCCCTGAAGCACTTCCACCTGAAGGTGGCACAGGGCCACCAGAGGAGGAGGTCCTGGCCTGGGCACTGGTGCCAGGTGCACTCACCAGCTGAGGTGGGAGAGGTGGGTTCGCTGGAACCCGCCTTCCCTGTTGTCCTATGTTTAGCAGTATTTTATGGTATTTTGGGTTAGTAACAAACAGCACCATTCAAAATTAGTTGTAACAGCATGCATCAGTATTCCCATTAACCAAACACACATGAATTCCGAACATTGAGCAGCAAGCATAACACATGCATATTTAGAACAACAGTGGACATTCCAACAGCATGCAGGGTTGATTGGTGGCAACAGGCCATCAGGTTTGGATATGTGAACAGGGCACATGCATCAACGTACATGCAAATATGTATAAACCAACAGGACAAATGTCCATGAGAATTAATTGTGAATACACATACCCAGTTTGGTGTGGAATGGCATAATTTGTGAAAATACGGTAGGGTGGAGAAATATTACATTAACAACTTAAAATACCTATAAATATACTGTACATTCCTAGTAGATGCAGATATATATCCCCTACATGTATTAGTACAGTTTCCTGTATGTAACCTTAGGAAAGTTGGTGATGGGGATGTTACTGCTACATTAATATACATTCCATTTTTATTCATATATGCTCATATTTGGCTGTGTTCAGATAAAGCATCCTGCTACATTTGATTAATATGGGTCTAGACAACTGTGGATGTTCAGCATTTCATACAACCATACTATCTCCATAATGCAAGGGTACAGCAACATATCCAAATTCTGGGACGGACATAGTCCAGGTTCTATACTTTATTAAAGACATTTCACTCTTTGGTTGTGGCTGTCTCATTCATTTCATTATGTAGTGAATGCAGTATACCTTTATTCCAGACTTATTACAGCTTTCTTGGTAGCTTCAAACTCTATTTCTCACACTCTCTCACTTATTTTATATTTACATTTCAGGATGGTACTTAATTCTAGGCTTTATTAACATTTATTACTGGGTTACAACAATCCTTTCCAGTTGACTCACTTATTTCATATGGCAGAATTTACAAGGATATATTCGACACTTGTCTATCCTTTGTTGATTGATTACAACACTCATTTTCAGGCTGAAGCAGTTATGTGATATTACAATACAGGTCGAAACTCTATTTGAGACTTGTTTAATCTTTATTACTGGATTGCAATACTCTTTTCCAGGCCGCATCACTTATCTAATCTTACAATACTAGCAGAATCTTTCTTCTAGGCTTATTTGACCTTTATTACTGGGTTACAACACTGAACTCTTTTACAAGCTGTCCTACTTATATTCCATAACAATACCAGCAGAATAATTGCTAACCTGCCTGGTGGCGCAACCTCGCCAGCCTGTCAGCATAGGCTTGCCGATTTGCGGAACGAACACCTGCAGCTGTAATATAAATGAAGGAATATTGTAACATACCTATTCATACTATAGGCTAGGATAGCATTTCTTACATACTTAATTACATGGATACTTAGTAGTGGGGCATTGGGCATTTGGCGGGCCTCCTGGATCCATCGGTTCAGTTGGTCCTCCTTTCGTCGCTTTAGGTCTGCATGGTGGAGATGGACCTGTTCAGTCCTCGGAATGCCTGTGGCACTGGTGAGATCATGTGCCAACCGGTTCCACGCCTCTGCCTTGTACGCTCCCCATTGAACCTGGCCCTGCATGAGTTGCACTTCATGATCATGGACTAGGAGCCAAACCATATATTTTGACTCCTCAACACCCCACCTTTGTGCTCTAAAGCGATTTCCCTCTCCTGCACCTGCCATCCTGACTGAAAATGGGTACCACAATCAGTTATGGTGTGTATTCCCGCCTATGGGGCTTATATATGCCAGTTTTCCCGCACTTATCTGTGATTGGCCATTTTGGATATTTATCAGCTTACAGCAAACCTGATTTGTCATGGTTCTATTTTCATTCATTCCTATATGTATGCTAATACTGTATTTTTAAGTGCAACTGTCATTTTAGTGGTTCAGTACTTTGGCTATGGTGCACAGTATCCTGGGTTCGACCCTTGTCATTGCTATTTTATTTTACTACTGTCTAGTCAGGCTAGAAGGTGTGTCTGTGTAAAGGCGACTTTGCTACAGCTTGCCCAACGTTGCCCGACAGTGAGCTGGTTGGCATGCTGCGCAGCTCCGCGCAAATGGCTTACGCTGGGTAATGCATTATTTACTTATAAGCACTCATACTGAGCTGGGTGAAGCACTGCTGAACTACGGGCACTCATATTCTGCTTGCTAAAGTGCTGCTCAGCTATGGGCACTCACATTAAGCTTGTTAAAGTGCTGCTCACCTACGGGCACTCATATTAAGCTTGTTAAAGTGCTGCTCACCTACGGGCAATCATATTCAGCTTGTTAAAGCATTGCTAAGCTATGGGCAATTATGGTCCTTTTTTTATATATTATGTCGGTTTTGTTCACAAATACATGGGCCATTTCATTGCATTTTACTTAAATTATAGTTTTATATATATATATATATATATATATATATATATATATATATGTCAGGGGATTGTTTCATACTTATTTAAATAAAAATGGAGAATGATGTTGTGGGGGCTCGAACCATGACTACCTCCTCTTTGGCCGACGTCTCTACTGCTATTGCTACTTGGCTTAATTTGCATATGTAGATCTTATATACTTTTCAATGTCTGCTAACTGTGGCTGAGCAAAGGGCATACCCACTCAAACGAGCGCAAATGAGGGCAAACATTTTGGAAATTATAAAAAAAAAAAATGAAACTGCTATTTTTAAATTTTACACATTTTCAGTGGGTTTAGTCTGTGGGGATGTGTGGAGTTGTGTTCCTTGACATTTCAGCGGACTCGCTCGTGGGTGTTTACTTTCAGGACTCAGACTCTTCTGGGGGCATGCCCCTATGCAGTACTCGGCAATCGGACATGCCCCCTACTTTCCTACATGGACCGTGTTAGACTAGGGTATGATTCAGCATGCCCTCATGAATATGCATGGCATGCTGATGTCATACCGTTCAACTGCAGCCTCTGAGTAGGACATATTAAGTCTTACATGGAAGTTTCGTGAATCTGGCCCATTGTGTTACAACACCTTTGTTGTTTAAGCTGAGACAGACTTAAAATTGTAAAAATCTCTGCCTGAGTTCAGCTGTAATTCTCTAGTTGTATTAAATAAGTTGGACCTGCCAAACCTCTTTAGAGCACTTTTGTTATTACTCCTATGTAGCCCATATTACCCTACTTCACTTGTACATCCACTTCACTTTTTGGGAGTTTTATATTTATTTGACTGTCTTACTTCACTAGAAAACAGTATCCCCTCTCCTAATTAATAATTAGAATAAACCCCCTTCCCTACAATGAATCTCATCAGTGTACTCCTTATGCACAGGACACTATGAGCCATGAAGCAGCAGCTTCCAACACCACCATTAGCCAACCTGATGGCAGTTGGCATCCTGAGGCAATGAAGCAACTGTGTCATGCTTACTGACAATTGTTTGCTTTTTCCATTAGATGATTATATATGTGAGAAGTGTAAACATTTACTAACCTTGGATGCCAGCCTCTCATCTGAATGTATTAGTAGTACCCACCAGGTTCTCTGCAATGACACACACCTCACTCAACCACATTCTCCTTGTCCTAAATCAGCAAATAAACCACCTTATGCTAAGGAGTTTAAGAAATCCCTTCCCAAATTTCAAAGACCTCCAAGATATACAGTAAACAAGATAATAAACATATAATTTACAAGCATGTATAAAAAAACAGTAGAAGAGGAAAAAGTGAGTCATCTACCTGGCAGGCTTATGCTCTAAAGGCAGAGAGGCTGAGCCAACACATCTGGTACTGTCTCAGTCATAGGTGACTCCACAGTGAGACACACAGATACACCACTCACAAGGCTGAGGAAGGAAAGAGTGACAATAATCTGTCTCTCAGGGACCAGGATCTGTCATGCCACTTGAGCCCTCTAGTACCTTCACCCAAGGTATACATATGACTTTGATGTTTACTTTTGGCTTATTTACTGGTGCCATTCTAAGGTAGTCCAGTAAATAATAGCCTAGGATAAGATGATTGACAGACTTGCCTGTTTTGCTAGTGATGGTTGGCACCTCCCTCCTCATGGCCAAAACCTTTTCTTCCACCACAGTGCCTTTTTTAGGCAAGCTCAGTCTCCTCAACCTATTGACATAATCAAATAAAATCAAGATTATGTCAAGAGCACTGCACAGTGTTGGAAGCCTAAATAAGAAGTTGCACTACTCACAGGCCTTCCTGACTCTCAGGCATATAGATAACTGCGTAGTTATTGAAGCTGGTTTCAATGTCTACCACTCAAATCCACACCAGAAATTACTGCATTGCTGGAGGGGGGATGTCTGTATTCCTAAGAAACCAAATCACATCTAGATTTATAAATACAATGACCTTGAGCATCCATAATCTTGTCAATAAAAATCTATTCCACATTATAGCTAACTACCCCCTCCATTGTTACCCACATTCCATAAGGAATATCTAAATGTACTAGAATCGCTCTTCATTGAACTTGATTGTATTCTGCTGAGAAAGTTGAACTATCTTCCATTTACTGGGAAACCTACATGAACAATAACCAGAATAACAGCACAAAAAATTATCCCCTGTGCACTACATTAAAGTAAAAACAGGCAGCTTCAAAAAATGTTATAAAAAATACACAGTTTATTAAAAATGTTAAGCAGTTTCATCTTAGACACTTTCAGACTTCATCAGAACTGGAGCTACATGTTTTTACTTTAACGTAATGCAGAGGAAATCATTTTTTGTGCTGTTATTCTGGTTATTGGTAAATTTGTACAAACCACTCTACTTTGGTTCTTAAACCTACATGAACACACAAATATGAATGCACACTGTTGCCTAGATTTCATAAATGCTAGCTTCTTAGATCAACTAGTTCACATCCCAACTATGGGATCATTAATATTGGGCCTTGTCCTTATCAAGATTGTCCCAAGTACTCTACATCTGTAGTTGCCTTATCATTGATCAAATCTGACCAACACTTAGTAATATTAGCTGTGAGGGTAAAACCTAATTTTAGTTGGAGACTATTCTAAATCAAATTACAGCTAGCTGATGATCTGATGAAATTTAAGCACCCCCCACCAATGACCTCATCTCACATACTGCTACATTTGTAGACAATATTCTGTAATCCCTTGTGGAACCCTACTATAAACAAACCGCAGTAAGAGGAAGAAATTTACTATCTGTACAAACAAACTATCTAAAAGTGAACTCTAAAAAATAAACAAAGAACTCCAGAACAAAGTCAAATCCTGCAGAGGTAAGTATGAACTTAAAATTAATAAAATATATGCTTCCATTGCATCAACCAGCAAACATTTTAAAAAACAAAGACTTAAAAAAACAAAACACTATAAAGAAAATGAAGGAGCCAACAGTAACATAATTTAGAATTTTTGTTCTTTACTTTACACCAAGAACTTCATCAGAACTAATGTAAAAGACAGACCCCAGGATTCAGCAAGCTTTGCATGGTGTGCAGGAATAGTGCAAGAGCTGCTGGAGACAATATGGCTGCCAAGAGATCCAGGAACAAGCTCTCGGGATATGTACGAGCTCTCCTGCACTATTCCCACAGGGACACAGCTCCTGTATGCTAATTACCCCATTTGCAGGTAAAAACCATGCAGATGAGGTGAATTAGTGATCCAGGAAGCTGGCAGCCATCCGTGTAGTAGTGTAACCTGTAGAAATGTATTTGCTAGTAACCGAGTACATTTCTGCAAACTACAAAACGGAGCCATGACAGCTCCAAATAAAGGGTGTATATAATGTGGAAGGCATGCCAATGGCCAAATAAATGGCCATTGCCTTGGAAAATAGTTCAAAATAACAAAAAATAACTTTAATTTTTTTTTTGCCGATTTCAGCCGTTTAAACGTAGGGCAGCGGTGTGCAAACAGGATCGGCCCAAAAATAAAAGTAAAACCTTGAAAAAAGCTTTTTAGGCAAAATCACAATTTTGCCATTAAAGTCAATGGCAGGAAGAAGAAAACAAGGCCACTGGATAGTGGTTGCTAAGGGGGAAGGCTCAGTGTCAGATTTGTAACTAGGCATTAGCAGTGAGTTCTATGCAAATGAGGGAAATGATACTGAATCACAGATTCCCCTTTATGGCTAGCCTGCACCCAACCATGTAGGTGCAGGAAAACCATAGTGTAAGCCTAAGTATTAGCTAACATAATAGAGGGGTGTGTCAGGCCTACTGTAAGCTTATTGGAGCGCTGTGGCTCGGGGTTTCCCTTAGATTAGCAGAGCTAAGAAAGGGTGTGTGTCTGAAGCTACCTAGCAGTGTTTACATAGCTTAAACTGGTGTGCGTGGCGAGCACCGGATTTTAAACAAAAAAAAAAATTAAACCAGGAAATAGCAGCTCCATTCAAATCTGAGCACTGGGTTTGTGCAGCGCACCTCAAGGCTTAAACAGGAAGGCAATGGGAAGGAAAAACAGCAGTAGGAAGGTAATCGAGGAGAACTGGCATAGCTGGCAGGTGAAATGTATCAGAATCAGCCAATTACACAGGCAGCAGCCCAGCCCACCACACTACTATAAACAAACTCTACACCACCAGTGTACACAAACGGGGAAATTTTACCTAACAAAAGCAATAAAATGACAGAGGCTGCTTTTGCTGTCATAAATCAACATGTGGAAGAGGCTGAGGGTGGTGAGGATGAGAATGCTGACGAACAACCCACAGTGAGGAGAATGAGAAGACTGTACAGACTCAGGGTAACCTACCAGGGGCTACATGAGCTGGAGATAGTGGAGCACTATAGAGTGGACAGGGACCTCCTATAGCAAATTGTTGAGTTGTGCCAGCCACGCCTCACACACAGAACCAACAGAGGGGAACCCATCCCAGTGGATACCAAGGTATGTGTAGGATTAAGAATACTAGCCACAGATACCTTCCAAAGGCCAACTGGGGATATCATGGGGATCTTACTGGCATCAGCAGCCAGGGTACTCCACCAGTTCCAGGATGCCATGTCAGCACATGCCGATGAGCACATATATTTCCTCAACACCCATGAGGCATTGACCAGCAATATGCGTGTCTTCCACCAAATAGCAGAATACCCTGAGGTAGTGGGTGCTATAGACTGCACCCACATACACATCAAAGCACCACCCGGAGAGCGGGATAGAGTCTGCATAAACCGCAAGGGCATCCCCTCCATCAACTGCCAAGTTGTGTGGGATGCCCAGGGCATTATATTGAAGGTGTGTGCTGGCAGCCCTGGAAGCTATCATGACTCCCACATCTGGCATATGACGCAGCTGTACCAGAGATTTGCCAATGAGGACATCCCATATGGTCACCTAGTGGGGGATGCTGGTTATGGCCATGGCTAATGACACCTATCAGAAATGTGCAAACACCCGAACAAGAACTCCATCATGACAAATATGCACAGACCAGAATCATAATAGAGTGTGTGTTTGGGATGCTCAAGTCACGGTTCGGGTGCTTAGACATATCCGGTGGAGCCTTGCAGTACTCACCAGCTACATGTACCCAAACTGTCATTGTATGTGCCATGCTACACAATATGATCCTGCAGAAACAGCTGCAGCATGATCATTATGTGGCAGGGCCACATAGCCCTCCACCATTGCCAAGGCCAGCACAGGCACAGAGTGACTCAGAGGAGGAACAGCCTGAGCCTGCCCCAGTAGGCAGAAGCAGGTGTCCCCAGTATGCCGTGGCCTTGGCAAAGAGGCAATGCATAACACATACACTGACACAGTAGGGACCCGGGCAATGACACCTCTCTCTGACTCGCACATACAGTAAAAGGGATGCCAAACAGGACACTACCTGTGCTTAACTATGTATAGGAAGTGTATTATGTGCATCTGACATAGTCAGGTCTCCAGCACCATCCTCAATACTGGCACAGCCACAAGGTAAGTCACACTCACTATCAATTGCTGAATGTAGTAGTATGTTCTGCTACCTGTATCTATGGTAAGGATG
This sequence comes from Protopterus annectens, assembly GCF_019279795.1. Classification (NCBI taxonomy): domain Eukaryota; kingdom Metazoa; phylum Chordata; order Ceratodontiformes; family Protopteridae; genus Protopterus; species Protopterus annectens. Next base: position 925,202,175 of record NC_056734.1, read on the forward strand.
TGAGCATGTTAGGGAATCGGGTGGCTGAATGGGATGGCAGCAGATAGTACACACCTATATCAGCAACATGAAATCCTTAACAAATACTGGTGTCAACATAGTAGGCAGTACTAGACAAGGTGACAAAACCCACTGCAGGACATATGGTGGGCCAAATGTGTGTCCATAGGACACACACATGCATGTCAGTGAGGCTCACATACCCATCAACAGTCTCAGCCAGCAGGACAGGTGTAGACAAGCACAAAGAAAGGCTGTGATAAGGCCTCTGCTTGATGGCTATGGAGAACAGCACCCCTCCAGACCTACACAGACAGACTACAACAGGTCAGGCAGTGGGATGTTAGTTCTGAAGGGTAAGAAGTCTGAATCTGAAATGTAGGTCAATAAAACCTAAGAACTGTAGTACACTGATATGCCTCTAGTCTGCATGATAGATCAGAGTACAGAATGAAATGGTGTACCTGAAATACCAGTACAGTAATAGCAAATGTTTACAGTTGCCAGGTGTGCCCCGCCACAATCCTATGTAGAAATGTAGTAAAATGTACGTGTAGGTATAATAACAGTGGAGCACAGATTATCTGTACTGGTCAAAGTAGCAGGATAGATTGTAGCACATGTACCATATGCAGGTCACTGTGTGTTAGGTTGTTGTGTGTTGTATATTGTGTGAAAGTGGTCAGCATGTAGGCATGGAGGGTAGTGTCCTGGTGGCCAATGGCCAGTACTGTTGATGACAGGGCCAAGTTCTCACAACTGCAGTGCCAAACACAATGCATCCCAGCAAGACACAATCCAGCAGTAATCCATACTAATTGTTTGGAGGTAATATCTGTCACTATCTGAAAGATGGACATGTCATGAATGTAGGCCCAGACATACAAACAGTACAAAGGTGGAAGGACCCTAGACAGAGAGTGTATAAAATGTCACTGTCAAATAGACACACCTTTGGAATTGTACATACAGGTTAGCACCACATTAGTTGGCTGTGTAGTATGGAATACTGATGTAGTCTGGCCATACATTGGCAGACCACAAAAGGCACAGGTATGAAGTACTGAGAAACTGCTGATGTCCCTGCACAAGCCAGCATAAGTGGAATGTCCCACGTATATCTGTGAGTCAGCTGCAAGTAGCTTCCATAGCACACATGCACCCAGCTCACCCCACCATCAGCCACAGGTAACTCACAGATCTTAGCCCTGCTGCTGCTAATGAGTACAATATGACCCCCACCTCTGTATGGGAATAGCCACAGAATGCAGCTTGCTGAAGAGATGTCCCATGCGGGTGTGTCCCTATCTGTAAGCAGCAACCTGCCAGCATCCACACCAGTGGATCAATAAGGACAGAAACTATTGACATTAACACCTTGCACACCTACCCTGTCACTCCAGGGGAATATAGTGGCTTGCAGCCTGGAACTGTAGGAGTGACACAATGCAGTGGCCTGCTACAGATGGCCTGCATCACTAACAAATACCTTACAGTGCTCTGTCATAGGCCTGTGTCTCACCCGTACTACCAATGTATGTTATCGCATGGACTCACAAATAACATAACACAGTCCACAGAACACAAATGCAAGGCCATGTCGACAAATCCCAGTAGCATGTCCATCATGTCCTACTGCATGAACTGTGGACCAACTCCTAAATACTGCTGAGATGAAGTGATAACTATAAGGATACTTATCAGATAACATTTGCATACTGTTCGGAAGAGGATAGAATAACAGAGGGGGGGGGGGTAAAAGCATGGATTCCATGGAGTGTGTGAAGTCTGAAACTCAGATGTATGCACATACTATCCCTGCCTGCAATCACAGGAATGGGTGGCCACAGACCTCGTAAACCGCAATGTGAAGGGGTAATGACCAGAAATATGAGCCCTGCCTCTGGGTAACCTGTGTGAATCTGTACAGCTGTGAGGTATGGCCACAGCAGGATACGGCCATACTGTCATGTCGATGAATGTACAAACATGGGATCCTCAGCCACCACAGTACCAAGGTGATGAACCATTTATACAGACCCATCAGCAAGTGTCTGCAGCTCCCCCTCCAGAATGGCATGATTGTGCAAAAATATGTAGTCTGCAGACCACAATAATGGACACAGCTTTATTCAGCTTGTGTTCCCCAGAAAATTACTGCAAGCAAATATGTATACCTGTCAGTAGTTGATGACATAAAACATCACAGTGTAAAACAGTACATATGTCTGAATTTCTCTGCTAACACCAAAACCATGTAGCAGAAGCAGCACAAACACAATTAGTTACAGTATCCAACTATCCTTTGCCCATTGTGACCCCATATTATCAACCGATCTACAAATATCCTGCAGAAACAGGTTGCTAGCTGTAGGTGTACAACACAAATTCCTGCACTGGAGTACAACCTACCTGGAATGGATTCACACATCCAATAAAGAAGGTCATACTGGGCATGCTCCCACACTTAAATGAAGCCCATGTCTGGCAACAAAATACTGAAAGGGCATATTGGGCATGCTCCCAACTTAACAGAAATCAAGCCCATATCTGGCAACAACAGTGGATTTTACATATCTGTCAGTCGCAGATGTTTGTGCACACACTACACATTGCACACCAGTCATGCTTTGCACACACATCGGAAAAGAATACACACATATATCCAAGGACAACACACTATAATAGGCAAAACATACCCATACATAGATGTGTGGAAGAGAATTACAGACAGTGACAAAGAGCTTCCCATCATGAGGCCTGTCCCACCCAGCACACATCCAGTTGGCCAATACCACATGATGTGCAAATGTCTATCACTGTAGACAATTGCTTCTAGTATCTCTCAACACTATAGTGTCTCTGGTGCTTGTGATAACTGTGTAACATGACTGTACAAGTCATTATTCATCTAGCAGTTGTATATATGCTCCTGTTAAATGTAAACATGTGTGTGACTGAGTGTTGTGTGTGTGCTTTCAGAGGAATGGTTTATGGCCCATTCACACACACTGCACTCCCCATTGTCCCACTTTGGCAAGCCTGCTGATGTCATTCACCTTGAAATATACCTTTGGGGAATAAGTAGCCTTGTAAGCTCCGTGGCACATGCTATAACTGTGTAATGATATAGTGTGATGTACTAGTTAGGCAGGAGTTCTAATCCCAGACATGGCAACTGTGGAACTCTGTGTATTTGTCTGTGTAGGGATCAATGCTTTTGAGGCAATTCACAGTCAATATACTTTTCATTGCCCTACTTTGGCAAGCCTGCTGATGTCATTCACCTTGAAATACACCTTTGGAGAAAGAATAGCCATATAAGCTCTGTGGCATGTGCTATAACTGCATAATGCTATAGCGTAATGTGCAAGTTAGGTAGGAGTTCTAATCCCAGATATAGCAACTGTGAGACTCTGCACGTGTGGATAGGAATCAATGCTTTTGAGGCAATTCACAGTCACTACACTTTCCATTGCCCTACTTTGGCAAGCCTGCTGATGTCATTCACTCTGAAATACACCTTTGCAGAAAGGCTAGCTCCATAAGCTCTGTGGTGCATGCTATAACTGTGCAATGGTATAGTGTGATGTACTAGTTAGGTAGGAGTTCTAATCCCAGACATGGCAACTGTGAAACTCTGTGTGTGTGCTTGTTTGTCTATGTAAGGATCAATGCTTTTGAGGCCATCCACAGTCAATACACTTTCCATTGTCCTACTTTGGCAAGCCTGCTGATGTCATTCACCTTGAAATACACCTTTGGGGAATGAGTAACCCTGTAAGCTCTTGGCACATGCTATAACTGCATAATGCTATAGTGTGATGTGTTAGTTAGGTAGGAGTTCTAATCTCAGATATAGCAACTGTGAGACTCTGTATGTGCTTATTTGTCTCTGTAGGGATCAATGCTTTTGAGGCCATTCACAGTCAATACACTTTCCATTGCCCTACTTTGGCAAGCCTGCTGATGTCATTCACCTTGAAATACACCTTTTTGAGATGGAACAACCTTATAAACTCTGTGGCATGTGCTATAACTGTGTAATGCTATAGTGTGATGTGCTAGTGTAGGGATCAATGCGATTGAGACCATTCACAGTCAATACACTTTCCATTTTCCTATTTTGGCAAGCCTGCTGATGTAATTCACCTTAAAATACACCTTTAGGGAAAGACTAGACCTATAAGCTCTGTGGAGCATGCAATAAATGTCATACACTGTAGTAGCAATATATAGCTAGGTAGGGGTTTGAATCTCAGCACTATCAAGTGTGTGTGTTTTTGTCATCAGTATCCTGTGTGGATGAAGATGTGATTGTGTAATAACAGGACTCATTGTAGGATGGGTTTTGCACATTTCTTATATTGAATGCCTATTATATGTCACAATGTCCACCTTACATGGACAACAGATGTCAAACAGCAGAGAGGCTGGTGTAGACAATCCATACCCCTACATGTGACATTATGGATTGGGGAACAATATTGGCAACCCTTGCATAACCCAGAGAACATTATCTACCCATGTCTCATACACAAACACACTTGGCTAGGCAACAGCTACTATGTTGGTAGTTCCCTGCATATTGCCCACAGATAGTAACCATGGTTTGATTGCAGTGGACTACAGAGGACACAGCACCCTGTTCCATCCCTAAAATAGGCAAATAATTGTTTACAGTGTTTTTTTGGTATGTTCCCCTCCAGACGCCTGCAACAACTGTAGAGTCTGTAAATGTAACCCACAAAGGAAATACCATGCCTTATACACATGCCCTGTATGGACAGATGCCACTACCACCAGTGAATACATGTATCATGCTTTCAATGTAGGTGTAGGATCAACCTCAGTTCCATAGCCAGTTCTCACCACATGAGGTCAGGAATGCCACATCAGATGATAACAATCTGTCCACACAACATGCCCCAGACACCGCAGGTACACTTCCACATGTCACAGAACATGCATGTGGGACATGTGCACATCCTAGACACCGTCCATGTTATGGAATATGGAGCACTTATATGGCAAGCATTGCACAGCACTGGCCACCCACAGTAGTAACCCAGATGAGTGAATGGTGAATACAGTACCCACCTGTGTGGGCCAATCCAAGGACTACACCCCTGTGCCACACTGTAGACCATTGTCATGTGGCCTGATACCAAGGTATACCCTTCACCTACCCTTGTACAGACTTCTGGCAAAGTCAACCACTAAACACCTGTGAAGCAATGAACCCATGCATGTCAGTGCTGGCAAACATGTGTCTGTGCATGTGTGGAGATTAATTATTTGGAAGCCATTCACACTCACTACACCTCCCATTGCTCTACTGAAGCATGCCTTCTAATGTCAGTCACCTTGACATACCCTTTGCCCATATATCAGCCTGATAACCTCTGTGCTGCATGTGATACCTGCGTAATACTGTAATGTAGCAAACTAGTTAGTTAGGAATTCTACTCCTGACCCTGACAACTGTGATAATGTGTGTAAGTCCCTGAGAGAGTGTGCTTGCGTCTTCCTTGACACCTGCTTTTGGGGACAGGCACATGTACTATACTTACCTTATCCCTCCTTTATCACTGTTGCTGATGTCAATTACCTTCAAAGATACCTTTGGACAACTCTGTAACATTTAAGTTCTGTGGCACATGCAATAACTGCATAAACATGTAATAGCAATATATAGTCAGGCAGGGGTTTGAAACCCTGTGCTGGTAAGTGTGTGACACAAACATGCTTAGCTCTTACTCTCCTACCCCCTTCCTCTCTTACTTTGTCTCTCTCACTCCCTCTCTGGTGGATGTGGAAAAGTACACCTGCTTTGCTTATGCAGCAGCTTGTGTTTTGTAAGTGATGCTCATGATCAGCTGATGGCCTGTGCACGAATTGCATTCCCCCAGTAGCTGATTGCATGCAGAAAAGCTGTGGTAACATTCCCATAGCCAATTGCATGGAAACACACTCTTATATCTAGGAATATCATGTGGATGTTGGACCTTTTCATTCACTGTGAGCAGGACTTCATGTCAGTGTTTGGAAAGCAGCATCACAGAGGGTAGTGGGATATACATCTTACAACATACACTGTGGAGACAAGCCAACAAACAGGAGGGAGATGTTCCAGACATGAGGACAGAATGTAAGTCTTGTTCTTCTACATTTGAAGTAATGTCGGTTTATGAGGGTTTGTGTGGATATGGCTGGTCTACATGATCTAATACCTGTCATGACAGTGTTATGTGGTTGAGGAAACTCTCACCTGTAGGGCTATCTGCAGACTGGCCAGTGTTGTGAGACTTACATGCGTTGTGTTACTCACAGATGTCCTGTCTTTAGAAATGCAGTAGCATACTCTGAGGACTGTAATCAGTACATTGAGACAGCCATGTGAGTTACTGACTTCATATCCCACAGAAGACATATGTCACAACAAACCCTGTTACACCAGTAAATGTAATGGTTTATCACAGCAACATGTCAATACTGGCCCTGTGTTTGTGCCTCCAGCTACAACTCTGTCAACCTTTGTACAAATGTCATGCAGTAAGAGGTGCATATGTTCAGTACAGCATTATTTACTGACATTATACCTGATAAC